>NC_140503.1:176157533-176757533 GCF_964339955.1 Pipistrellus hanaki | reverse complement strand
AATGAAAAACCTTCCGTTAGCATTGACATCAATGTGTTTATATAAACATAATCTTTCATTTGCTTTGAATACATATGTAAAGTGAAATTGTTGGATCAAAATGAATAAGAGCCTGCCAAACTGTTTTTCAAAATGGTTCTAACATTTATAGTCTCACCAGCAATATATTGGAGTCTTAGTTCCTCCATCTCCTTTCAACATTTAGTAATGTCTTTCATTGCAATTGTGCCATTCTGTTAGGAAGACACACATACATTCTAATTTTGATTATTTTTTTATTAAGAACAATTTAGCTATTTTTTCTTACTAAAGCATTTACTGCTTTCTGCATTCTGAGTGAGAGACACTTGTTTGCCCTGGTGACTAAGTTGGCTAGAGGTTTGTCCTGTACACCAAAAAGTTGCCAGTTCAATTCCCAGTCAGGACACAAAACTAGCTTGTGAGTCTAGGTGCCTAGGTTGATGTCTCTCTCTCTCTCTCTCTCTCTCTCTCTCTCTCTCTCTCTCTCTCTCTCTCTCTCTCTCTCTCTCCCACTCCCTCCCTCTCTCTCTCTCTCTCTCTCTCTCTCTCTCTCTCTCTCTCTCTCTCTCTCTCTCTCTCTCTCTCTCTCTTCCTTTCTCTAAAAAACAAAACAAAAACAAAAAAACAAATAAACAAAAAAAGCAATATAAAACATATTCTCAGGTGAATATTAAAAAATGTATTTAGCCGAAACCGGTTTGGCTCAGTGGATAGAGCGTCGGCCTGCTGACTGAAAGGTCCCAGGTTTGATTCCGGTCAAGGGCATGTACCTTGGTTGCGGGCACATCCCCAGTAGGGGGTGTGCAGGAGGCAGCTGATCAATGATTCTCTCTCGTTGATGTTTCTAACTCTCTATCACTCTCTCTTCCTCTCTGTAAAAAAATAAAAAATATATATATATTAAAAATGTATTTATCATAAGGTCATAAAGATTTCCTTTTATTTCCTTTTAAAGATTTCCTCTCTAAAAATTTTCTAGTGTTAGCTTTTAAATTTAGTTTTATGATACATTCAAGATAATATCAGCATAAGACCTGAAATCAATTTTGCTCATATAAACATAGAGTTTTTATAACATTATTTATTTACAGTATTATTATTGCCTGGTCGGTGTGGCTCAGTTGGTGGAGCCATATCCAATGCACCAGGTGGTTGAGGGTTCAATTCCTGGTTAGGGCACCAGCGCAGGTTGCAGGCTTGATCCCCAGTAGGCGGAGTGCAGGAGGCAGCCCATCGATATTTCTCTCTCTCCCTATCCCATCCTGTCTCTGAAATCAATAAAAACATAGTGAAAAAATACTATTCTGTATTATTTAATTTGCTTAGAAGTTTTTTCAAAGATCATTTAATTGCATAAGTGTCAAGTCCACTTTTGGACTCTATTGGATTCCATTAAATCCATGTTTATCCTAACATTGGTATCATATGTTGTCATTAAGGTAAATTCAGAAGGTCTTGAAACCAGGTAATGTATGTGTTATAACTTAGATCTTCTTTCAAAATTATGTTTGGATTCAAAATTATTTGTATCTCAACATGAATTTTACTATCAGTGTCTCAGTTTCCTAAGAAGAAAAGGCGCTCAGTGATATTTTGATTTGGGATGAAATGATAAGCCAATTTGGGTAGAATTGTATTCATAATTATCAAGTATGTTATCTGCATTTATTGACAAATGTGAATTTTCCTTTAATGAATACAGTGAATGATATACATTATTTTTGGAATGTAAGATTGACCTTAAATTCCTGAGTAAGGCTTAATTGATCGGGTTATATTTTATGATTTATATATTGCTGAATTCTATCTTCTAATATTTTGTTAAGAGTGTAACACCTAGGCTCATAAGTAATGTTAGCTTAAAATTTTGTTTCCTTATAGATATTTTAAAAGTTATTTAATTTTAAGGTTACCTCACAAAATTGCTTGCATAATTTTCTCTATTGGGGAAAGACGCAGGAGGTTGCCCAGCCAGGGAGGGACCACAGGAAGGCTCTAGGCCATATCTGGTCCATTTCATCAGTCCTGATCAGCCAGACCCCAGCAGCAAGCTGACCTACCAGTCAGAGAGTCTATCTCCCGGTGGTCAGTGCATGTCATAGCAAGTGGTTGAGCAGCCTTAGAATATCATTAGCGTATTATGCTTTGATTGGCTGAACAGATGACCAGACGACCAGACATTTAGCATAGTAGGCTTTTATTATATAGGTATGACACCCCATAAAATAAAACATTTTTTTAAGTTCTAACTATACTTCATTTATTTTACAGTTCTTAAAAATAAAAAGAATGCGTTTTAAAATAACACAGGTACTTTTTTTTTTTTTTTTTTAATGAAACAAAACAGGAATGAGAAACAAAAATCTTCCTCCTCCCTACCCTCTTATCCACAAATCTCTCTTCTCTCTCTCTCTCGAATGATGGCAGCTATTTCCAGTGGGAAAAATTACCAAAAACACGATTTTCAAAGTTTTACACAAATGGTTTCACACAGTCTTGTACTTGGCTTTTTCTAATACAAAATAGTGTATATAAGTGCCATTTATTTTATTGGCTGCAGTTTTGAACATATAATTATTTTCTAGCCCCTATTTATGGAATACTGTGGGTGTTTCATGAGGTGATTTTTTTTTCTTTCAGTTTTCACATATACCATATGTGAAATCATACCATATGTGTCTTTCCTGATTTATTTCACTTAACATGATGCCTTCACAGTACATCCATGTTCTTGCACATAATGGGATTTCCTTTTTTTTTAATGGCTGAATAATTACCATTGGGCATGTATATCAAACTGTATTCATTCCTCCATTGATGAACACTTTGGTGGATTCCATATCTTGGCTCTTGTAAATAATGGTGCAATGAACACAGATATATATATTGAAATCACTATTTAATATTAATTAAATATATATATATATATATATATATATATATATATATATATATATAATGAAAATTATGCAAGCAATTTTGTGAGGTAACTTTAATATTCAAGATAGGCATTTCTTTTCTTAGGATAAATACGCAGAAGTGGAATGGCTGGATTATATGTTAGTTCTGTTTTTAATTTTTGAGGAAGTATCATACTGCTTTTCCGTAGTGGCTCCACCAGTTTACATTCCCCTGTCCATTTTTTTCTCATTAAAGTCAGAGGCAAGAAGTTATTCATAATAGTCACAATTTCCCATCCTAAATCAACCCAAGGCCAGGTACCAGACAGCTGCAGACCACAACTATAGCCAACTTCCCATGGACATTATTCAGACCAGCCGATCCTATGCTATTTTCCAGCACTGCCCTGCTGTATCTTTCTCACAGAAAACACAACAAAAATGTCTAGGCTGCAATTTCCTCCTTGTTCCTTCTTCCTCATGATCAAATCTGCTGCTTCCCCATGTGACCCTGTATGGCATGGCATGCTCTCTCCTCTTCACGCTGTAGGAAATGCATTCTTCTTTCAATGACTTTGACCTCTCTGTGTTGACACTCAGTCACCTCCATAAATTAAAATTCCATGGGAATAGTTGGGACATAGGCCAGTTGCAAACCGTCAGTAAAGAAACCATCCTCTGGGGATGCTAGGAGGGTTTACATCTTTAAGGAGCACATCATAAATTCTATTGTGCTCAGCTTGGATAGAAATTAATAACCTGACATCTGGATATGCCCAGATATAGAGCTTTTCCTATTCACAAAATCAACAGTATCTCTACATTTCAAACTCCAACCTTTGTTTAAGACTGTCATTGTAATTTCCTCATGATTATGTCTTTTCTGGTATCTTTTGCACAATTTATAGAACATAATAAAGGATATTGTTGAAAATAATAATAAATTGTATCATCAAGTAAGGTGTATATATTACTTTAAAGAGACATTTCATTATAAACTTGTTTCATAGTCATATAAAAGCTTGACAATTCTTTTATTACAATTTTTAAATTTTATGAAAGGTATTCATAGATAACTCAGTCTAACAATTATTTAATAATTAACTAAATCTAGTTTAATTGACTAATATGTGTCTATTGAAAACTCTTCATGTGGAAGTTTTCACTCTCCAATGGATTTGCTTATCAATATAAGTGTTATCACTGATTTTACCAAAATCAAGTTCATATAGAAATAATAGTATTATGTAAAATGAAAGTTAGAATGTGAATTAACTGAGACCATTACAAAATAAGTCAGGGTTACAGTGAGATTTTTTGTGCCTTCTTCTCCCTTTAGAGCCTTCCCTACTTGAACCAATATTTTCACTGCAAACTCTATTAATTTATCACTTTATTATTATATCAAAGTTAATCTCTGCTGTTGCCCTGGCTGTGTGGCTTGGTGGTTGGAGCACTGTACCGTACACCAAAAGACTGTGGTCATGGCACATACCTAGATTGCAGGTACAGTCTACGACAAGAGCTGGAGCATCCAGGAGGCAAAACATCAATGTTTTTCTGTCACATTGATTTCTCTCTCATTCTTTCTCTCTCCCTATCTCTGTCTCTAAAAAAAATCAATAAAAATATATCCTCTGTTGATGAATAATAATACAAATAATCTCTGCTATTTCAGAAAAGCTTATGCTTTATTCTCACCTGACCATGTTGTCCATGGAATTATATATCCTGTTTTACCAAATAGGATTCTCAGTAGCATTGAATATTTAATGAAAATATTTAACTATAGGAGACCTCTATATTTACATGTCCCTAGAAGACATTTTCCCCTGTAATATAAAGATGTTTAATGTGTTTAGTTTAAGAAAAATGTCCTAAAGTATTCATCTAGCTTTTAATATATTTTCTTTTTTGAGTCATTGAGAGATGACTCATAAAATTTTAACTTATATAAATATTTTTTCTTCAATAGTCCATCCTACTGCTTAACATAAGTCTTCAGTATTTTGCTAATCATTTTCCCCAATATTTTAATTTTCCCTTGAAATCTCATATTTTTCATTTTATTTGCATTATAGATAATTTTTTAAAACCAATTTAATTGTTTCTAGAGAAATATAATTCTTAATATGTTATTATATTAGAAGTAGGGTTTGGGCATCTTACCTTGTATGATAATATTATTTAGGTACTCTACCTTGCTGTAATGAATTTTCTCATTTTGTTATAAAGGAATAGAAATATGCATTATAATAGCTCAATCAGTTCATTCTTTTATTCAGTCAACATTTATTAAGGATATTCCATGTAACAATTATTCAGTAGACATTAATATTCAAAGATTAAAAAATTTGGTTTCTATTCATTTAGCTCACAGAGTAATCTGGATCCTTTTATATGAATAATTACCCTGATTCATTTTTCTTTCACTTCATCAAAGCTAATGATAAATGCCTGAAGAAAATTTATTTCTACCCTCAAGGAATAAACACATTAAAATTCTTAAGAAAAATTGCAGTAAGGATTTCAAGAGTAGCATATATACTATTTCATTTATAGTGGGGATTTATACACTTAATTTTTATAGCCAGATTTATTCACCTGTGTAGTCTTTCTGCTTCTTAGAAGATGTCTAACTCTTACTACATTTTTACTAGTTAGTACAATTTTCAACCTGTGCAATTATTTTTGTAAAGGTTATAAAATAAGGTGAGAACATCTGAATACTAACAATTACTCTATATAAAAATCTTTATACATCAGCATTATAAAAAATGTTTTCCATAGCATTTTTCTATAACACATACAATTTTTGAGAACAATTGTATAGCTGAAATGGTTTTGACAACCTAAAGACAAGGTATTAAAAGTCATAAACTACGAGGTCATACTCAAATCTTTTTATTGCTGTCACAAGTGGATCCCTAGAATTAAGTGGAGATTGAAATGAATTTATTTATCTAGTTTGGCTAGCCAAATTTTACTATTTTTGCCTCCTTAAAGAATCAATGTTTCTTCAAATTCAGTTTATTAATGATTACCATATGGTTAATCATTTTTATTGTCTAAATACAAAAAACTAATAAAATTACCTAATTCAATTTATGAACACAAAATGTATTTTGGCAATTGAATGAAATTACATATTTTAATAGGTTAACAATAAAATATTTTGTACACTAATAAGACTATTTTTTCTTTGTGATATAAGTGAAGGGTGCCAGTTGTTTCTTCAAAGTTTCAAAACTGGACTTCTAATTTGAGCAGTAATATATAAAGAGCTCTGAAGTATCAAATACATCCTTACAACAAGAAAAATTAAATAAAATTTAATAGCTTTTATTAGACTCCTCAGAGAACCAGTTCATAGAACCAAAAACTACCCCAAATTCTAAAGGGAAAGGAGAGTCATAGGAGAGATCTGTGTATTGCAAAGCAGAAGCCACTGGAGCCAAAAACTGGGGAGAAGACTTAAATAGTAATTTTAATTTCAGTCAACCCACAAGCAAATGATGGTAAGAGCAAAGAAAGATTCCCACTGCCCCACTCCACATGGCTCTAACTGGAAGAAACATAATCATTGGGGAACAAACAGCATTCTTAGAAGAGGCTTACTCAGTACAAATTGATGATTGCAGAAGTGACAGAGATGCAGATTGCAACATGGGGAATATAGTCAACAATGTCAAAATAACGGGCATGGGGCCAGATGAGTGCTTGGAGTAGAGTGGGGACTACTTGCAGAGTGCATGGTTTTCCTGCCTCTTTGCTATTCATCTGAAATGGGTGCAGAATGGTGTTAAATGTAAACTGTAGTTAAAAAATAATCTTTTTAAATTTTAAAGTGAAGTTCTAAGAACCAAGAAATTATTCTGCTTATATACCCCTGGTCTAGTGTCTGACATCTAGTAAATAATCAATAAGTATTTGTTGAATTATTTTAAAAAGAGGCTTATCCTCCAGAAGAGAAGACTTTATTCACCACTGTCTTTTCCCACACCGGAAGTCCATTTCTCTCACTCTAGATACCTCTGGACTTTCTATCTCAAGTAAGATACTTAAAACTCAAAAACAGTAAGACACGAACAATGGGTAAAAACTGAATAGATATTTCACAATAGAAGATATATAGATAGAAAATACGCATGTAAAAGGATGCTCAATATTACTTTTATTAGGGAAATGTACAATAAATTAAAATAGTGAGATGCTTGGCTAACATTAAAATTAGCTAATATTTAAAAAGCTAATATTAAATTCAAAAATTAAATTATCAATTGCTGGCCAAGTGCATATTGTTAAGAGAAAGAAGCAAGTATGAAAATGGGACATATTGTATAATTTCAATAATATCAGATAAGACATCATTAGAGATTTAAGGGAGATGAAAATGTTTATAGGTGATATAGGTGAAAACAATTCATTGTAGTCCATCTACTCGGTATGACAATGTAATTGTTGATATGTTTATTACTAAAGGCCTGATGCACAGAATTTGTGTAAGAGCAGGCCTTCCTTCCCCCGCTGCCAGCACCTGCTTCCCTCTGGCACCCAGGACCTGGGCTTCCCTCGCAGCCCCGGCTTCATCCAAAAGGTCCTCTGGAAAGATGACTGGAAGGACATCCAGTCTAATTAGCATATTATACTTTTATTATTATAGATCAGGAGTCTTCAAATTTTTTAAAGTGGGGGCCAGATCACGGTCCCTCAGAGAGCTGGAGGGCCGGACTATATGAACTACTAATTCCTACTGTAACACCTTGGCTGCGCTCACTGCCCAGAAAACCTGGCGGGCCGGATCAGACTCCCCTGGGGGCTGCATGTGGCCCACGGGCCGTAGTTTGAAGACCCCTGTTAGATGTATTTGTCAAAGCTTATAGAACTCTATAGCACAAAAAGCAAATATTTTATTTATTTAAATTTGTGATTTTTTTTTTTAATGGAAAGAGAAAGAAAAAAAAAATCAATGTGGAAACAAAACATTAAATCGGCTGCCTCCTGCGTGTCCCCTACTGGGGATTGAGCCTGCAACCCAGGAATATGCCCTGACCTAGAATCAATTTGGCAACCCTTTGGTGCCCAGGACAATGCCCAACCAAGTGAGCCACAACGGCTAAGCCTTATTTATTTATTTTTATATTGAATTTATTAGGGTGATGTTGGTTAATAAAACTATATAGTACCAGGTATACAATTCTGCAATACATCATCTGTATTGAGTGTTTACCACCCCAAGACAAGTTTCCTCACATCATCATTTATCTCCTCTTTTCCTTCCCTTACCCTCACCTCCAAAAATTTTAAAAATCAGCTAGAAGTCTGGGTGAATCCTAGTATGCAGTGCATTATGTAACAAGGTAACCTACTTAAAAGGTATGGCACAACCTCACTGAAGCATGTGGCAGAAAGGCTGCAGACCTAAGTCTAAGTCACTTTAGAATGCATTGAATATGTAAGACTAAAGGCAATAAATAAATCAGTGAATTAAAAGAGTTGATCACTGTTCTGTAGTTGGAAATGTATTTTCCATAAAAGTACATTGATATGAATATACATGTATTCTGTAATTGAAGGTAAATAAATGACAAATGATGGGAGTCACTTTTTTCACTATTCAGAGGTAGTTACTTGTGAGATATGAGAAAGGGAATACATGTGGAAATGATTTAGAGTTGGAGGTATCGATATAAATTAATTTTTAGCATAATATAGAAAACCATGGTTACATACAGTTTAGTGTGCAGACATCTATTTTCTTGCTCTGTTATCTGAAAGGGCCTTAAAGTAACACCCCAGTATCAAGAGCCACACCTAGAGCCCAAATCTTAGTTTCTCACAATATTCTCCAATATAAGGGATCGTGGCTTCTTAGAAGAATGGGTGACTCTAGGACTGGAGCAGAAAATGCACAAGATGAGCCTGGAGTATTGTGCAGGGCCAGAAATCAGGTAGAACTCAAAAAGCAAAAACAAAACAAAAACCCTTTGTTGGTATGGAAATGCCAGAGACATGAAGCAGCTGAAGGCAATCCCAGTGCCAAAGCCAGGACAGTTTGAGCAACGAAATTGATAAAGTTATATTGCATTATAAGCCAAAGTATAAAATAAATATACACGAGTCCCTAGTGATGGGCCATAATGACTGAATGAATGAACGAGGCACAGAAAATATACCTCAGGTGCAGAAGAGTTCCAAATACCTATTGGGGTGGATATTCTGCCCTCAATGTGGGGAGCATAGTTCTCCACTCCTTAAACTTGGCCCATGTATAAGCGATTGCTTTTCAAGGAGTACCAGGTGAAAGGGCATAAGATGAGGGTGTTGTGGGAAAGACCGTAATTACACAATGGAAAACAAATTTTAAAAAAGCAAAAAACACACAATTTCAGTCAGGAGATCGAGTTCAATACCTACTGTGATAAAACATCTTGACTGTTTACTTTCAATATGTGAGACACTTATTGAAAGTAAAGACACTTTGTCTCTTCCTTCTATTATAGAACCGGGGTGGGGAATCCTTTTTTTCTGCCCTGGGACATTTGGATATTTATGATATCATTTGAGGGTCATACAAAATTATAAGCCGTAAAAAAGAATGAAATCTTGCCATTGGGACAGCATGGATGGACCTAGAGCAGAGATGGGGAACTTTTTATCTGCCAACGGCCATTTGGATATTCATAACATCATTCAGGGGCCATACAAAATTACCAACTTAAGAATTACCCTGCTACATTTGGTTAAACATTTCATGAACTCACCCCTAATGCCTTGGCAGGACCAGCCCACATGATTTTGTGGGCTTTATATGGCCTGCATAAAAAAGACATTCCCATCCCCTGTTCTAAAACACATAACACCAGACTAATCTAAGAAACAAGGTAAGAGCAATTCCAATTGAAGACTAGTACAAAATACCTCACCAGCACTCCTAAAATAAGGTGACCAGACATCCCGCTTTTGGCAGAACAGTCCCGATTTTTAACAATTTGTCCCGCGTCCCCCCAAGGCATTTTTAAAGAGTCCCGATTTTTGGAAAGATTCTTTTAAATCTTTTGAACTTTTTTAAAACACCGTGGGACGGGGGACAAATTGTTAAGAATCGTCGGGACTGTCCCGCCAAAAGCAGGACGTCTGGTCACCTTATCTTAAAAGCTTCAGAGATAGAGCCCTGGCCAGTGGCTTTTTGGTTGGAGCACCCTCCCAAACTTCAAAAGTCTGCGAGCTCAGCCGAAAGCCGTTTGGCTCAGTGGATAGAGCGTCAGCCTGGGGACTGAAGGGTCCCGGGTTCGATCAAGGGCATGTGCCTTGATGGCGGGCACATCCTCAGTAGGGGGTGTGCAAGAGGCAGCTGATTGATGATTCTCTCTCATCGACGTTTCTAACTCTATCCCTCTCTCTTCCTCTTTGTAAAAAAATCAAAATATATTTAAAAAAAAAAATGTTTGTGAGTTCAATTCCTCAGTCCAGGGCACTGAGAGGAGGAACTGATAGAGGCTTCTCTCTCACATTGATGGTTCTCTTTCTCTCCCTTCCTCTCTCTCTGAAATCAATGAAAACATATCCTCTGTTGAGGATAAAAAATAAAATAAAATGATAAAATTTCAGAAACAATGAATTGTTTAAGGAACTGTCACAGGCAAAAGCCTACAAAGACATAATGACAAAATAAAATGTAGTATGGTGAATGGAATCATGGAACCATAAAAGAAAATTAGGTAAATGAAAGAAGTCTGAATAAAGTATAACTTTGCTTAAACTATCAATATCAGTTCATAAATTTTAAGCAATGTAAATTACTAACTGAAGACAATAGTACAAGAAACTGGGTGTGGGTTATATGAAACCTCACTATACTATATTCACAATTTCTCTATAAATTAAAAATGGTTTTAAAATATTAGTGTTAAAATTTTACTACTATATTTTAGATTTGCTGAATAAAATCAACACTTCAATTGCATTAGCAAAGTAGCTCATTTGCTAATTACTTGTTTACATAACATATACGATTAACTATATTTTACACTTCTATGGTACATTTCAACTCTTTTGCCCAGAAAAAAAAAGTGATGTACTGGAAAGCCATTAGGTTGAATTTAACTTTATTTAGTTGTAAATGTGGTTATTTTTATAAAGTCTTACACTATATGCTTTGTTATTATTGATTCATACCCAGGCCAGATTAAATAAGTAAATATCTTACTGAAAATATAGAATTTTACTCAGCTCATTGCTATGTCACTCATACTGAGGAAAGATAAACATAATTTTGTGCTTTAGAAGGCATAGAGTTTAAGAATCATATCAAAATAAGCAAAGTAAAATTAATAAAACTCAGGTCGTCATGTATTTATTCTAAACGTTAGGACTCCAAGTCCATTAACAAAAAGGACAAAGAGTAAGTAAATATTAATATTGTTTGTTGTATCCTGTTTAAATGTTTCATGATCAGAAATCAGAGTAGGCCTCATTATAAAAAGACTTTAGGAGATATGAAAAATAGAACACACACAATTTGCATCTATTTCTAACCTTGTTCAATATTAATTATGAGTATTGAATAAGAATATTTAAGCGTTCAAAACTCCCTAAAGGTAAAATTCTACTAAGCTTACCAAATTATATAATTTATATATTATTTATCGATGAAATTATGTTATAGTTTTTCATGAAAACCCTCCATTAAGATTGGAGTAGCAAAGAGGGGCTAGGGGGTAGAGATAAAATATGCTTTGCTATGAAGTGTTAAAAGGTACAGCTGGGAAAAGAGTATAATAGAATCATTGCTCTCTATCTCTGTTTCTGTAAGTGCTTGAATATTTTAAAAATGAGAGTCTGTTTAGTCCTCATGCATGACATGACTACTAAATGTCTTCACTGGAGATCAAGGAAATGTTAATTTAATAACATAATTGAAATTTGAGTTATATACACTGATTTATGACATTGATATATAACCAAATTTTTTGGTAGTCATATAAAAACTAAAAATCAAGACTTTCTTAGCTATCTATTGTCATTGCCTCCTGGAATATTTCATCCTCTTAGTCAACTACATCTGATGATTCCCATGGAAATGCTCCTTTTATTCCATGTCCTGTGGATAAATCCCATTGTACCTCCAGGAGCTTAGAGTGTAATCTTTGACCTATGTTAAACCCATCAAGTCATCCCAAACTTGGGGCCACAGAGATAAGCTCAGAGATTGGTATGAGACCTAATTTGGGGGCAAACAAGAGGGAAGAATTCGTGTGAGCTATAAAAGTCCACTTATGTAGTAAACTGGATATTGCAATGGTTTAAACCGCGGACATCTGTCCAAGAAAGGCAAAACTTGGGAAATAATTTTTGTGATATATTTGAGTCCTCAATAAACCCACACCTGGCGTTATACCCATGCCTATACCACTGTTAATTGAGGCAATAAATTCTGTTTTTATGCATTTGGGTTATTTGAATAAGGAAATGATTCTCTTGCAACAGAATAATTCCCAATTAACAGGTACTGATTAAAAAAAAAAAAGTGCTACACAAGGGTTATTTTCAAGTATCATATAATGGCCATTATTTAAAACAACATCAGATTTTATTGTGAACAAATAATAGATGAAAAATGTTTTTAAATCCATTAAAATATTTCAGGATCTTTGACTTAATTTCTCCTGCAAGATCTAGAGGCCTATGGTTGTTAGCCTTTATATCACACATATTTGATGTTTCTGTGCAAAGTGAACTTATAAAGTAAAAAGTAATCTTATTTTTTGTCCAAACAAAGAAACCTTTGCACTATTGGCAAAATGAGAATATCAGAAATTATAAAGGAAAAAGATATACCTATGAAACATATTTTATAAGTGATTTGAGAAAAGGAGCTAAGTTTTAGAATCAATTTTTTATGATTACTTAATGTTATTTCCATTATTATTTGATGTATAAATAATAGTATTCAGGTAACTTTTAAAAAGTAATAAGAATTCAGGTTTTGTATAGTATGCCTGATGGTTATATAATAAATATTTCAGAGATAATAGTGTAATATAACCAATATCATAAAGGTTTTTATATGCTTATGTTTTAAGTGTTAATCATGTTAAAGAAAATAATTTAAACGTATACATTTATCAAAATAAACATTGGATTTGGATAAAAATGTAAAATTCTAACGTATTTTTCTATGAAATGATATTTATGTTTTATCCAAACATCTCTGTCCATAAAATGCCTTGAAAGTAAAACTATTTAAAGTAAATTTAATTATTTCTTCCTAGTTACTATATTAATTGTTTTCAATATTATATTTAAGACTGAAATGTGCTTATGGTAGTGTATTTGGGGGCAATTTGAATTTGAAATTAATTTTAAGAAATTGATTGTCATAAATTTTCAAGACTATTTTACTACATTCACATAATAGCCTTGATTAAATAAAAGGAACCAGGAGGCATAACCAATTTAAAAGCAACAAGATCAATAAAGACCGATGGGCTTGTTTCATTTAACAAAATAGGATTTCATGCACAATGGACCCATTAATTCATTTCCTATAGAAAGCCTCTGGTCTACTGAAGACTATAAAAGCATTATCTTTTTAGCACATATGGATGAAACAAATGTAAATATAGTCTACCTACAAATCAATGCTTTAAGAGCTCAATATATATTTTCTAATGTTGTAAATAGATAAATACTTGAGGCCCAGTGCATGACATTCTTGCATTTGGGAGAGGTGGTCCCCTTAGCTAACCTGCATCCTCTCACAGTCCTGGAGCCCCATGGTTGACTGTCCTACAGAAGGAGGCTCTGCCCTCCCACTGCAGCACTGCTAGCCAGGTAGACTGGGCCTCTCTCTGTGAGGTGATTGATCAGTCTCTTCAATTGATTGCCCTGCAGAAGGAGGCTCCACCCACCTGCCACAACCTACCAGTCAGTAGCCTTGGCCTCCCTCTTTGGGACAAAGCAGGACCTGCCAACCAATCGCATCCCACCCATCTTGGCTGGCCTGGTGCCAGTTCATGTCATAGCGTGGTCATTGGGACAGTCATTCTGCTGTTAGGCCATTTGGTCAATTTGCATATTACACTTTTATAATTATAGATTTTTAAAATGTTAATACTTTGTTTTAAAGTTTCAGTTTTCAACATCCCTGTAAAATAACACAATAAATAAAATAATAATAATAATGAAAAACTAGTATATATGGATTATTAAGAATATTTTTTTATTTTTTATTTTTGAATTTGTATTCTTTTTAAAAAATATATATATTTTATTGATTTCTTACAGAGAGGAAGGGAGAGAGATAGAGAGCTAGAAACGTCGATGAGAGAGAAACATCGACCAGCTGCCTCTTGCACACCCCCTACCTGGGATGTGCCCACAACCAATGTACATGCCCTTGACCGGAATCGAACCTGGGACCTTTCAGTCCACAGACTGACACTCTACCACTGAGCCAAACTAGTTTCGGCAAGAATCTTTATATTGATACCACATACTACAATCAGCCCATGGCAGACAAAAATAACAATACACTGATGATTCTAAAATGATTAAACAGTATTACCCCCAACTCCTGCAGGACAGGTAAGATAGAAATTTAAAATACTGCCTAGGAAATTATCAGAGCACTGAACATATCTCTTAGTAATACATATTCATTAACTATTCCAAGGAGAAGCCCAAAGAATTTTAATTATCTATTTATTCTCACATTGTCAAAAGGATGATAAATGGACAGAAATAATATAGCAGCACAGGGAATTCAAGCCCAGAGCACATAGGTTAAAAATAAAATCCACAATGAGGGAAATGAGAATCTATAATCTGAACCTTACTTCTACTCTTCCTACCCTCCACTCCCTCCTTCCTTTCCATTTATTATTTAAAATAGGTACTGAATCTACTCCCAGCTAAGACTGGGAATAAAATAATGAATAAGAAGGCATAATCGTCTCTATGGAGAGTGTATTCATTCTATTGGTACATAGTAAAATCAAAGGACAAGTATTCAAGCTTAATAAGTGCTGTGACCAAGCTATTATAAAGTAACTGGAGGCCTGGTGCACAAAACTTGAACACTAGGGATGGGGGTCCCCCTCAGCCTGGACTGCATCCTCTTGCAGTCCAGGAGCCCTTAGGGGATGTCCACCTGCTGGCTTAGGCCCACTCTCCATGGGGATCAGGCCTAATTCAACAGTTAGACATCCCTCTCACATTCCAGAAACCCTTGCTTCTTACTGCTCACCTGCTTGCTCCTCCTTATCGCTCGGCTCCTGCTCCTTAGTGCTGCTCTGGAGGCAGGAGATGTTCTCACCACCAGATATTTTACAAGTTTATTCTCAGAGTTACTGATTCTAGGCTGTCACTAAAATTTTGTGAATTCATTGAATATTGAGTGTACATAAAGTATTGAATACAATTGGAAAATTAAATTGAGGAACCACTCTTCCCACAAAAAGAAGGAATAAATGAAAAAATAGAGACATTAAAATATAAAATTAGTAGCATTAATATGTGGATATTAAAAATATTAAGAAAATTTTAAATGAGGAGGCTGAGTTATTTTATAAAAAGAGACATATATTTTTAAAAAATTAAGGATGTTTAATGACATTAGATTGAAACCACCCTTGGTTTACTGAACAAATGAAATTAAGAAAACCTCAACCTCAAAACATAATAGTTTCTTGTAAAAATATCAAAATAAGAAAAAAAAAGATATTAGAGTTTCCACCAATGAAGAATAGACCATTATTAAGAAATAAGAATCAGAGGACATTAAGTTTTTCAACTGCAATTCTGGATGAAACACAATAGTTGTTATTTTTAAAGTAATAACCCATAAGTACCTTTAAATTATATACAAGCATATTGGCATTCAATGTAATAAACAGAAAAGGTCTCAGAAACACAAGACCCCCAGGACATATGCTAAAAACAGACTTAGAAAAAATTTTGAATGAAGAAGTTGAATATGGAAAGAAACAAATCTATAAAATTGTATAGGAGATATATAAAGCAAGGTTGATCAGATACGTTCGTAAATGTTGTAAAATTGTAAAAATGAGAAAAATACCATATAAAGGAGAAATATAGCCATAATCTGAGAAATTAAATTCTGTATGATATCAAAAATATGAGGTTGTGTGGGTTGAATAGGTATGGTCTAGGTACAGCAAGGGAAAGCAGGGGTTCTGCAGGCATACAGAGATGAAGGTGCTTGTGTTAGTCATGTGACCCAAGGTAGGCTCACTGAGGATTCAGTAAGTATAAGTGATGAATCTAGTCCATATCAGTTCTAGCCCACAGGTGCTTTGGGAATGTTACACTTATTCAATGACCCAAATAACCCAGGTGCTTTTCTTTTGTGTGTTTTTGTGTTTCTTTGTATGTGTGTGTGTGTGTGTGTGTGTGTGTGTGTGTGTGTGTGTGTTTTGTTTTTTTGTTTTTGTTCTTTGTATGTAAAATCTCTCTATTTTTACATCTGGCTGGCATATATATTTAGTTAATGCTGAGTAGGCCAAGTGAAACATAGTTGTGGGGTAGATCCAACAGATTTAAGGTTCTACACTATCAGAAGATTGCTTTCTAGCTCTAACCATCACACTGAACAAGAAATGGAAGGATGTGCTCAAAAAGCAATATTATTATTCCCTTCCCATACCTGCTCAAATGCACTCAGTAGGATAGTACTAGTACTTCCTCTGCACTTGAATAAAATCTGGCTTGCTACTTTCATTCTGTCATTCTCTGATAATGAAAGCACTATAGTCACTTTAGTCTCTAGAAAAATACAGTCCTGCAAAAATAGCTAACATTTTACATTTTGGGTAAAGTTTCATTTTGTTTCCCTCTCCTCATTTTGGCTTACTAGTTTAAACTGCCTTTAAAATATCCATATGATAGAATATTTGCAAAATGTGCCACAATTCTCCTTCTTTGTTATCATACCACTCCCAGCTTAGCTGTGTGACCTGCTTTGGGCAACAGGAGAGTATGTTATGCACACAGAGACATAAAGGTATTTGTGTATTGAGGCTTACCCTTGCTTGCTGCTTTTGGGAACACTGTGACATGAACTTGTCAGAAATACTATACTGAAAAATGAGAAAAATGTGGCCTACTCATCTTACTTATTTTGGCCAACTGCCAACCATGTGACTAGCCATTCTAGGTTATCTCAGTCAAGCTCTCAACTACACCCTGATATTAACTCACACAAGAACAATCATCAAACTCACACTTTAAATCATGAGAAATAAATGTTCAGTGTTCTAACCGACTCAATTTTAGCATGGTTCACTGCACAGAAAGAGCTTCCTGATATCCTCCAGAATTAAGATTACCGTCTGAAGTGCAAGTATATGCACAAAGATTCTTTGACAGATGTGTATGTCCTACCCCTTCCCTTCTTCTTGCTTTGGTAGGCCTCCTGACAGATTCCTCCTGCTATAGCTTTGATATTGGAAAGTGTGTCTCTGTGCATTGACTATTTAATACCTCCATCTGTATTGCCATTTTATTAATGTTTCTGCATCTGAAAGCCCATGTCCACCTTTTATTCCTGCTGATTTGTGTTGCTTCTGGCATAGCCTTCTTGATAAGATTTTTTTAAAAAAATAATATTTAATAATTAGTTCACCTGGCCCCTGGGAAGCAGGCACATTGGAGCAAGCATATGGAGGTATGCCATTACTTCTCAAACATGAACAAAGACATGCTGACTCAGACTACTTTAGCCTACTTGGGAGGATCTTTTCACAATGTATAGATTAAACCAATGCAATTCCAGCGGACACATAGAACCTCTCTCAGTAGTTTCTTGAAAGTCTTTCTTTAACAGTAAAGGGAAAGAACTATGCCATGCAAGATGGGAAAATGAAACACAGGTTAAACTAAATCCTGTCTCAATTTTACCATTGTCCTCTCTAGTTCCACCTCATCTCTAGTTCCACCTAAAATAGGAGATGGTAAGAATTGCTAGGGTTGGTTTGGCTCAGTGGATAGAATATTGGACTGGGACTGCAAGGTCCCAGGTTCACTTCCAGTCAAGGGCACATGCTTGGGTGGCAGGCTTGATCCCCAGTAAGGGTTATGAAAGAAGCAGTTGGTCAATGATTCTCTCATCATTGATGTTTCTATCTCTCTATCCCTTTCTCTCTGACATCAATAATATATATTGATTACATCTTTGCCAGATATTTTTCAAGTTTATTCTCAGGGTTAACTGATTTTAGGCTGCCACTAAAATTATGTGAATTCAATGAATATTGAGTGTATATAATGTACAATTGGAAAATTAAATTGAGGAATCACTCTTCCCACAAACAGAAGGAAACACACACACACACACACACACACACACACACACACACACACACACATATATATATATATATATATATATATATATATATATATATATATATATTATATAGTGAATTTCCAAACTAGATTTTTTAAAAATATATTTTATTGATTTTTTTACAGAGAGGAAGGGAGAGAGATAGAGAGCTAGAAACATCAATGAGAGAGAAACATCAACCAGCTGCCTCTTGCATACCCCCTACTGGGGATGTGCCCGCAACCAATGTACATGCCCTTGACTGGAATCGAACCTGGGACCTTCCAGTCCGCAGACCAATGCTCTACCATTGAGCCAAACCGACTTCGGCCCAAACTAGATTTTTTAATATGTTGTTTTCCCATCCTGCTTAGAAAATTTAGCACTTCTATTTTAATTTATTATCACAGGTTCTCAATTCTGAGGAAGAAATAATATAATGTTTAAAAATTCTATTTTATCCTGTGTTTTTCTCCCCAGTGATTGGCTCAGACTAGAGTACCAACCATCTACCTCAAATCCAAATACTATAGTGAAAAATCTACACTAATAAAAGAGAAACATGCAAATTGATCATCACTTCACTACGCTTACCAGCCAATCAGGAGTGAGTATGAAAATTAAGATGGTGGCAGCTCCAGCCTCTCTAGGCAGCATGAATGTAGGCAAGTAGTGGCAGGAAGCTTGCTATGAGAGGACGGGGAGGAGAGGAGGGAACTACAGGAGCAGCACTCTGCCCAAAGCAAAGACTGAAGGTGGCACAGAGTGAAGGCCTGGGTCCCAGGTGCTAGAGGAGAACTGGTGCCAGGGGAAGGCAGGCATATTGCACAAATCTCTTCATGCAACGGGCCTCTAGTGTAAGCAATAAGTATGTAATTGCCAGAGTTTGATGCACAGTTCACAGATATCATTTCAAACTTTCCCATATATATTGCTATAGGGTTTTTGGAAAGTTTGACACCACCCCAAGTCAGTTTTTTAGAAAGTTTCTTCATAAAACAACTATTGTATTTATAAATTAATGAAAAAGTTTGTGATATTATAAACTGTAGCCACAAATAAAATATAATTGTAAGTTTTTGCAGTCACTGGCAATTGCCCACCAAATTTAATTATCCTCTGAGAGAGAATGTCATCAGGGATAAATGACCTAAGCATGGAGACCAGGAAAGGCTGTCCTGCTTCCTGGCTCTGTCAGTCATTGACTACACCATTTTAGCAAAGTTATTTATGGTCTTGTTGTTAAGATTAAAAATTATATAAATGATGTTACACAATTTTCCTTTACTTCTGTGATCAAGATGTAGAATGTGGAATGGGAATGATACAGCTTTCCCATTCAAACTTTAGCAGTTTTCTCTACTGCGCAAAAATCCCCACTGTATGGTTACTTCAGGATAAACAGCATATAGGACAGAGGTCCTATCCAAGCCCTTACTATAGGGCCACCAGAGTAAGCTGTCCCAAGATTTAAAGAGAATGAATTTTTGACTCTTAATAGTTAGGGAGTTGACAGAGTTATATCTATCCTAAGAACTTCACATCAAAGTAATAATATTAGCCTCATTATTCAATAAACTACATGTAAGAATAAGCCATCAGACTTCCATCAGGGTTAAACAACATATTCCTTTTATTTTTTTAAAATATAGTTTATTGATTTTTTTTATTGATAGAAACTGAGAGGGATAGAGACTTAGAAACATTGATCAACTGCCTCCTGCATACCCCCTACTGGGATGTGCCCGCAACCAAGGTACATGCCCTTGACCAGAGTCGAACCTAGGACCCTTGAGTCTGCAGGCCAGTGCTCTATCCACTGAGCAAAACCGGCCAGGGCAACTTATTAATTTTCTTGCCATTACATCACCAGTCTCCATATTATAGAATGTACTAACCACAGAAGGAATTCAGCATAGACACTTTCTAAAACCACTATTTGTCAGAGGTACTCCAAGAAATACTTGAAAAAACATAGTTTACGACTACTCAATGAAGTAATAACTGTGAATGCTGGGATTTTAAGTAAACTGAATTGGGAACAATAAAGATATATTTTATTTTGTGAGTTCTTTGATTCAAAGTGTTGGGCCTAATGCAATCTTATTTAGTAGGTGGTTAGAGCTGTTAGTGTGAAAACAGGTGTTGGCCTAAATGGATAGATTTTTACTTGTAAATTTGTTTAACTCTTATTCATTTTAGGTTGCTACTAATATACATGAGAAAATATACTTGAGATGGATAAATACACGAAAACTAATGCAACAAGCTGCATACACAGAAATAATTAAATTTAAACCAGGAAAGTGCTATAGCAGAAATATCAATGCAGGAACAGCGCAATTCATGAGACAAATGGTTGTGGTCAACAGAGTCAAAAAGTACAAAAAGCTATTATAGTAACAACAGGGAGCAATTACCCTGCCACATCCCCACATGCAAACCACTTACAAGAAAGGGCTTTAAAAAACTTCTGCCTAGACTTACAGATACAGAAAACAGACTGACAGCTGTCATGGGGGAGAGATTTTAGGGGGCTGGGTGAAAGGGTGAAGAGATTAAGCAAAGAATAAATAGATTTGAGTATAACCATAAGCACATACTAGTATATCATAAGGCAGTAATCAAATAACTTACCATCCAAGTCAGAACAACTCTTGAGAGTGAAAAAGGGGGCATTATGAATAAGGAACCAGTGCTGCACTGGAAAAACAGGATGAAAATCATAATCATAGGTGTGCCTAATAGGTAGAGCATATCTGAAAATAATACCTGTAAGTCCTCTGGAACAGAAATACAAATAGGGAGACAAAGGACGAGCAATAACTAAAGAAGAAAAGTTGTAGTTGTTTGTTTTATAGTATTTTCTTTAGAAATTAATAGTAAAGTATCTTTCTTCATGCTCTCTGAAACATATGAATTAAGTGTTTACTGATAATTAGGGGAATTTCATTATCCCAAATAAAAAATGAAATTGGTCAAAATTGATCAACATTATGGAGGAACTCTATGAATTTGCTCCTTAGATAAATTCTCCATTTCTATAACATAAAAACCCATAATTTCTAAAAAAAAAAAAAAAAAAATTCAGAATATTTTACATTAATACAAAGAAGGGCAAAAATAGGTTTACATTTGTGAATTAATAAATAATAATACAAGAATAAACTCCTTGTTTCATGGACTCAACAACTATAAACCTACTTTTGCCCAACCCTATATTGCCAAATATCTGCTTGAAGAAAGCCATAAAAAATTATATCAGAATATTCAACTTGTAGTAAGATTGGTCTACAGGGTCAAAAGCCATCCTTCTTCCTCACATTATGGTTAAATGTACATCAACCTGAACTTCAGTAACATAGTTGAAAACAAAGACACATCAAGTAACCACAAAATACTCCATTGTTTTCAAAATTTAAATTAGACTTTTGCTTTCAGCACTGAAATGAAAGGAACTTCAAAGTCATCATTTCCAGTCTTATAAGAAAAAGCTAAACAAAACTTCAACCAATGGCTTTTCTTAGACACATCAGAGACCTGAGGTCACAGGTCAATCCAGAGAATCATGGCTGAGCTCTGTTTGTCAGGAGCAGAAGCCACCAGTAGGAACTCCTAGATGGTGATTTTGACAAATTATCCAATGCGTAGAGAAGCACTAGCATGAGTGGGAAGCTCCTGGGCCACACTCCTGGTGGGGAAACCAATATTCCGTAGATTTTAGTACCTTAAGGAACCATACCAGGTTTTCACAGCAAGGAGCTAAGAAAGATCACCTTAGGGTTCTGACAGGGGAGAGGAACAGCAATCTTATGAAGCAGGACCAGAGCACACTTCATATAAAAGGCCTCTTCTCCAGAGGTGAGGGCTTTGCCACATCCCCTATTTCACCAGTGAAGGGCAATCAACATTCTGTATATCTTAACTAGAGGGAGTGGAGGAGCTAAGAAAGTCATGTAAAGGTCACACATCAGTCCCCTGAAAGAATTAAGTTTAAGTAGGCGGTTATAGACAGCTTCCCCTCCTCTATAGTATACTACCAAACCAACAGAACTCCAGAATAATAACAGTGAATTCCCGCTAACATACGTTTATGAAGCATAATTGTTTAGAAAAAAAGTACTTATGCAAACCCAAAATCAACAGGGAAGACCAATGAAAATGAAAAATATACTAGGGGAATTTATATATATATAATTATAGGGAACATTAGTTAAGGTCAAATTCTAGCCAGATTAACATAAAACTTTAGAGTACAGGCCAATTTATTCCATTTCCTACTAACCAACACATTATGCCCAGGTTTCAGTAAAGCATCATAAGGCATCATAAGGCATGCTAAAGGGCAAGCAAAACACAGTCTGAAGAGACAAAGCAAGCATTAGAACCATGACATGAATGTTGGTATGTGAGACAGTGAATCTAAAATAACTCTGATTAATATGGTAACAGCTTAAATAGTACACAACATGCAAGAACAGATGTTCAATGTAAGAATAAAGTGGGAATTATAAGAAATTTAAAGGAAATGTTAGAAATTAAAAAATAATAATAAAAGAAATTAAAGAATGCCTTTGATAGACTCATTAATTGACTGCAAACTGATGAGTGAAGAATCGGTGAGGTTGAGTATAGGCTGACAGATACATACCAAACTAAAATTTAAAGAGAAAAAAGAAAAGTGGGAAAGAAAAGATAAAGAATGACTGCTGGAGGCTAAGACCAATAAGGCTGATGGGCTGTGATATTCAGCAGGGGTGAAAATCAGCATAACATGGCCCTGCTTTTTCACCAAATGGCTGAAGGCAATCCCCTAACCCAGTGGTCAGCAAACTGCGGCTCAAGAGCCCAGTGTGGCTCTTCCTCAAAATACCACAACCGGGGTGAGTCTATTTTGAAGAAGTGGCCTTAGGAGAAGTTTAAGTTTAAAAAATTGGCTCTCAAAAGGAATTTCAATCATTGAACTGTTGATATTTGGCTCTGTTGACTAATGAGTTTGCTGACCACTGCCCTAACCTAATAAACTTTTACTGTTTACCAAACTTTACCATTGATATGCCTGTTTGCTCTGCTAAAGAGAAAATGCGTATTCTAATAAATAAAATAAAGGGGACCTAGAAGTCAGAGAGCTTCTCCACTAGAGTGAAGCCTCTGCCTGGCTCCCATGCCTTCTAAATTTATATTTCTTGTCTAGTATATACATTTGTGTGCAATCCCTTCTGCAGACCTTGAATCCTAGCCAAAAATGGATGCGTCACTCACAAATGAGGACAGATTCAAAGTATTTACTATATTTCCCCAAAATAAGACATCCTCCAAAAATAAGACCTACTTACAGGTTTCCTTCTGAGTGAAATATAAGACATCCCCCCAAAATAAGGCCCCCTCCAGGCTAAACATGAGAGATTTGGTCCACTGATTCTGAAAGAAATGGAGTCAGAAGAAATTCACCAGAAAATTCAGGAATTGGATTGTTATGATGATGTTCCAGAAGATGATGACATGATAGTCATTGAATAAATGAGTAAATTCTTGATACTGTAGGATTCAGTTTGTCTGGTTTGTGTTGACAACTACCGTACTACCGTACCGTATACAGGTAATAAATTTCCTTTATTTTCATTTAACAATAAATGTGTACTGTATTTTTCTTCATGGAAAAATAAGACATCCCCTGAAAATAAGACCTAGAGCATCTTTGGGAGCAAAAATTAATATAAGACACTGTTTTATTTTCGGGGAAACAGGGTAATATATGCATAATTGGATTACTGGCAGAAAATAATGGAAGAAATATTTGAATTTATAAAAGCCCGTAAATTTGAAAAATGAATGATAGAAACCAAACCAAAGATCCAGGGAGCTCAGAGAACTCCAGGCAGAATAAACACCAAAATGCTACATCTCCGCATATCATATTTAAATTGCTGAATACCAAAGACAAAGGAGATTTTGAAAATAGAAAAACAACATACCTTACTTTTAAATGAATAAAGATAAGAATCACAATGGACTTCTCAGAAATCATGCAAACAATAAGAGAGTAGAATAAAACATTTCAATGTTAAAGAAAAATTTTTATTTTCTCCCTATATTTACTTATTAAAACTCTCATGCTTGGCCAAAACAATTTTTTTTCATTATTTAAGAGAAAACAGATATATGAACTGAAAGCAGAAATAGAAATATGTAAGAGAATGAGAGGAATTTTTGTTTCCCAGTGGATTATTTGTTTTCCCTTTTTTTTGTTCTGTCCATTTTATTACATCTGTTTTCCTTTTCTGGTAAGCAGAGATACGACAGCAGATCACTCAAGTAAGAAGTTATATAGCCTTTGGTATAAATGCTTTCAAAATTCATTGAGCAAAAGTCGCCACAAGAAAGAAAAAAAGAAAAAAAAAAATACCATAGCTTCTTTATGTTTCGGATAAAAGAGCTATTTGGGATTTTAGCATCCTGTCCTCCTGCCACAGAATTGTTGATTTGAACTTTAGCAGTAAATGGCATTCCAATCTTGTTGCCATAGATATATTAAAGTCTCTGGCAGGTTACTGCTTTGTGTTAGGTTCTGTCACTGGGTAAAATGTTCTTGTCGAAGGAAGGAAATACCTGCCAGGAGCAGACAGGGGCTTAACATGGTGTCAGCATTGTAAAAAAAAAAAAAAAAAAAAAAAAAAAAAAAAATCAACGTTTGTTCTGTAGTTCACTGCAAGATGAACGAAAATGAAAGGCAAGTCTAATAGAGTGATAGATAGCAAAGGACAAAGTGAAGGCAAAAGAAGGGCTGGCTTCCTGACATGAATTAATTCATTTTATATTCCTTTGTGTACATTTGTGCCATAACAAAGCACCACAAGCTGGGTGGCTTACACACCAGTAATTTATTATCCACCAGTTCTGGAGGGAGAAGTCAAAGATCAAGGTGTCAGCAGGGCTTGTTCCTTCTGAGAGCTGTGAAGAAAGAATCTGTTCCAGCCTCCTCTCCTTGGCTCATAGAGGCCTATCTTTCCTTGTGTCTTTATATTGTTTTCTATCTACCTTATTCTGTGTCCAAATTTCCCCTTCTTACAAGGACTCCAGTCATTGTATGAGTACCCATCCTAATAAACTCATGTTTAATACATTACCTTTTAAGGTGCCAGGCAGGGATTAGGCCTTCAGCATATGAATTTGGGGGAACATAATTCAACCCACAGCACTTTAAAACATGGACAGCTATTTTACATAAAGTTTCCTGAGGCTGTAATTTCAACTCATCACTCTTATCAGAGTATTTGTGCTATGCGTGTGATGTCAGTAATTAGTCAAGAAAACTATGGTTCATTTATTAAACATATGTGAAAAGAAAAATATTGGTCCTAGTGGAAATCCTATGTTGGTCAATGTAGTAAATGCAAATTTGTAATTTTGATTATTAGAACTCTCGTGTATTGCTGATGGAAATGGTGTGGAACATATGTGACTCCATCTTAAACACGTCCAGGTAAATCAAACCCTTAACCATCTTCTTCCCCCAGGTGAGCTCTGGAGCATGTACCCAAAGCTCTGGGTTTATCACAGGACTCTCATCAGCTCTCTCTCCAGGGTAAGGTATCCTCATGTTATCTATCTATCTATTAACTCACCCTGGCACCAGAGTTCCAGGGATCTGGTCCCTTTGATATTCCACTTAGTTTCATTGCTTTGTCCAGGGGCTGGAATGTGAAGGAATCAATTTGGTCTCACTGCCACTGAAGACTGCATTTCTATATGTAAGTTCCCTATTAAACTCTTTTTAAAAATTTTCTTCAAAACAGTTGACATTACATATTATACTACCTTTGAGTGTGCAACATAGTGGTTAGACATTTATATAACTTATGAACTGATCTTCCCTTAAGTCTAGTACCTACCTGGCAACATACATATTTATTATGATACTAGATGCCTGATGCATGGATTTGTGCACCAGTGGGGTCCCTTGGTGTGGCCTGCGGAGATTGGGTCAAAACCAGCAGTCCAATGCTCCCTGCTGCTCCTGCTCATCCTGGCCCCACTGTGCCGGCTGCCTCTGCTTCCTGGTAGGTTGGTTGCTACACCTCTGTGATCTCTGGGCTGCAGCGGTCAGCTGTGAGCCCTGCTTCTGGTGACCTTAGCTCAGCTGAGTGGCCCTCCTGCTATGGGAGCACACTGACCACCAGGGGCAGCCCCTTCACTGAAAGTCTTCCCCCTGGTGGTCAGTGAGCATCATAGCAACTGGTTGTTTGGTCATTTAATCGCTTAGGCTTTTATATAAAGACATTATTGACTATATTCCCTATTCTGTACTTTACACTACTGTAACTATTTTGTAACTTCTGATTTGTATTTTTGAACCCCTTCATCTTTTTCACAGAGCCTCTCAACCCCTCTCCCATCTGTCAAGCATCAGTTTGTTCTCTGTATCTATGAATTTGTTTCTGTTTTATTCACTTATTTCATTTTTTAGATTTCACATATAAGTGAACTCATATGGCATTTGTCTTTTTCTGTCTGATTTATTTCATTTAGCATAATACCCTTGAGGTTCCATCTATATTGTTGCAAATGATAAGGTTTCTTTCTTTTTTATGGCCAAGTAATAACTTTTTAAACCAACAATCTAGACTGGCTTGCTTTGCTCTTTGGCCTCTAGAAATCCTTCAAGATTTATATAGGCAGCTTTGCATATATAGCCTTTTCACAAAATATAAATTTAAAAGGGTGCAGTGCCTTTAGAAAAGAGTTTGGCAGTTTCACATGTTAAATATAGTTACTGTATTGCCCAGAAATTCTGTTCCTAGATACTACCTAATAATAGAGACATATGTCCACATGAAAACTTATACCAAAATGTTTATAGTAGCATTGGTTATAAAACCAAAAAGTAGGAAAAACTCATTCTACCTGTCAAGCAAATGCAATGTAGCCTATCTCTATGAGGAAATATATTATTTGAAAACCAAAATAATGAATTATTGATACATATTACAACATAGATGAGTCTTGAAAACATTATTCTAAATGTAAGAGGCTAGTAATAAAATTTCATATATTTTATGAGTCCAGATAAATGAAATGTCAAGAACAAGAAAAATCTAAAGAGGAGGAAAATAGATTAGTGGTTTTTAAGGACTGAGGATTATGGGAATGTTAAACAACTGCTAATATACCTGAAGTTTCTTTTTGGAATGATGAAAATGTTTTAAAATTAGATTTTGTTAATGCTTTGACTATACTAAAAACCACTTATATAATTCTGTGAATGTCCTTTAAAACATTGAAGTGTATGTTTTAAATGGATAATTTTTGTGCTACTTGAATTATATCTCAACAAAACTGTTATAAAAAGTGTAACATGAACTTGAAATATAGAAATGAGGTAGTCAGTAGAAAAATTAAAATAGTAATTATAACTATATTCCATTTGTTCAAGAATAAATAATAATTTACTATAATAGAGACATCAGAATTATATAAAAAAATAATACCCAAAATAAGGTCTAGAGGGAAAAAAATCTAAAATTGAAACTACACTGGATGGAATTAACGGCAGATTAGACATTGTAGAATATTACTGTACTTGAACACTTACTAGCAAAAGTGATCAATTTTTTTTAATGCAGAAGCACTGAAAAAATGCAGGGGGAAGAAAGAGCAGAGCACTCAGGGACATTTTCCAGATCCAAAAATATACTTGTTGGAGTCACTAAATTAAAGGGGGTAACAGAAAATATTTAAATGAGCAATGGCCAACATTTTATGAGTGTATATATGTACACATACACACATTTCCTGCCTCTCTTGTAATTACCTATGGCCATATGACCAAGTTCTGATTTAAGAAGTTCAACAAGTTCAAGCACAAAAATCATCACAAAAACTACACCTAGACATATTACAAATCACTTACAACCAATGAAAAGAGAAAATTCTCACATATGACAACTATACCTAGTACATCAAAAACAAATTGCTTAAAACCAGTGAAGCCGGGAGAATTCTCATAAATCTATTAGAACAGCTAAAATAAAACATATGGGCAACATTAATTGTTGACAAGGATGTAGATAAACTGGATATCTCATGGTACCACTACTCGGGAAGATAGTTTGGAAGTTTCTTAAAATATGCCAAATTAATTAGTAGACAGTATAAATGCACTCTAAGAATGTTTTAAAAAAGTCTCTGAAGCAGGAAGTAATCATACTAGATAGCTAGATGTACACAAAGTAATAAAGAGCACTAAAATAAGTAACTATGGGTAAATGTAAATATTCTGCTTTTGTCAAACACCTTCAAAATATAATTGACAGCTTAAACAAAAGTAGCAACAATGGATTGTGGGTTTTATGACATAGAGAAACATAAAATGTGTGTCAACAATAGCATAAAGTCCGCCAGGGAAGAAAGGGAAGAGTACTGTTGTAATAATGTCCTTATGCTGTATGTGACATAACACAATATCAACTAAAGGTATTCTGTGATCATTTGAAAAGGGCATACTATAACCTTTAAAACATTATAAACTAGGCCATAATCCTAAGGGCACTTATGTAATGAGCAAACAATGAGGTAAAATGGAATAATAAATAATATTCAATTAACCCAAAAAAAAGCAGAATGAGGAAAAATGTAAAGAATAATGGTACAAATTAAAAATAAATAGCAGGATGGTAGATTTGAACCCAACAATATTAATAATCACATTAAATGTAAATGGTTAAACTCAAAACAACAACAAAACAAACACAATCTTTTCAAGATTTAAGAGGAAACTTAAGTATAATATATGCTACCTGTAAGAAATCTACTTTTAATATTTTAATATAATGACACAAACATAATGAAAACAAAATGATTGAGAAAGATTCAGCAGGCTAAGACTTTCAATCAAAATAAATTTGGGAGACTTAGATGGAGCACAGAGTTGTAAAGCCCCGCAGAGGTATCCTTCTCACCCTTACAAGGCAAAAGCTGGACTTAATTCAAATTAGCAAGTCCTCTTAAAGCACCAAAGAACAGAAATCTCAGGGCAATCAAATAACCGGACACACAATCACCTGAAAAAAGGAAACTGGACTCCAGCATTTGCTCACCTGAGGCAGATGCAGGAAAACACAGTACAAACCGGTAAGAAGGTACAGCCACTACATTTTAAAGAATCTAGAAGTAGGCAAGTGTAGGCAAATGTGAATGTGTGAAATCTTTGGGAGCAACCAACACAGGGGAGCGAGGGCATACCTTTTGCAGGTTTTTCCTCCACAGTTCCTACCAGCTGCTCACGGAAGATTGAGGAAAATCCAGAAGCTTTTTGTTGTGGGGGGTGAAGGGAAACACCAGCTGCTGAGGAAAGGCTGAGAAGAGACTCTTCCCCTCCGATAACACACCTTAGTCTGTAAGGGGAAAGCAATAAACACTGTCACCTGGGGCCTTTAGAACACTGGAGGAAACACATTGCAGCTGGGGAGAATTACACCCCCCCCACACACACACACACACACAAAACAACAAACAAGACAAAAACATAGCTGGCACTAACCCTAGTGAGAACATATAGGTAAAATTGCATACCTAACTTAGTGCTCTGTATATAACATCTGTGTTAGAGCACTAGTTAAGTGTACAATTTTACCTATATGTTCCCAAAAATTCTAGTTTAGCACTTCTTAGTTGGGATTCAGGAATCTGTGTTTTAACAACTCCACCAGGTGATTCTCATCATGAGAGAAGGTTGGGAAACACTGCCCTAGGGGAAGTCAGGAAGACAGGCGAGGCCCAGAACTTCACTGTAAGAGGATAAATAGCTCTTGTTAAGTCCACACCATGGAGATAGAGACTCAAGGACACAGCTCCTACCCAGACTGAGGATAAATCAGAACCTCAAAGGACGCCCACCCTCTCCTGCCACCGCAGGCTAACAAGCACTGAGCCGATATAATAATGTAATACACCTGGGAGAATAGAAAGTGAAAGACTCTCTGGGTGCCACAGCATAAAAGGGAAACCCACAAGGTAAGCAGACATTGAGGATGCAAACAAACAAACAAACAAACAAACAAAAAACTCTGCAAATTTACCCGCATCCCCAGGGCCAAGTTGCCACCAAAGCAATTAGAAAGCCATGGTGCAGTGAGAGTAATCATAGCAACAAGGGATCTAGAACCAGCTCTACCCCCGACTGTGTGAGCAGAAGTCCACACACCACAGGCCTAGCGAAATGAAATGATTTCAATATTCCAAGAAAAACAAAATGTTTGCCTCAGTATCTACTGTCCTACACAGCATCTCAGGCTTTTACCTAAAAATTATGAAGCATAAGAAAGGTTAAAAAAATAAATTCTGAAGATTCAAACCAATTATCAGAACCAGACTCAGATATGAGACACAATAAAAACAATCAAGTAATTTGGCCCAGAAAACATTTCTAGAACATTTTAAATGCATTGTGAGCCCCTGGAAAGGTATACAATATCATTGATAATTAGGGAAATGTAAAGTAAAAACCATAATGCATACCCTCCTGCCTGGTTAAAATAAATTGATTGATATCACCAAAGTCAGAGAGAATATGAAGGAGCCATAAATCTTATGCCTGTGCAATCTCTTTGGTAAATGTTCTGGCAATATCTCATATAAGTAAGTATATACTTATCCAATGGTACTGTAATTCCATTACTAGATGTTTATCCCAAATGAAAATTTATGTACACAAAGGATGTATATTCAGAAGTTCCAGTGCAGCTTTATGCATAACTAGTAGCCTTGTGCACAGATCAGTGCATGAGTAGCTTGCTGCCACGTGCTTCAGCTGGCCACCCTGCCCACTGCCTCTGGTAGCTTGCTGCCCTCCCACCCCCACCCCTGTAGCTCTCTGCTGGTCACTATGCATCACAGCAATGGTCATTATGACCATTTGCATATTACCTTTTTATTATATAGGATGGCTAAAAATAGGAAACAGTTGAGTCCATTTACCGGTGACTATTAATTAACTGATGTATAGCCATATAATGCAATATTGCTCACCAATAAAAATAGATTATATTATTAGACTTTATTTAAAGTTCTGAAATAGACAAAAGTAATATATGTTCTAAAAATATCAAAACAATATTTACCTCTTGTGGGAAGCATGAGGTTTCAGTGTAAAATGGGTGACAGTTTTGGGAAGGACAGTAACATTTTTTTAATCTTTATTTGGTTTACAAGACTGTATATTTGTCAAAAAAAAAAAAAAACACACAGAAGGTACCGTATTTTTCCATGTATAATTTCCATGTATAAAACACCCCCCACTTTTCCAACCCAAAATTAAGAAATCAATATTTTAAACATAAAACAGAACCCATTTTTATTTAGTCATTACTGCAGGTAATGTTTACATACCAGTACTATGACATTATGCAGCATATCACTTTATTCAGCCTCTGTTGCATCACTGCTCTCTTTTTCTTCACTATTATTTCCAGACATATTAATTTCTTTAACTTCTGTTGTATCACTGCTGTCTTCTGAGTCACTGTCTGAATATGTGAGATCATCCCATAAACTGGTGACGTTTTCTGAGCTAACTCTGTGTTCTCATGGCCAACCCTTCTCTCCTCATGAAATTGAAGCACCATTTTGCCTTTCCTGTAAAATCAACAATGTTCATTCCACTTGCAAACATTCTTGCCTGACATTGAGTAAGTTTGGTTTACACATATAAGCCACTCTGGTGCTGCTTCATAATCCAAATATTAAGCCTCTGCTCCAGGTTTGCCCATTTTGCTGGTTTTCCTCTTAAGACCTTCTTCCTTTTTTTTTGGCATCTTGCTTTCTCCAATGTCTGATCAGACACTCAATGGGAGAAAGTCAAAATTGTCTCTCTGCAGCTCTATTTTCATGCTTTTTGCACAGCGGATTACATTCAGTTTGAATTTTGCAGAGTAAGACAATCACCAGTATGTACCTTTTTTTCTGTTGTATTCTTTTTTTCTTTAATGATTAAGGCATTACATATGTGTCCTTACCCCCCCCATCGCTACCCTACTCCCCCACTATGTCCTCACCCCACTGATGTCGGTGTCCATTGGTTATGCTTTTATCCATTCATACAAGTCTTTTGGTGGATCTCTCCTCCTCACCTCTACCCTCCCCTACCTGCCCTCTGAGGTTTGACAGTCTGATAGATGCTTCTCTGTCTCTGGTACTAATTCCCATTTTTATTTTTTTATGTGTTGACATCTTTATGGGCTCAGAACTTTCCAGTCCCTATTGCATCTGTGCACTCTCCACCTCCACCTCCAATTAAGGAACCAGCTTACTTCAGTAACAGTAAGGCTCATGATTGGAGGAATCCTGTTTGACAAGGTATGGGCAGCTAAGCACTGTGGGTCTCCTTCCTCAGCTAACTTCCCTGTAGAAGACACCCCTTGATTTATAGTCTAATGATTTTAGAAAAAAAAATAGTGTTTCACGCACAGAAAAATACAGCTTACACTTACATTTCTGTGATTTGTTATGTGTAAATTTGACATTAAAAAAGCACTGTATGTAAATATTGAATTTTATGATCTACATGCTGAAAGATGTAGAAATGGAATATTATCTGTAATTTAGTTTAAAATTTATCAAAAAATAAGATGTATTGCCAAAACAAGTTTGGCTCAGTGGATAGAGTGTCAGCCTGTGGACTGAAAGGTCCCAGGTTTGATTCCAGGCAAGGACATGTACCTTGGTTGCAGGCACATCCCCAGTAAGGGGTTTGTAGGAGGCAGATGATCAACGTTTCTTTCTCATCTCTGTTTCTTACTCTGTATCCCTCTTCCTTCCTCTCTGTAAAAAAATCAATAAAATATATTTTAAAAAATAATAAGATGTATTGATGGGTGGACAGAGGTATGGGTAAAAGTTTGGACATTTGATGAAGCAAGAACAGCAAAAGTTTTGTGGTATAATCTAACTGTGTGCCTATGAGCACTGACTTTAAAATATCTTATACTTTGATACATGTTACATATCTATAATAAAACTTGGAAAAACTAAAGAAATGTAGAAGAGGCTGACCACTGCCTAAAACTACTGCATTTCCATTTCTCTTATGGAAATATAAAGAAATGGAAACAAGTATATATATTTTTTAAATGTATAGTTTTTTCTATTACATAAAAATGGATATTCTAATAACTATAATGGAGGGGAAATGCTTTCCTCCTACCTTTCTAGGTTCTCCACTGGAGCTCTGAAACAAAAGGCAGGTTATCATGAGAAAAGCATCCACATGAGACAGAAAGAAACTAAGTAGATAGGGGCGGTCTGTGGGAGAAAGAACCCAATCAGGTGGAGTTACTAAGACACCCAAGTGGGCGGGGAAGAGTGTGTGTGGTAGACATGAACTTTAAAATGTTTGGATATTACTAAGACAGTGTGCAGACAACCAATCACAAGGCAGTGAAGTGAGAATATATGCAAAAATGTGTGTTCCCCACTCCTCCCCTGGGGCAGTGCACAATGGATACCTGCCATTCCTGTGGTGGGGGAGCACATCCCTGCACCCTGTGGCTTGTGGCCATGTGCATGGGCCTCCACACATGGACTGTTAGACTTTAATTAGCGTGGATACTCACCTGCTCCTGACTGTACATGGAAAGGAGGCTCGGGACACTGGCCTGCTCCGGGAGCTCCAGCTGCACCTTTTCCAGGGCTGGCTTCTCCCAATAAACTTTGGTTCCATCAATTGTTTTTGTCTGTGACTGCATTCTGCAATTTCTGTGAGAGAAAAACGTGGACTCAAAACACCCGCATTTTTTGGTTTCACAAATATACTTCATATGTCACAGGAAAACAATTATAAAGAAATGAGGACCCAAGAAGCTGTTAAATTGGAGCATTTTTCAGCTATGTTAGGTGAAGAGTGGAAAAGCATGGGGGGGGGGGTTGATAGGGAAGAAGGAGATGAACTAATGGTGATCACTGGGAGAAACGTAGCAAGAGCTGTTCCTTTTGGGACCCCTCTGTCTTCAGAAAAAAAGGATGCTTCTTTCCTTTGAGTATGGAATGGGTCTTAAGCCCTATTTTGTGAGATAGGGCAGTTTAGAGAGTCCTTCCTCCACCTGCCATTTCTCAAACTCCTTCAGCTTAAAATATCCAATAACCAAGGTGCCAGATTTTGAATCCCATGATACAGAAATAAAACTTAATTGTGGCTAAAGTTACCAGAGGTTATTTTACTATCTAAGAACTAAAGTGATTTTTGTAAAGATTCAGTTCATTTAGACTTTTTAAAAGTGTATCAGCAGGATCTGCTGCAAGGGTACTACTGTAAGTTGTCTGCTTACTTTAAAATTAACAATTTCAAGCTTTTAGATAGTTAAGACTAGAAGGAGAGCCCATTTTTCAGTTATGTTGACATTATATAAAGCTTGAGATATGTAGAATTTCAATAAAACTTTGCTGCAAAGATGATTGTCTTATTGAATAGATCACTATAAATTCCTGTAAGTGTTGATATTTGCTGTTTGTAGAAACAATGTAAATTCTACTTAAGTGTAAAATAAAACAAGCCTTAGACTAGCAATAAATTATTCAAGGTGAATAACATTATTTTGTTCCATTAATAAAATTTGCAAAATTCATTATACCTGCCAATTTAGGAAGATAAGTTATTAAAAATAAAAGCTATTTTCCCTAGCTGGTTTGGCTCAGTGGGTAGACTGACCTCTGGACTGAAGGCTCTCGAGACTGATTCCAGTCAAGGGCACATGCCCAGGTTGCTGGCTTGATTCCCATTAGGGAGCATGCAGGAGGCAGCCAATCAATAATTTTATCATTGTTGTTTCTCTTTCTATCTTTCCCTTCCTCTCTGAAACCAATAAAAAATATATTAAAATAAATAGATAAATTAAGCCTGTTTTGTAGTTAAAAAAAAACACACAACAACAACAACAACAAAAACACACACAAGTACAAATTTAACCAAAGGAAAAATGACTAATGTTGTAAAATAACTTTCTTATTATGACACACAGATACTGATGGTGTAAGTGCCTGGGGAGGGGACTGAAGTGGGAGGAGGAGGGTCAATGGGACATCTGTAATACTTTCAACAAATAAACATACATTAAAAAAAAGACAAGCACTGTGATGCAACCTAGATTATTCACATAATTCTCCAATTCAATAATAAAAGGTTTCTGTTAAAATAGTGTTCAGGTGAGAATCAATGGAATTTGAAAAATTTCCTCATAAAAAATATGGGAGTTTAAATAGCAAGACTATAAAAATAATTTAAAAGACACATTCGCCTTTATTCTTGTAATAGGCGAATTCTTGTACTAAGTCTTCAGGATGTTACATGAATACAAGGTCAATCCATTTTCAGTGAGAAGTAACAAAGGGTAAATTTGGCTAAATCTTGTAAGAAGCTTGAAAAACTTTCTAGCTGAAATGATGGAGAAATGAAAGACTTAGGTTCCAAATAAGATTGCAGGTTCCTATTCCTTAAAGATAAAAATAAGATGTCTATCTTCTCGTGATTACTTTACTGCAGACCTAGGATTAAGGCAGGGAGATGAATGAAATAGGCATTAAAGTTTCATTCCGGGCCTGTAACTCAATGAAATTCTTGAATTCACCATTTTCACCTTGTAACAGATTCAGCAATGCAGCAAAATTACCAGACGACCCAATTTCTTAGGCTCCTAGCAATGTCACAGATAATTAAATAGAAACTGGGGTTTTGTCCTGGTTTCAATAAATTGGCCAGCTGGACCCCCAGCAACATCTCCCTGTGCAGTGAGAGTGATCTAGCAGTGTGTTAATAAAAGCCTCAGGGAGGTCCCACACAGTGGCCATTTCCTGCAGGAGCTCTGGGCAATTTCACAATGTGTATCTCATACTCCTATTCCAATACAGTGCACAGTGTGTGTATATATGTGTGTATGGGTGTTAAGTGGCCTAAAAATTATTGAAAATTAATGAGACATTGTGAAAAATGGCTCACTTCCCTCGCCTCTACCCAAACATAACTCTGCTAATCCAGTAACTCACCAGCTATTAATACTTAATACTCAAAAAAATAATAATTTGCAATTTAATTAAGGCACAAGCTGGTAGGTTCCACTCAGAAATTTCTTGGTAAAGAGAATTTTCTCTCCCCACACCATGTTTATAATTCAACCTTTCTAATACGTGACATTTCTCACATGGGACTTGCTATTGCTGTTAGCATAGAAACTGGTCACACAGAAATAATAAACAAGTATGAAAGCCATAAAAATTAAAATAATTTAGGTACAGTTCAATTCAATTAGATAATTAAGCATGCTACTTGATATAAAACTATCATTCAACGCATTTGGAGAATTTAATTAGATTAAAGTTGACTACAGAGAAAGACAAGATGCGAGGATAAAATTCTGTACATTATACTCTTGTTCATGAATTAAGTAAAGATAATTTTTGCAAAGCTATTCAACAATTTAAATAAAAAATACTCGTGATTTGTAATAGAATTGTTACAAAAAGTTACATATTGTTACATTTTCTAAATTTATGAAAGCACTAATAATAATTAAATAATATTATGTTTCGAATAGTACTATTTCTTGCACAGCTTGTTAAAGAGATATGAACTCATAATTAGATCCTCTCTCCAGGGAACCACTCCTTGACTATAAATTTCAATGACAATTTTCCCACTTTTCAGGATAGTTTGGAAACTGCACACATCCATTTTTAGGTCTTTTATTTTTCAAATCTAGACATCGGAACCCTTAAATGTTTTAAGAAATATTTAACTGACATGCTACTAACTTTCAAACTAAATCTTTGGAATATTTTCATTACCCAAATTATCTTTAAGTATGGATTCTCATTTCTCATATACATGTTATAAGTGATACCCAGAAAAAAGTATAGAATCTAACAAAGACCCATACTATAAACAGCCCCAATGATATTTGTGGCACTTTTGTCTGTAGAATTTTTTAAACTAAAAAATTTCTAAATCACAGTATACCTTGTTACATAATGTATAATCTCTAAAAAAGAGACAGTATTCTACTGACATGTAGTCCCAGACAGTCAACAAATTCTTCTCAATAGTTGATCAATAAAGAGGCATATATACATATACAGAAGAAGATAGGGAAAATAAATATAGAGATCAATAAGAATTATTAATGCAATGTTATATATTTTTCATTATTACATTTTTCTACCCAAAGCAAATATAAAAAGTATATTTTCTATAATTGTATTGCTTTTATAATCATAAACATTATATTTTAAGACTTCTGTATTAAATAGGAGAGATTATAGACTTAAATAGTAAAGACATTAATAGGTCTGAAGCAGGAAGAAAATGAAATAGTTTCATGACAGTTTAGTCACTCCCTGCACATTAACTAATACCATTGAAAACAACTTTTTTCCCATAGCTACATCATGCCTTATGAAAAACAAATTATTATTATTAATTATTTACAGTTTCCATGCCTTATAGAGTTAGAAACTAAATGACATATATAAATCATATTTTATTTACTTTCTAATATAAAAGCCTCCAGATTGATTTCTTATTGATACTAGCTTGAAATTTTGACTACTTTAATAATTTGATTCTTTTAATTTATTTTTTATCTCTATTCCCTCCTGAGAGATGTCTAAAAAAAAATACAAGATAATGTGATTAGAACAATAGAAGCATCTGTAAGATGTAGACATTACCCAGAATATGAAAGAATTACGTTGTAAAGGAAGTGAAGACATGCAAATTTCCCCATAAGAGGTATCTATGAAAAGTGAATATATAGACCTCTAGGACCAGATGTCAGAAAAATTTGATGACAGGGTACCACTTTTGATGCCTGCTTCTCATTCACTAATCTGTCTCAAGCATCAACAAGCCATTATGTTTTGTTTATTCTGTTTTCCAAATACACTCTCCTTTTATTAATATTGCCAGTGCTTCTAGCCAGTCCCTCCCCTATCTCTGGCCTAAATAACAGTGACTGGTTCCTAACTGCTATACTCAATACTAGTCTCTCCCCAGTAGCCTCTCATCCTCCTTCCCCACATCTCACAAGAGTTAATTTCTGAAACAAACATTTAGCCATTCCACACCCTACCTAAGATTGTAGCAAGGCCTTCTTTTATTCATGCAATGAACTCCAGAATTATTCCTATGGCTCCTAAAGTCCATTACAAACATGATCTCAAACTTCCAACTTCTCTAACGTAACAAACTGTTCCACAAACACATTTCAACCTATAACATGTCCCATGCTTCTGCTATTAATTCTGCTTTGGAGTTTGACTGCTTCCCCGGCTCTGCTCATGATCAACCTTGGCCTATATTGCCTCCACAATGCCTCCACTCATCAAAGTTCCAGCTTGAATTCTATCTCACTTAAGGGGTTTCTTCAATGCCATCTTTCCTTTTTTATCCTTACAGAAGTAGTAGCTCTTTAATCTGTAGTCCACAATCTTTTGTAAAAACTTTCATTATAACATTTAGCACACCTTGTCTCAGATTTTACAAATTGACATTTTCTTTGCTATGATAGGAACTTCTTCAAGGTGAAAATTATATCTTGCCTTTCTTTGTATTCTCAACATCTGACATATAAGATAAGGAATATAAGAATATCTACTATCTAAAGCTCCCAAATAGTTTATTTACTCTACATCATATCTAAGATCAAAGTTATCATATTCACCTTTAATTTTGCAATGATTTCAAACAATGCTTTATTTTTCTGTAATTGTACATTGCATGTGCACACAACTTATAAAAAAGAATAAATTTTCCTGTAACATATTCTATTTCTTACACAATATAATATATCTTCTCATTAGATAGATCATTTCTAAATATCATTGAGTGCCGAAACCAGTTTGGCTCAGTGGATAGAACGTCGGTCTGCGGACTGAAGGGTCCCTGGTTCGATTCTGGTCAAGGGCATGTACCTTGGTTGCGGGCACATCCCCGGTAGGGAGTGTGCAAGAGGCTGCTGATCAATGATTCTCTCTGATCGATGTTTCTGATTCTCTGTCCCTCTCTCTACCTCTCTGTAAAAAAAATCAATAAAATATATATTTAAAAATAAAAATAAATATTGAATACATTTCCTTTTATAGAGGATAAAACTAAAATGAAGTTCACTTGCTTCCTTTTTTAATTAGCAATTTTTAAAATACAGGCAAGTATGCAATTTTAAATACTTCTGCTGCATGTAGCATATATCTAATAGTTCCTTTCTTCTCAAAGATAATACCTTCTATTGTAACAGACTATAAAGTGAAAGGAAAGAAAAACACAAGTACTTGACTTTTATAAGTGAGAAATAATGTTCCTGTGGGTTTTAGGAGTGCTTTGAAGTACCTACTTTTATCTCAGGAATAGTTTTAAATGGAAGAAGAGTTAACTGCAATCATTTAGAAATGCTTGGTAGTAGTGCTTAGAAAAATTGAACTTAACCATTTTCTGTAAATGACTTGAAAAAAATCAAACTAGAACTCTTTTCATTTCCTCTTTTCAATATATCAATAGGATAAACCCTGGCTTCTCCCACTAACCTTTAAGCACCTATTTTTTACTGTGGCTAACTGAAAAAAGAAACAAACAAAAAAATACAGCAGAATCACAGAAATTCAAATTTTCTATGTGGGAAGTCTTTTATAAGGAACAACATCTGTTGGAGTTTTCTTTTTGGGAAATTAAACATGAAAATGATAATTATTTTAAAATTGGCATGGAAATCACTCATGTCTATTTTTATGATCTTTATTTCTACAGTACCATAAAATAAAATAAAAATGTGTCCAGCCTGCTATGAAGATATTTGGATATATTGTATAAGAGGATTTAGAAAAAGTCCAAGAGAAGTTGGGGAGTAGAAGTGTCCACAAAAATCAGTCAGGATGACATAAGAAAAACGGGGTTCTAATTGCATAGTCAGTGAAATGTTTTTATTCTTACTAACAAAGTACTATCCTGCAGATTGGAAAACAAATCGATCTCTTATCATAAAAATATTTTAATACTTAAAACAGAAACATTAGCATTTATGAGACTTATTTCCCATGTAGGCATCTTGCAAAGAAAAAGGGGGAAAAAATGGCATTCCCTACCTTTCCTATACTATTTAAAATCACCACAAATTTTGTTCTTATTGATTTTTCCCTCTGGCTCAAAGTTTGGCCGGAGCAATTCCCAGATGTTTCATAACATGCCATCTTCTTCTCTATTATTTTGTGAACTGACAACTATTAAATAGATTAAATGATATCCAATGTACACATGACTCTCAACATACACTTGCAGGCTGGCACCCACCCAGATACCAGCGAGTGTACAGATGAAGTGAAGTGCATCTTACTTAGCAGCTCTGTTCTAATGCAACAACTCCAGATTCCAATGTTAAAACAACAGGGAGAAAACTTTGTTTTCAAGATTCTTAATAGTATTTTAAATAAAGCAGTAATGATAGTAACAATAATGAACACCTAAAGTAGAAAAAGAACTATGTTAGGTCTCAAAAGAGCTTAGCCTATTCCCTCAGAAACTCCAGTGATGCAATAGTAATTGTGCTTACATTGATTACATTCCATCTTCCCTCAGAGGCAGGCACCTGTCGTAAGGCAGCAAGGCTTGGCACTTGAGTGTCATAGCATCAGGCTGAGGGTACAGCATTTTAAAATGGTGAAAGCAGACAACAAGGAGATAGGATGGATGTTCAAAGAATGGAAAGTACTTCTGTAGATGAAGCTTAGTGTGAGAAAGGAAAAGAATGACAAAAGAAACTAGAGTTAATTAGGAGCCAAATTTTAAAGACTCTTGTAAGCCTTCTCAGATATTATATTCAGGGGAAAAAATAAGTCATCAGTACAAAATAGAGGCTCATATTTAAAATGTAGAGACAATATTGCTGTAGTTTGGAAAATGACGTGGATGGGAGCAAGATTGATTAAGAAAGATCAATTGTCAGGTTGTTGCAATTATCTAGGTGTCAGTAAAACAGTAAATGATGGTTTGATGTAAAGCAGCGTTACCCAACCTCAGTGCTATTGATATTTTCGGATGGATAAGTCTTTACTGTGCATTTTGAATGTTGAGCAGCATCCACAGCTACCACCTCCTCTCCCCAGTTTTGTTAACCAAAAATGTTTCCAGTTTTTGTCAAATGTCTGTTGGGTACAAATCCCTGACACTCCCTGCCCCCTTCTCACTTTGAAAAACATTAGTCTAAGATAATAGCAAAGTAAATGAAGGAGGGAGACAGGAGTGGTTTCTTTAAAAATTAAGAATAGAGTTAGTATATTCACCCAGCAATTCTTCTTCTAGATATCTACTTGAAAAATTGTAAAACATTCATTTGTAAATATATATGTACCCCTGTGTTCACTGTGGCAAAGACATGGAAACAACTGAAATGTCCTTCAATAGATGATGGATAAAGAAGATGTGGTACATATATGCAATGGAATACTACTCAGACATAAGAAAAGAATACTGTCCTTTGCAACAATATAAGTAGATCTTGAGAATATCATGCTAAGAGAATAAATCAGATGGAAAAGATCAAGAACTATATTATTTCACTCACATGTGAGATATAAAACTCTAAGCAATAAACAAACAAGAAAAACAAAACAAAACTCCTCATAGACACAAACTCATAGTTACTGATTCCCAGAGGAAAAGGATGGAAGGGAAAAGGCAAAGAAAAAGAAAAAAAGATACCGGTAAAGGAGGTCAAATTTGGTGAGGAGAAGAGACATGATTTTGTCGGGTGAACAAAATGCACTATACAGATTAAGTATTATATAACTGCACATTTTAAACCCCTGTAATTGTAATAATCAATGTCACCCCAATACATTTTATAAAATTTTAAAAAGATTAAATTCCAGCAAATAAACATAAGAGCTACTATCAACAGTAAGCTGTCCCACAGAGATATTTTCCTATTCATAAAGAGTATGAGGGAAAAGGTGAATATATTTGAACTAGAATTAAAAAGTATATTTCACTTTCTACTGGGAATAATGAAGGCTTTTAAATTAGGGAGGCTATGATGTCAGATTTATAAGCTTGAAAACAAAATGGTGAAATTATGCACAGACATATGCACATGAGTTAGAATGTTATTATTGTATTTTAATGTGAAATGAGGTGGATCTTAAGTAAACACATGATGGTTTCAATAGAAGGAAACCCAAGGGTAAATGTTTTGATGACCTTCTGGTGGAATAACTTTTGTGTCAATGATCATCCCAATGTTTCTAGTTTGAATAGCTACATGTATTTTTGTCAACATTAACTATATAATATAGAAAGTACAATAGCAGGATCAGATTTGGAGAATTAGGGGTCAGAAAGCATATTAATTTAGCTACCTGTCACTAGCAATGTTAAGTGCCAGTATAATTAGTTTCTTTTTTGCAGGGTGTATATGATTTTGAGAACATAATATGGAAAATAAAAGAATAAAAACCATTTTAATATCTTTATTTTTTAAAATGTGCTTCATTTTTGATGAGATGGTACAATTCACTTATTTACTCAGGTTAAATGAAGATAACCAACAACAACAACAAATCCAGACACCGGGAGAGGAAAGAATTTGCCGAGTTAGAGCAGAGTGAAAGCTTAAGGTTATTCTTGAGGGGTTATCTGAGGAACTGTTCTTGTGAGCTCACCTGGGACCTTTCTGCTCTAATAAAATATTGCTCTAGTAAGTCCTTATTAAGCACTTGAGTTTCACTTTCCAATGGAAAGTGCAGGATATTGTCTGTCAAAAACCTACAATAATTTTGCACACCAATTCACAATTTTTTTTGTAGGTATAAAAAGGGAACCTAATTATTAAAAAAAAAAACCACCACTATTATTAACAAGAATCAAAATAGCATCTTTTATGGATTGTAGGAAAATTTGAAGATAAACGAAAGTAATTTAGCAAAGGTTATTTAACCTTTAAAGGATCTTTTCTTTTTAGTCTTAAAATATCAAACTATGATTTAAGTAAAATTAAGAACATTTAAAATATAGGTTTTATTATTTAAACTGTTGGGAATAAAATTTAGTTTAAATTTTGTCAAAATTAGATATTCTAATGTTGGGTTATTTCAATCTATTAAGATACTTTTAACAGAATATTTTAAATACATTTTTTATTCCTTTGTGTTTAAGAATATGTTTAATATAAGACAGAAAAGAAGAATCCAATGTTAATTATGATTACCATTTGTTATACAAGCTTTCATATCTATACTGATATATAAATATTACCAAAACTCTGATCAACAGATTTTCGGTTTCTTTCAACCTCACCGGAGAATATTTTTCTGTTGATTTTTTGAGAGAGTGGAAGAGAGAGGGAAAGACAGAGAGAAATTTCAATGTGAGAGAAGCACATTCATTAGTTATCTCCTGCACATACCCTCACCAGGGCCTGTGCCAGGCAGGAACCTGCAACCAAGATAGCTGCCCTTGACCGGAATAGAACCCAGGACCCTTCTGTCCACAGGCTGACACTCTATCCACTGAGCCAAACTGGCTAGGGCTCACAGGTTTTGATAAATGCATTACTTGCTTATATTTATTAGCCAATTGACAGTAAAAAAGATTGAAATAGTAACTTAGTTAATACATTTTATCCTATTTAAAGAATATGCCAAATTTTAGTAAACCCATCTTTTTAAGAGTGACATGAAGAAATTGTATCCAATATCTGGATATTATAAACATTGTCAGTATAACTGTCTTTATATATGATGTGGCTTAGATGTTCAAATAAATATCTATTATATATTTCTAGAAGTAAATTCCTGGATTAAAAGTCATTTTTACTTTGTATATATATTTTCTTAAATTTGAAATAAGTAAGTCCATTTACTTTTATACTAGCTGTGCTTGACTTTGCCCATTTCCTGCCATCTTTTACAACCTAAGTCTGTTCAATTGTTTAAATTGTGAAAATAATATTGATATAGACCTGAATCCATTATGAATAAGCATGTACTTTATGCTCCATAGCAAGTAAACCAAATGAAACAAAACACTTTGTACTGAGAGATAATCTATAAATAGTTGAGTCACTATGTTCTGTTCTAGGCTCCAAGTCCAAAGAAATCCCAGACATTTTCCATAAATTTTTAGTTTCCTAATGATTAAACCCTATTCTTGATTTTTGTTTAGCTCTTATCTGAAGATAAAACTTTACCTTTATGGATATGATGCTAAAATTTTGATACACTCTCACCATAAATAAGGTAGCTTTGAAGTTAGTATATTTGATAATTCTGTTTTGATATTAAAAATGTTTAATGATAACTTTTGTTTTTTATTCTTCAATTTGATGATGAGTACTTTTAAAGTCTGGACTTATTTTACAGTTTTTTAAAAGCAAATTTATTTTCTTTGATTCTTGTTTTAATCTCTGTATCATTCTTTCTTCAAAAAAGAGATTTTGCTCATCTCTTAGGTTAATAAAGTGATTTTTTTTAATTTTAAAGAAGTTCAAATATTTAAAAACTAGATATTTTAACATCTTTTTCTAAAGTAATACTACATTTGTATTTCTTCTTTTGTACATGACTTTTACATATCTATATCCCTGTTTCCATACAGTATTCCTTTTAAACTGGTAATACTGGTTCTTCATACATTAAATATGTCACCATTTGTCACTTATGACAATAATTTTATTGTTTCATTTTTTGTCAAATCCTTTAAAATTATTTTTGCAGTCAAATCTAACATTAAATTTTCTTGCAATATTGTTTCATGTGCTAAAAAGCCACTTTAACCCTAAAATTTAAAATGTATTAATGTATTTTCTAACATATAAATTATTTTATTTTTAACATTTAAATTATTAACTCACTTTTAGCCTAAGGATAACTGGGCTCAAAAGCCACCTTTGCCTATTACTAGCTCAAAGTTTTGGATAACTCCAGTAATCACTGAGTCCCCTTTTCTTACTTTTAAAAGGAGGTTCATAGTATTCAGATCATTGGGTGTTGCAGGAATTAAGTTAGATGATGTTTTCAAATGGTTAAACAGATGTCATGATGATAGCATGTGATAAAAAATATGGAGATTTGCTGATTGACACATAATTAGAATATCACATGTGTGTATCTATAAATATATCATGTATATATAGACCAAAACATTTATAATTTATCAGACTTATTTTAACATAGAAATTTAATTATTTTGACAGTCAAGAGGTGAGTATTATCAAAACATATATGAACATTGGCTTGAAAGTAATTTTGTTAAAATGTCTGTCATTCCATTTTGAACAGAATACCAAATTGAGCAGTACTCATAATACTGGGCATTGAGAGGACATTCCTGCACATGGAAGCTGCTTTAGATGTTGGAGTTTTAAGTTTTTGTTTTTCCGCTCTTTTTAAGGAATGATCTGATAAATAGTGAATGATTAACAGTGATGGCAGATCAACAAGGAAAGATAAACACAAAAAAGGTACAAAGTAGTGTTCCTGCTCAATACCCTTCAAGCAGTTTCAGATTTAGATTACCTCTAGGCACCCTAGCATCTGAGCTATCACCAGGAATATCTAAATTGCTTTCTCACAGGTTCTGCTAAGCACTCTCTTTACTTTATCTACTCATTTTAGATGGCACCTCATTGAATTTCTCCTAGCCAATTTACTTTCTGCAAAGCTCACATTTCTCTCACAGGAGAGAAATTTCTTCAACTCTACTCTTTTAACTTTAGGTTAATAGCATAAGGGCTTTCCTTAAGTTTCCTGGTCAGCAGAACAGCACAAATTGAACATTTACATGATCCACTTTTACTAAATAGCAGAAGGAGAAAGTATTATGCGAAGGGCAGTGTGGGTATTAATTTTCTCTATGTTCTATACAATTACTTGAATACAGCCCACCAAAAACTAATATTTAATTTAATCAAGTTAGCTTTAATTTACATAAAGCCATATCATAAGTTATTTGTATGCTTTATAAAAATAGTCATAAGTGAAAATAAGCCAGGGACATTTGCAATCTATACTCAATCTGGCACTTAAATTAGCTAAAGTGTAAAAGTAATATGAGACAAAAATTCTAATCTTATAAGAAAATAATTTTAATAAGAACAATAATATTAAATTATAATTATATTTTTTAAATTGCTCTTACATAAAAAGATGAAAAGACAAGTTACAACTTGAGAGAAAATATTTGTAAATCACATTTTTACAAAGGCCTCCCTTCTACCTAGAATATATAAATAAATCTCAAAACTCAACAGTAAAAATAAATAAATTTGAACATAAAATAAACCAACAGACATTTTACTGAATAGGATATACAGATGGCAAATAAATACGTGATAAAATGTTCAACATCATCAGCTATTAAGAAAAGTTCAAAATAATGCCACAATGATATATCAATATTTCAATAACTCTGGTTCTATTTTTGCTCATCAGCTTATGTTGTTTATTATATTCCACTAATGAGTGAGATCATGTGATATTTAGTCAGTCAGAGAAAAATAAATATCACAAAGTAAACATTTTTATTTAATTTTTAAAATTGCCATTCCATAACACATTATATATAAGTATCCATATTTAGTTTTCTAAAAAGTAGGAAAATAGAAAAAAAATCAATAATACTATCACCCAAGGATAAAAAGTAAGAATAATATCCTGGTGAATCTTCTAGATTTTCTAAACACGTATACCCATGCAATGTTCCTTCCATTCCTTCAGTTTTATAATCTTTTTCATTTAACATTGATTTATATTAAGATTTCTTGTCATTTCTTCATTCAACAAATATTTATTAAGGAAATGCCATTTGCCATATAGTATGCTACTTACATTGCAAACAAAATTTATAAAGCAATAATTATTGTTCTCTTGTAGAATATATATTGATTGAGAAAAGAGAAAATACACATGAATGATTGTTCAAATAACTATAACATATTGGCATATATATATATATATATATATATATATATATATATATATGGATATATTATAAATAATACAAATTATACATAAAAGATAATTTAGAATTGAGTGGGATAGCAACTAAAATGAGTTGGCCAAAAATGGAACTTTAGAGTTGACATTTATACTGGGCATTAAAAGATAAAGAAACAGCAACCTTTTGTGGATGTCACACGGGAGTGATTTAAGCAAAAGGAGAAAGCATGAAGGTCTTAGATGGCAAAGCCTTCTTTTGGAGAAAAAATAAATAATGACCATTCCAGAGTCTGAGGGAAAGGAAAAGAAGAGGACATTGTCAGGCAGAAATCAAATTATTCAGGGTTTCATTTTCTATTAAGATTGAAGCACATTAATTTCAGCCATCTTTTCACTCCTTTTGGTCAACAGAATAAGCTGAAGTGGTACTGTTCCCCTTCCAGGTCTGGTCCTTAAGAGCCTTAGACTAGCATTTTCAATCATGAAGCCAGTTATATAAGAAGTTCATGCCGAGACCGGTTTGGCTCAATGGATAGAGCGTCGGCTTGGGGACTGAAAGGTCCCGGGTTCGATTGTGGTCAAGGGCATGTACATGGGTTGCGGGCCCATCCCCGCTAGGGGGGGTGCAGGAGGCAGCTGATCGATGATTCTCTCTCATCGATGTTTCTAGCTCTGTATCCCTCTCTCTTCCTCTCTGTAAAATACATATTTAAAAAAAAAAAAAAAGAAGAAGTTCAAGGACCTTCAAGTACAACTCTGTGAGGAAGCCAAGCTAACCATATGGGAAGGTCTTAAGGAGGAATACTCCCAGATATTAAGCTGTCTGGGATGCTTTAGGCCAGTGATTCCCAAAGTGGTCTATATCGACCCCCAGGGGTCTATGACAACCTGCAAGGGGTCTATGTCAGCGAAAAAAAAATTTGGGGGTCCATGAAATGAAAATGGGGGTCCACGATAGTGGATCTCAACATACACTGATAGTACCTATTTACTTACATCATATTATCTTATAATATAAAAACATATAAATTATTTATAAAAGTACCCATGAAGTAAAAAATTTATTATATATGTTTATAAAATTGTGTAAGTTGTAGGATAAAAACCTGCACATAATGATATACCAGTATCATCTTGTTACAAGTATACGCGCAGTAAACATTCTTGCCAATTTTTGTCTCAAAGCTTCGCGAACTTGCACTGACTTGTTCAATTCGTCACTCTATAAGTATGAATGTGAGAAAAATACGTTCATTCGTTTCCTGAATCTTGAATAGGAAAGTGCTGAGAAAATATTTAAAAAAAATATAAACTGGTAGTTTATCATACAAATTATAGTGAATCAGTGTTATTTTGTTTGAGAATGCCAGAGAAAAGTAGGTACATTATTTTTTATTAAATTTTAACACTAAACTTCACTACAGTTAGAAATTTACAAAAGAAATCAATATCAGGTAAGTAGGGGGTCTACCCAAAACCGAAAAACATGGCAAGGGGTCTACGGCACAAACAAGTTTGGGAACCTCTGCTTTAGGCCATCTCAGCCACCAGCTAAATGCAGCTGAAGGATGAACTTCAGCTAATCACGCGTGAAGCATAATGACTGAGATAAACCCTGTTTAAATTTCCGACAAAATGGAATAAGAAAAATAATAAAATCGTTATTTTTATACCACTAATTTTAGGTATGTTAGACAGCAATAATTAAACAATACACCTATATTATAATATAACTAGAGGCCTGGTGCATGAAATTCATGCACAGGGGGGTGGTCCCTCAGCCAGGCCTGCACCCTCTCCAATCCAGGATCCCTCTTGCAATCTGAAACCACTGGCTCTTAACCGCTCATCTGCCTACAGACCTGATCCCCCTAACTACCCTTTCCTTGTGGCCTGATCCCCCTGTCTGCCTAACTGCCACCTTCTCCCTTACCCCTTCTCCCATGGCACTGGCCTTCTCGCCTTCTCCCATGGCGCTGCCTTCTCCCACAGCCTGCTGATCAGTGGGTTGTTACTGTGATGATGTCCTGGCTAATTTGCATATTTCCCTGTTATAAGTATAGATGATATATAATAGCTTAAAATGAAATAGTATTATATGATAGAATATACTGCACTGCAATATAATTTTAGTAGTAAGATCATTTATTCAATTTAACAAATATGACTTGATGGCATCTCCAAAATTGTCATTAACATAATATTGAATTATAACTGAATACATTGAACATTAATTGAGTGAAGTTAACAATGCTGCCTTATTCCCACGTCTTTTTTTTCTATAATACTGTTCTTTGAGAGTAACAGGAGAACTACTTGTAATTCTGGTATTTTCTCTTATTCTTCAGTTATATTTTCTTAGTACTTGATAAGCATTACCGTATATGATTTTCTTCAAATAGCTGAGTTCTCTAGAGAACCATCTTTCAGATACCCATTTTATAAACACACCACACAGAAACAACATTTAAAATGTAGCCAACGAGTTGTGGACTTCAGTCCCTGGTAGGGATTGTGCAGGAGGCAGCCAATCGATATTCTGTTCTTGCTTGAAACCAGTGCTTGGAGTCCAAATAGCTGCCAGGCCCCAGAATGCTGTGAGGCCAGCATGGCTCCTACAGAGGAGAATGCAGGAGTGCACCAGCTCACAAAACAATGCTTGTTAAGGGGTCAGAGACAAAGAGAGGGAAAGGCTATATTGTCTGAGCATGGAAAGGACCAGGTGCTCTTTCAAACTAACCATTCAACTTCTGTATCCTTCCCAAGCTCCTGCTGGGTCCTCCCCATAACCAATCCATTTCCTAGATCTTCGGGGTTCTGTGTTCCTCATCCAATCTGATCCTTTTCCCATGCTACAGGCCTCTATGGTCACTGTCTTAGCTCCTATTGCTTATGGTTCATAGAGGAAGGGTATCTCCTGAACTATCGTGGCTTCTACTGGGCAGGTGCCTGAGTCTGGGCTAATGTAGAGGTTATACCCTAGGGCAGTGGTCGGCAAACTCATTAGTCAACAGAGCCAAATATCAACAGTACAACGATTGACATTTCTTTTGAGAGCTACATTTTTTAAACTTAAACTTCTTCTAATGCCACTTCTTCAAAATAGACTCGCCCAGGCCGCGGTATTTTGTGGAAGAGCTACTCTCAAGGGGCCAAAGAGCCGCATGTGGCTCAAGAGCCGCAGTTTGCCAACCACGGACCTAGGGAGACTAGAGAGCCAGTACAGGCAGTCCTCAGGTTACGTCAGACTCAATGTACATTGTTTCGTGGTTATGTGGTTTCATGGTTACATTGCCATCTCCCATTTATTTATAAAAAAAAGTGCCCTCATTTCAACATATGCACATATGTGCTTTATGTTTTTTTTATTATTTATTTACCCCAAGTAAAGTTCAGGAATTGTTATCTTTCTTTAATTAATTAATTTTTTTTACTGTTTCACTTCATTACTGCTGTGCACTGTATGTGCTCCATGTAGGTGCTTATGTAGGTGGGTTCCGACTTACCGCAAAAATCGCATTAGATGGTGCCGTAGGATCGGATCTCCGACATAACCCAAGGACCTATTGTACTTCCTCCCCAGTTTAATTCCCGTCGTGGGGCAATGCTCAGAACCCCTTCATCGCCACCAAAACAGTATTATATGAAATGCTGAAAGGGATTCTTTAAAAAGAGGAAAAGGAAGAAAAAAAAATAAAGGTAAAAATTATGAAAAACAAATACACACCTATCTACCTACCAACAAGTGGATCTAAAAGGCAAGTGAATTAAAAATCTGAGGAACAGAATAAATTGGCGAATGTAACAGAATCAGTGGCACAGAATGGGAAGGGACTGATAATTCTCAGGGGGAAAGTGTTGTCTCTGTGGGGGGAATGGGAAGAGACTGAACAAAAATCATATACCTATGGATGAGGACAGTGGGGGGAAAGGGGCGGTAAGGGCAGAGGGTGGGATGGGAACCTAGTGGAGGGGAGTTATGGGGGGGGAGGAGAAGCAACTGTAATAATCTGAACATTAAAGATTTATTAAATTTTTTTAAAAAAAAGAATGTCTGAAGCTGTAACTTCCAAATTTAATCAGGCTTATTGTCCAATTCAGCTCCCTAGTTGTTTTTTATTTTGTTGTGTTTTTTTTTTGTTCTGTTTTTTTTAATATATTTTATTGATTTTTTACAGAGAGGAAAAGAGAGGGATAGAGAGTTAGAAACATCGATGAGAAAGAATCATCGATCAGCTGCCTCTTGCACACCCCCTACCTGGGATGTGCCCGCAACCAAGGTACATGCCCCTAACCGGAATCGAACCCGAGACCTTTCAGTCCGCAGACCGATGCTCTATCCATTGAGCCAAACCGGTTTCGGCTCAGCTCCCTAGTTTATTAGGCTTAATAATGTCTGATTCCCTTCATTTATTAATATCTAGTTACCTATGCTAACAAAATGGTTGACAAAAATCTTTATCCTATAAACACTGGAAATCAACTTAGTTTTCTAGAAGAGGAAGACACTTTTATTCCATTTGTCTCCACAGCCTGTGGAATCTCAGGGTCTCCTTAAATATCGATATTTGATCAAGTAGCATCTCTGCCACAGGTCCTTTGGTCGTTCCATTTAAAGTAATTCTATTTATTATGCATCTTTCTTCAATAATAATATAATTGTGCTCTTATAATAATTGTGCTTGCATAAAATATAAATAATAGATATAACATACAAATATATGTATAAGAACACATTAAATATCTAAATAATATATAATTATAAATTACATAAATAATATAACAATATAAACAAAGCACTATAATATAACAATATTGGGATATCGCGTACCCCAAATCCTTCTGGCTAAAGATAACATTTTGGCCCTAAGACCATATTCCTGCAAAATAAGAGAAAAAAATTTAAGTCCTAAACGGGGACCATGCCTATATCTTTGGCAGAAAATTAACATTTCCCTTTAACTTGACCCATTCCTAATGGAAGTATTAGTAAAGAGGAACTCTGAGCTCCACCTAGTGTTTGGAGTATTCCCACTGTTCTGTCTTAATGTCATCCCTATTTCAATTATTTTTATTTTCAAGTTACCATTGCTCAGTTTGACCCTCAAAAGTAAATGTGGAGCATAGTTTCATCCTCAAACTTATGTGTATCTCTTGATTTATATGTAAATCCTCAGAGATCTCACCTACATCTAAAACATTTGCTACCACTTATATGCTTATTAAACTTTTATTTATTTCTTCCTGGCTAGTTTGGCTCAGTGGATAGAGTGTGGGCCTGCGGACTAACAGGTCTCAGATTAGATTCCAGTCAAGGGCATGTACCTTGGATGTGGACACATCCCCAGTGGGAGGTGTGCAGGAGGCTGCTGATTGATGTTTCTCTTTCATAGATGTTTCTAACTCTCTATCTCTCTCCCTTCTTCTCTGTACAAAATCAATCAAATATATTAAATAAATAAATAAAGTGAACTTCAAAAAAAAATTATTTCTCTAAATCCATGTTTCTAAATTCTACTTACTTGTCATTGGCACTTGAATAAATTGCATAAACCTTAAGCTCAATGTCTAAAATATAATTTACTTTTACTTCTAATTACTCTTAATTATTCTTGTCCTTTTTTTATTTTCTCTTTACGTAAATGTAGTACTACCCACAAAGTCACAGTCTGACATTAACAATATATCCTTGATGGTGTGTCCATCTCATTTTCTCTTTAAATCATTACAGACTAGCATGTTTATCTCTTGAACCCTTTCTGTGTCTGTTTCCATTATCATCACCTTGTCATTCACACATTACAATTTTATAAGCTTCCATGTTAATTCCTTTATTGTTAATTTTACTTATTTTCTTGCTTTTAATTTTGGTTCAGTAGATGTTATCCTGCATTTATCTGAGTAATCTATGTAAAATGCAATGCTGATTTTAATTATGCTTCTGAATAAAATGGCACTTTATAGTTTTCAAGAAAATTTTAATATCCCTAGACTAATTCTCAAAACCATTTATGGTGTAAAGTTTATCTGTCTCTCTGGCTTGATTTTTCTGTGTCTTATAGAGTACCTACTACATGTATGTGCTCAATAAATGCAGGAAGACTTCTTGGCTTGATTTTTTCCAAGAATCAGAAAACACACATTTTTCACAGTTTTTCACTTCACTTTTATTGGTATTTCCACTATTCACTTAAAATTGACCAGGATTTTGCATAAAATGGCAAATAATCTATTATAGATCTCTCCCCAAATTAAAAAGATTTATAAATCTATCATATTATGTAAGTGAAAACACCATTACTCTTATCTTAAAAATAGGCTTACTATAAAATAAGTTTTATTATCACATTAAAAAATAACATTATGTATTTTTTATATTAGAAACCCAGCATGACGCAGTGGACGGACTACTGGCTTGGGAGTCAGAGAATTTAGGTTTGGGTCCTAATTCTGCCAGTAGCTTATAGGTACTTTTGTCAGACAAACTGACATTTGTAAATCTCAACAGCTTTCTTATCTATAAAATAAGCTGGCTGAATTAGATAAGAGTATGACCACAGTTGACATTTTTGCCAACTACAGACTCCAAGCATGAGAGTGGTCCCATGATATTAGAATGGAGCTGAACTATTCCTATCACCTGCTGCCATCTCTGTCATGGGCAAGTTCTGGTACAAGCAGAACTATAGAGAGTAAGGCTGTCTGCTGGAAATGCCTGGGACACTGACATGAACCCAGGTGAAACTCCCACCACAGATGTCTCCCTTTTATAAACCCATGTTACAACTGAACCTACCCTTGTGGGCATTATTATGATTGCAAAATGCCCTTCAGCAAAACCTTTAGGATTTTTTTTTTGTGGGGGGGGGGGGGGGGGGAGTTTATTAATAGGCCCCGACGCTTCCAAACGTATCAGGGGCCTCACAGAGAAACCACAGGTAGAGAGAGAGAGCTTGGGCCTAGAGTTCTGTGTTTACTAAGATTGAGGGTTTTGTTTTAATTGGAACATTCTTTATTGGTTAATTTAAAAGATAAAATGGGAATTTAAAACTCTGTAAGAGAAAAAAATAAGCAGCCAGAAATGGTGTGTTATCTAAATCAACCAAGACTTCTAAAACCAAGGAGTGGGGGTGAGAATGGGGGCAGCCTGGCTTTCTACAGCCTCCTGCTTTCTATCTAGTGATGGAGCTAGTGGTATATTTATTAGACATATACTTCATTGAATGTTTGTCTCTTCAAAGGGGATGCCTACAAAATCAAGCTCTTGCATTACTAAAAAAACAACAACAACAACAAAAAAAACTATAATACCTGCCAGAGTTTACACTACAATTATACCAGTGTTTGCCTTGATTTTGGTGTAAGCAAACCCACTGCTTATCAGTCATACTAAAGCAGAGTACACACACAATTACAATTATAGGCCAAACGATCTAAGTTGGTGTAAGTGCACTCAATAATATTCACACAGACAAAATCACCTACGGACTCATTTCTCAGATTGTATCCCAGTTTTTAAGTGGTACATGACTATAATATATATGTCTCTTCTACCTTATTATATCCTAGTCAATGCTATTAAATAAAATAATGCCTTCTGCCCAAGAATATGTTTATCAACTACACTCTATTAATTCCAGCTGGAATCCCTTATGAAGAGTCTACCATATTTAAAACCTAAAATGATTTTCTTTCTTGATATGAGATATAGATAACATGATATGCACAAATAAACAGTGGATGAACAAGTTATATTGATCTGTTATGAACAAAATTAGGAGCATTTACAAATAACATGAGGAATTTAGTGAATCATCTCAGCCTTCATAGTCTTCTTGACAGCATCATTAAGAAATATCATTACCCACTCAGCCTTTTTATTGTTTTCCCCAATAGTAAAATGTATGTATTTCACATGTGCTGTTATTTTATGGTAAAATTATAGATCAAAACAATTATCACCAAAACCTGAATATTCTCAAATTTTCCCAGGACTATACATTTAAATAAAATTTTCAAGTATAATAGATAATAATGAATATAGAAAATATGAAAAATAATCACATATTTATTTGTTGAACATTTCATCTAGTAAATATCAAAGAGCACATTTTATTTGAATTACCAAACTGAAACAAACTTTAGACCAAATTTTTAATTTTAAAAATACAATGGTAGATTACAACTTTGCTGACTTATTGTCAAAGACTTGATGATAGTATTCCACGTTGTTTTGTTATTACTCTTATTTGAAAAATTGTCATAGGGTCATACAAAGGAACTCTAGAAATTAATAGGTTTGTAATGAGATAGGAAAATAATTTAGAGTTGTTACTGTCAAGACATTTTCCATATTAGATTCTTGTTAAATTATTTTAATCAATTAATAAAGTATACCATAGTAGTTTGAATTTAAAATCAGAAATTTCACCAAGGAAGAAAAAAGTTAAATGAGTACTCCAAATTATCCAGCAAGAGAAACAAATAAAGTAATTATTATAAAAAAAAAACAAGTACTATGGTTGGGAAAGGACCTCATCTCTCTCAGCTGCTAGTGAGGATGGATTTTTTGCAGTATCCACAGGAAAAAAAAATTCTGAGACTCACATGAGAGAATGAATGATTTTTATTTGCATGGAATTAAATCCGAGTTTCCAAAATCCCATTTCCCTTTGCCCAGTTAGAGAAGACATGTAGCTGTGGCTTTAATTGGGATAGAATCAAAGCTAATGTTCAAAGTGTTCTTTTTGTGTTGGAGCTGGGTCCAGTCCAGCACCAAGCCAGTTGTAGTCAATTACCCTATAAATAATGGGGTCTTTAAAAAAGAATACCAAATAATATGGGCAAACGCATGAGAGACAAGTCACAAGAGTCATGAGCCACACACAGACTGAAAGCAATAAGAGAACAAACTCCTCTGTTGAGGAAATTATTATTCCCAAATGTTTGTGGGCTTATAGTGGCCACGCCTGTTCTGTCTAATCATTCTGTCACTAGGTTTGACTGATAGGCACTTTCCTGAGTCACACCAATATTACTTGGAATGATTTTCAAAAAAAAAACAAAAAATTGAAACTCATAGAGTGAAAATTTCTGAAGCATTGGTCAGAATGCTGAAAATTGATTGAAGAATGGACACCAAAAATACATGTCATGAAAAGTAAAATAAGAAAGTACAAAGAATAATTAGAGAAAATTGAGAGTTTTGGCAATAAAAGGGGGACAAATAGGATGACTTTTAGAGAGAAATGTGGGGATGTAATTGTTTTGAGTAATGTGGTTTTAAATATAATAGTGGTACTAGACTGTTAGAACACTGATGAAAGTAACTAGTGATAACAGAAAAGAAGCAAACACAGAGAATTATGTAATTACTAGAGGCCTGGTGCATGAATTTGTGCACAGGTGGGGTCTGGCCAGCTCGCCCCAATTGGGACAGATCAGAGCCGGGTCAACTAGGGGTAGGGGCTGTGGGCATTTGGCCAGCCAGCCTCGACCCCGATCTGGATTGGGGGGGGGGGGGGCACGACCCAGGCTGCAGTGCATGTCCAAGCAACCAGTTGTTCCAGTCATTCTGGTCATTCCGGTCATTCCGGCATTCTGATCACTTGGCTTTTATATATAGAGATTATAATAAGTTATCTGAAGAGATGAGTAGGAGGCAATCCTAAGAGCTATGTTGGAGACATGGCCATATACATTTATATTTAATACTACAAAAGAAAGAGAAAAGAAATATATGAGTGACAATGTGGGTTGGTGTAGCAGTAGGAATTGGAGTGTACTATTTTGAAAATGTCTTGTTTTTGTAAGGAGGGAGAAAAATTATCAACTTGGGAAGTGGAGAAATAGTTTAGGCAGATACATTATTTCAGTATAATAGATATAATTAGAATTTATATATTCAATAAAACTTAGGTGATGGCTAGCATCTACACAGAGAAAGAGTAGATTATTTAATAATGCTCACATAGCTTACAAGTAACTTAAATACTGCCATGGTAGAAAAACTGAGCTGATTAAATTGTAGAGAGAGATCAAAATCTGGATCAAGGCTTTCTAGGCAGTTATTAAATCCCTCTATTGACAATATGACATAGTAGAAATTTAAATTGTTAAATAATGCCACACACTTAGACTAAGCTAGAGTTCTTGGTACCAGAATTCATCCTTAAACTACAGTTTCTCATAAAATCATGTTTGTCCTTACTGGATGTTTCATTACTATGCCCATATATCTATAGCATATAGCATTGAAAACTTAATCCTTCTTTTCTTCAAGGGTTACTGTATATCATTGCTAACCTAGCTTTAACTGAGGAGAAATAATTTGGCCAAAATCTGAGAGGTTGCACATGAGTCAATATAACAATAAAGTTATTTATATTGAAATTATGTCAATTGAAAAATAAATGAGCAAAGAATAACACACTACTTCATTATAAGAAAGATGTACATATTTGAATAAGTTAGATCAGTAGTAAACATTTAAAATAAAATGAAATGAGTATGCCAATAACATTTATCCCTTTTGTCATTGGCTAACTATATCAGCTGGAGTTATCCCATTTTACTGATAAATTTTTAAAAATTGGTGGAATTTATGGCAATTAACTTATTCTCTTCCACAATAAATTAGGAATGTCTTGTAATATCCTGAGAAAAAAAGAATTTTCTGAGAATTTCACAGGAAGACGAGATATCAAAGAAAGCTTTTATTATGTGGAATTTCACCCAAGTTTCCACGGCCCTCTCTCCCTCCTTCCTGCCATGAAAGAAGTGTAGCTGTGGATTCAATGGGACTAAAATAAAATCCCATGTCCCGGGTTGCTGTTTCATGTTAGGGCATGGTCCAAACCAGCATCAGACTAGCTTAGATTGTAATTCCTCCTGCAGTCCGTTAGTCCATTTTATGAGGGGCTCACATGGCCCTTAGCTATATGGATATGGAAGGAACATAGACAGGAGGGAAGCCAAAGGAACCAGAGAGCCAAGAGAGCCACAAACCAAGATCCAAGAGAGTTTGAACTTTGTTTGGGGAATTATGTATTTCCAAATGTTTGCAGACTTGCATCGGATCCACCTCTTTCAGGCAATGATTTCTGTTCTTTCCAGCTTTGATTGACCAGCCCCTTCCCTAGGTCATCCCAACTTCTGTGTGCATACATCCATCCTCCCATTTGTATAGTCCCTTGCCCAATAATATGCAGGGCATGGACTGGTGGTTCACTGGGAATGGGAAATTTGAGCTTCCTAGTGAAGCTTCCCAAATGGCCATGTTTTTACTGTCTGGACTTCCTTTTGCTTCTTTTCTATTAGTAATAATCACCTAACTATCATACAATGGTATCAGTGAGAGAATTTGAGGGATCAGGGCCAACAACTTTTTTTTTAGGAGTGGTATGTTTAGGATCTTTGAATTATATTTTTTAAAGAAAAGATAAATATGTTCCAGTGCAAATGGTCACTTGAAATAGTACTAAATTAAAAAAAGAAAAAGTTATGCCAGTGGGAATTTTCCCAAACTCTCAATATGTAATATTTCTTACTTATAATTGCAGATTATAAAGAATAAGCAAGTAGGAAGTACATATTAGATTTTAATAAAATAGTTGAGAACTGAAGTCTTTAAAAAAGAATACCAAATGACATAAATGACAAACTATCAGTTGAATTAATATCTTTATGTGTTTTAGAAATTTCAATAACTTCCTAATTCATTCTCTTATCTCCATTCTACCAAGTTTTAATTTATTTTCAGTATGATTACAACAGAATTTTTAGTTTGGCTTCAAATATAACAAATCTGTTAAAGATGTTAAATATGTCATTAAACTAATAGATTCTGCATCGACTTTAGTAAAGTTTCATATGTAGGCTTACTAAGAAAGTTGCTAGTAAGAAACTATTTTCATGTATTACAATATTGTAAATAAGAACTGATGATCTTTGCCTTGACTCTTGTTAACATGTTTTTTACGATACTCACATTTATATTTTAAAAGATGAAAATGTTCTTCAGAGAGGGGGAAGACTCCTCTTTGCAAGTCAGCAATGTGAATATCTTGCAAATTCCTAAGTTGTTTAAACACAAGAATTAGAAATAAATCAGGGAAGATAGTATTTCCATTACTCAAAGCCCTCATAAAATCAGGTTTGAAATATTGTGTCCAATTTTAGACTCTAATGCAGAACAGTGATTCAAAATCTTAAAAGAGTATTGAGGAAAGGTATAAGATTTATCTGGTGATTAAGAGACCTGTTTTATGAGGAAAGGTTTCAAGAAATGAACTTCTTCCAAGAAAAATATAATAAACATATTTAATCATGAACACAAAGTGAAAGAAAATTTAGGTTAAATACTGAGAAATATCTAACTGAGAAAGAGATGTTCTAAACCTCTACTTAGTGTAGTATAAATATATACAAGAAAACTTATTTTTGAAGTTTATATTATATAAATTTTAAAAATATTGAAAATATTTTCAATATTTTACATAAAATTTAAACTAAAGCTTATAAACTTAAACACTTTTAATTTCATAATAGCATAAAATGGTAAAATACAAAATATTAAGTACATAAGAAATATATGCAATATAAATATACAAGTGTTTTGATATTTAAATGGTTTTTAAAAATTAGCATTATAATGAATCAATAAGTAACATTCACATGTGGATTTAAAAAAATGAAGTCACAAAAACGCCAACAGTGAAACAATATAAGTTTTCCAGAATCAAGCCTGACACCAGACACATTCTGCATGCAAAACATTACAGGGAGGAAAAATCATTTTCCCTATACTCTTCTAGATTTTTGGCTGTGACCCTTCCCCTCTTAATAGGAGAAAAACAAGCAGACATTTAATAACATGGATGCCTTTGTATGCATGGTAGATACCAGGAAAACTGAATAACTCCTAAATGGCCTGAGACATCACCTTAAATAGCATCTCCAGCTAAAGAGAAATGATGTTGGTGGGTGGGGAGCCAGTTTGGGGAGGTTTTCATGCAAAGCCCTGTAAAAGAAGGTAAGATTGTTAAGTAGATTTAAGTTTTTGCCTTCTGCATTTTATAAAAGTTTGTACAGATTTACTCATGCACCTCTTTTTCTAAATATATATATTTTTTAAAATATATATTTTATTGACTTAAGAGAGGAAGGGAGATGGAGATAGAAATAGATACATTAATGAGAGAGAATCGTGGATTGGCTGCCTCCTGCCTGCCCCACAAGGGATTGAGCCTGCAATCAGGCATATGCCCTGACTTAGAATTGAACCAGTGGCCTCCTGATTCATAAGTCTGAAGCTCAATCACTGAGCCATGCTGGCTGGGCATGCTCCTCTTCTTCAAACAGAGAGTTGAGACCCACTCACCAATGAATATTTCCCTTACAAATATAAATGTCTCTTACAAAAGGTTAACCTCTACTTGAGTTTTCAGATCTTCTCCTGGGTCTGCTGTTTCTTAAAGTAACCAGCCTAAATTAATCCTCATGCCAAAGAGACATATTTTGAGGAACGCATTTTGCTCCTCTTCAACACATACTTCATATTTGACCAGAATGATGCAATTGGATTTGTAAAATAGAAAACCACTAAGAACGCAGCTGTGAAGAAACACATACAACAGTATATAAATGATAGAGAATTTAAAGCAAGTGTGGAAAATGATAAAAAATAAATAAAAAAGAGACATTTTACATGGAATGATATGAGTTCATATACATTAAAAAGCTTACAAAAGTAGGAATATATTAAGATTTTTAAAACATACATAGGTGGTCAAAAATTCAATTTCAAAATAATATATTGTAGCTGAAACCGGTTTGTTTCAGTGGATAGAGCGTCGGCCTGTAGACTGAAAGGTCCCAGGTTCGATTCCCGTCAAGGGCATGTACCTTGATTGCGGGCACATCCCCAGTGGGGGATGTGCCAGAGGCAGCTGATGGATATTTCTCTCTCATCAATATTTCTAGCTCTCTATCGTTCTCCCTTCCTCTCTGTGAAAAATCAATAAAATATATTTTAAAAAATAATAATAATATATTGTACATTTGACAAATTAATATCAGAGTCACCAAAATGTTAGTAGAAAATCATGTATAGTTATCATAATTACTGAAGAGGTTCAAAACAGGCCTTGCCCAGATGCGCCACTCTGGCATGTGAATTACTTTGTACTGAAGGCAGTGGAGACCTTCAGCCTTGGGTCTCCACTGCTTTCAGTACTAAGTAATTCACATGCCAGAGTGGCACATCTTCTGCCCCTGCCTTAACTACTTAGAAGAATCTAAATCGGGGGCCTTGCCCATAATAACAGTTATTACTTGAAGTGACACTTTATGACTTATCTATAGGACAGGTAAAACTCCTCATTGCTGAGTATTTGTTCTTAACCTCCTCTGAATAACCATCCTCTTCTCTGCAGCCCCGAGGGGCCATGTGATATCACTACATTTTATCTGTCTCTGAACCATTCATATAAGTGGTGTCTCTGACTCTCTTATTTATCTGTGGTTCCCATACATATGTATATAATTACACTTGATTATTTTCTTTAGTTAATCTGTCTCATGGCTATCTAATTATTAGACCATCCATAAGAACCTAAAAGGGTAGGGAAAAATTTACTCCTCCCCGACAGTATAATCACAGACTATAAAAAGGATAAAAAGATGCAGAGTGTGCTCTGATGTAGGTCTTTAGGATCTCCCCATTAAAGGGGGAAATAAAGTCTAATTATTGTGTTTAAAGGAACATTCTTGCCTGGATTTTCTTCTGGGAATGCTGTTCTGTTCCTGCTGCATGTGTTTTTACTTTCTAGGCATCACTAATCCTTGTCTTTGCCCAGGATCGCTTAAACAAGTATATTTCTTTGAGCGATTTTGTTTTCAATGATTATGCTTTTCAACTTGATACTTGACTATTGGATAGTGAAAATGGCCAATTGATGACAAATACTTAGTTTATATATCCTCTGTTCTTCATGGTGGCTGTGTTCTGTCTGTGAAAGTGGCATTTTCACTTGTGCTTACAATAAGAACATTCTGGATGAGAAGGTCACCCTCTGCTTAGAGAATGGACTGAGATGAATGCACCATGATATTATCTGTAGAAGCCATCCATAAACCTCTATATGGAATAACAGAACTAATGAAAATTACACTTACCCTTTATATGTAGGTAAAATGAGCATAGTAAATTCTCAATGAATGCTTGTATTATTATTACTAATACTGTTTTGCAGTAGTGCATGTTAACAAATTGTTGGGTGATGTGTTCTATTTAGGGAATAAATTCTTCTGCAGCAGCTTGTGTATATTTCTGCTTTAAAAAACAACAAAGGTGTAGACAGTTTAGGGACCATACTCTTCTAATTTACTTGTTATTATGGTACATGTAAACCCCTTCTCTAGTTCACTTTCAAACTTCTACCATCACCCCCCAAGTGCAAGTATTCTAAGATAAGTTCTTAAATCATGTATATCTTCACAAAGATAACCAGTGCCAATCTGCATGCTTGTGTGTATACCAATAATATTTTTTTCTATTTTTCTCACTCAATAGCTTGACCACTTATATCTGTTTCAGATTATTGTTGCACTAGAGGCCCAGTGCACAAAATTCGTGCACTGGGGGAGGGGGGTGTTCCTCAGCCCAATCTGTACCCTCTCCAATATGGGACCCCTCAGGAATGTCTGACTCCCTGTGGAATCGGGCCTAAACAGGCAGTCGGACATCCCTTTCATAATTTGGGACTGCTAGCTCCCAACTGCTTGCCTGACTGCCTGATTGCCCCTAACCACTCCCCTACCAGTCTGATTGATGCCTAACTGTTCCCCTGCCAGACAATCATCCCTAACTGCCCTACCCTGACAGCCCGGTCACCTCTCCTGCATATTCCCTCTTTATTAGATAGGGTTTTATGCTCTCCCCTGCATATTCCCTCTTTATTATAAAGGGTTTTATTCTTTAACATATTGGACAGTGTACCTGCCGTGGTTTTCACAAACCAGTAAAAATGTAAACACAAACTTAAAGTGTCATAATATAAACTCGTTAAACAGGAATTTCATGAGACCTTGGAAAGATGATATTATGTGGTTGTTGGGCTTATATTTGCATAAGTAGAAGGTTTATAGGTGATTCACACGTTTTCATATTTTCTAAGTTTCCTTTTCTTTTATAAGTAATAGACATGTAATCAATTGTCCATCTTTCCCTCCAAAAATTATTTTGAAAGGGCAAAGTCAATTGGGGCTAAATCTGTTAAGTAATGTATGTGTCAAGATGGAAGGCTTTTTCACATAGAGGTCTACTAACACTGTACTTACCCATTTTTTGGCCCATTTTCCCCCTCTGCTAGAAATACTCCTTCCAAGATGCCTTTCTCCTCTTAATAATCTCAGTCCTCTCTACCTATGAAAATTCTATCAGCCTTTGAAGGTTGGCCAGGTCTCTGCGGCCCTCTCCCTATCCTTGCAGCCAGATCTGCTTGCTCCTTCCTCAGTGTTCCCACAGTGCCCTGGACACAGCTCCAGCACAGTCCACACATGCAACCAGTTGTCACAGTTTCCTGGGAATGTCCTGCCATGTGCTCTTCCCTTTACAGGGAAGCAAGCCAGAGTTTTGCAGGTTGGGAAGAAAGCTGGAGGTGGCTGAAAGCGGAATGTGCCTAGAGGGGCGCAGATATCTCCCAGCCAACATGCCTAAGGCCCGGGCCAGGGCTGGGAGTGGATCACGTGGGAGAAGCGTGCCCACAGCCCTGGCCACAGCTGGAAGCTGAACACACTGAAAGGGGAACGGGAGGCCTCCCAGCCGACAGACCTATGGCCCTGGCCACAACTGGGAGAGAATTGCTCCCGGGAGGCGAGGCTGCCTTCCAGGCCCACAGTCATGGCCATGGCTGGAAGCAAAACATGCTGAGAGGGGCTCAGGCACCTCTCAGCAGAAAGGCCTAGGACCTCGGTCATTTTGGGAGCAGATTGCACCAGAGGACGTGGCCGCCTCACAGGCCTAAGGCTTGGCTGGAAGCGGATCTCTTGGTGGGGGGCCGGTCACCTCGCAGGCCTATGGCCAGGGTCAGGGTTCTACTGGGTATCTATTAGCAAGGGAATGATTAGGTGAAATGTACTGAATTCATGCAATGGAGACAATCCTATCTAATAATAGAGTAATATGCAAATTAACCATCATGCATAGACAAAAATGGCAGTGCCCATAGGCACAAGATGGTGGTGCCCTGTCCTCTCAGGCCTGCTGGAGACCCCCAATCCCAGCTAGGGCTGGAAGTGGATCGCAGAGGGAGGGAGGAGGAGGGGCTCGGGAACCTCCCAGGTGGATGGCCAGGACCAAGGCTGGGAGCAGATGGCGTCAGGGATGCAAGGCCAAGGTTAACAGCAGACTAAGCAGGGGCTGCGGCCACCTCCCAGGCTTACAGCTTGGGCCTCGCTGATGGCTCTCATGGGCAGTCCTCCCTGGGACTGGGAGTCTCCAGCTGGCCTGAGAGGACTGGGCACCACCATATTGTGTTTATGGGCACCATCTTTTGTCGATGAGTGATGGTTAATTTTGCATATTACTCTATTATTAGATAGGACTGTCTCCATTGCATGAATTTACCACATTTCACCTAACCATTCCCTTGTTAATGGATACCCAGTAGACCCCAGAAACACTGAAAATATTTTTTTTTATTGGTAATGCCCTTCTTTTATCAGAAAATTTTATTCAGGTGGAATTTAGTTTATCAATTCCATCTTATAAGGTCTGTGCTGTCGGTGATGGTGATATGTTTTCCATTTCTCTCAAATGCAAATATTTTTCTACTGTTTTATTTCTATTCATTTTTTTCTGAATCCTCCTTTATATACTGTGCAAAATCAAAGCCCAGGCTTATTGTTTTTCTATACAGAAATGTATTTTTCCCAGCTCCAACTGCTAAACAATCTGGCATTTCTCCCTATGTAGCAACATTATCATATATCAAGTACTCATCTATACATGGGATTGCTTCTCAACATTTTATTTTTGCATTGATCTGAGGCCTGTCCTTTCAAGAAATAGACTTGTTTTATTTCTATAATGTTTTAACATGACACATTGTATTAAGGAAATCCTTTTTTCTATGATTCTTTTTACCAAAGTTGAATAGCTATTTCTTAAATTTTATGATCCTGTATAAATATTAGATTGGGTATAGAATTCTTAAAAAAAGAAAAGAAAAAAAACAACAAACAAAAAAACAGGCTGATATTTTTTAATGGGAGTTTTTAATTATGAAGGTATATTTGTGAAAATAATTATCATTATGGAGATATATTCCAGGAAGAAACATTGTATAATGATCAAGTTAATACAAATGTTTTATATACTTTAATATGATTTAAATTTTTTTATCCCTTGAGATCTATTCCTTGCCTTGTAAGTGATCATTATATACTTGTAATTTATCTAATAGTTAAAAAAAACACACAATTATTTCCTTTTTCAGAACTGTTGAAATAAGGAAACATAATTACTCCATAAGTTTAAGTTTAAATGTTACCTGTGTAAGAATTTAGTCAGAATTTCTGATCTTATTTATAAGATTTTTCTTCCCCTGGGGCATACTGGAAGCAATAGGTAGGTGTTTCTCTCTAACATCAATGTTTCTCTCTCTTTCTTTCTCTCCCTCTCTCACCCTCTGTATTTCTTTCTCCCATTCTCTTTCTAAAAATCAATAAACATCAATAAACAATAAACAATAAAATCAATAAACATATCCCTGGGTGAAGTTTAAAAATTTTTTGAGATTTTTGTTCTCTCATTTTATTGTATTTTATTAAAGGAACAATAGTATAATCCATATATAATGACATTTTCTTTTTTCTTTATTATATTTACATACATATGCTTTTTTTTCTCTTTTTCCAGTTGGCTATGTTCGCAGCTTCCAATACTGAACTACAATGCAGACATAATGGTGGGCATCATTAGGATGTATTTGTTCTGAAAGACAATACTCTTAAAAATTCTATTTATTTTAATCAGAAATTCTTTTTTAAAGCCATTACCTGGGATAAATTATGTAAATTTTAAAAATCTCTGACAATTGTAAGACTATTTTGTTTTATTAATATGATGGAATGCATCCCTAGATATTCTAAATTATAATTTGTCTAACCTTTATGGGCTAGGCAATACTTGTGTGGTATTTCTCTATACTAATAAAGAGTAATATGCTAATGAGACTGGATGGATCTGACGTATTCTGGACATCCCAGTCCTTCCAGATAAAGCCCAGGGGAAGCCGCACTGGAGGCAGGGAAGCCCGGATCCTGGTTGCCTGCAGCCAAACAAAAGGAGGAAAGCCCAGGTTCCAGGTTCCAGGTGCTGGGACCAAGGCAAAGGCGGTTGGGGTGATCAGGAGGCAGAGGAGCAGTTAGGGGCATCATTCAGGCAAGCAGAGTGGCCAGGGGCAACAGGCAGGCAGAGGGGGTGGGGTAATCAGGCAGGCAGGCAAGAGGTTAGGAGCCAGTGGTCCCCGGCTGCAAGAGAGTGCAGGCCGGCCTGAGGGACCCTCCCTCCCATGCGTGAATTTCATGCACTGGGCCTCTATAGTTTTTAATAACTCTTAGACTCAATTAATTAATATTTTATTCAGACATTTAATATATATATTAATACATAAAGGTTATCTATAATATTTTTATGATGGCATTGTTTATAAAAGAATATGTTTTTCTCATAAGAGAATTAAGCATTTTTCTCTTTTTGTCTAATTTCAAGTGTAACTTGTATAAAATAAGAATTATCAATTCTTTTAATAATTGGTAAAAATAATCTGTAAACTATTTGAGATGTAGGAATTTTAGGGTTGTCTGTTCTCAGTGTAGCCATATTTGAAATACATTGGTCCATGCAACATTTTCATATTTTTCTTCATACTCAGAATAATTTATTATTATTTTCCTAGTGCCAGGAAATGCTTTAATCACATTACAAACATTATTTAATTCTCACGACAGTAAGCACTTTTATTGTCAGAGTGGCTAATCAACTTGCCCAGGCCACATAGCTAATCAACATTTGAATTCAAAGTCCATGGTCTTTGATTATAGCCATTAACCTAAAAGCCACCTTCTTAAAAATAGATTTCACAACTTATGAAACCTTTATTCATTCACATTCTTGGCCTGAATATCTAACTTTATTTTTATTTATAGATTACCTCTCTTTCATTTTCTACAACCATTAACATTTCCTCCCCCTCAGCCACATCTCTTTTCTTACCATCTGCATATGGATATAGGAGAACTACCTCTGCAGATGAGGGAAAAGTCTGTAACATGCTGAGCACCAATGTGAAGAACCTAAAAAAAATTTTATGGAAGAAAATTCCTTAAAGGGTAGGATGAAAGGCTTATATTGTCATTCAACTGCTCTTAGGATTTGCCTAAAGCTAGAGCTTCCTGAGACATGAACTTTATAACAATACTGGCATGGGGAAACTGAGATCAAACCCAATAATGCGTATCTTATCTTCTACTAGTAGTGCATTTTTTATTTTATATTTTATTGATTTTTCACAGAGAGGAAGAGAGAGGTATAGAGAGCTAGAAATATTGATGAGAGAGAATCATCGATCAGCTGCCTCTTGCACATCCCTTGCTGTGGATGTGCCCGCAACCAAGGTACATGCCCTTGACCGGAATCAAACTTGGGGCCTTTCAGTCTACAGGCCAACGCTCTATCCACTGAGCCAAACCGGTTTTCGGCATACTAATGCATTCTTGCAAAGAATCATCCAAGGTTCTGACTTACCATTTTTAAATATATATACTTTTATTTATTTCAGAGATGATGGGAAGGGAAGAGATATAAACATAATTGATGAGGGAAAATCATTGATCAGCTACCTCCTGCATGCCCCTTACTTGGAAAAGAGCCTGCCACCAGGGCATGTGCCCTTACCAGGAATCGAACCACGAACTCTTGGTTCATAGGTTGATGCTCAACCACTGAGCAACACCAGCCAAACAATTTTTAATACTGTATTAGGAGCATTCACTTTTATAACAAATCAAACCAATTGATCTTTTAAGTTTAGGTGACCTCCTGTTGCCTAGTCCATAAAGTTTATCTCCAAATAATAAGAAAGTTTATCTCCAAATTATAAGATATAATAATTATATCTATAATATACTTAAGAAAGTTAAATAATAAATGGCAGAGTTTTTCTATTTCTACTGTCTCCTAAAAACATTGTTCTAGTATTTTTCTGTCCTAAAGCATAAAATAAAGTCAGTTGAATTTTTAAAGTCATAATGTCATATATTAGTTAGTAACAGAACTTTCCTCTTCTGTTCTCTAAATTTTCAATAAAGCAAAAATAGAACAATACATTATTTGAGAGTGAAGTAAATAATTAGTGCACAAGCAAAATCATAAACATGTATTTCTTCATTCACACATGCACAGTTATTTGTTGAGTTTTGGATGCTGGTAGTAGTGTTGGATATGTGGCAGAGGGTTACAAAACCCTAACACTCAATTAGATGAAAAAGCTATTTACTTAAATATAGCTGAGACCGGTTTGGCTCAATGGATAGAGTGTCGGCTTGGGGACTGAAGGGTCCCGGGTTCGATTCCGGTCAAGGGCATGTACCTTGGTTGTGGACATATCCCCAGTAGGGGGTGTGCAAGAGGCAGCTGATCAATGACTCTCTCTCATCGATGTTTCTAACTCTCTCTCTCTCTCCCTTCCTCTCTATAAAAATCAATAAAATATATTTTAAAAAAATATCTATTACAGCATTTCCCAAATAATATATGCCTTCAGGGCATAAGCATTACATATTAACTGTTAGTGTTCTAAGTTCTTTGTATGCAGTGGTTTGTTAACTCTAACATAAGCTCTATGAGGTATGTGATACTTATATTCCTACTTCGCAGATGAGAAAACTGAAGTGTATGTAATATAAACATACTTCAAGGCCACACAACCAGGATTGGACCAAACAGATGGACTCTTACCATTCACATAGTGACATTTTTTTATCTTTTTAAAATAGGTTTTTATTAATTTCAGAGAGCATGGAAGAGAGAGACAGAGAGAGAGGGCAAGAGTGAAACATTTATGTGAGAGAGAAACATTGATCCCTTGCTTCCTGTAGTCACCACAGTCTGGGCATGTGGTCTTACCAGGAATCAAAACAGCAACTTTCCAGTGCACAGCTACACTCAACCACCTGAGCTGCACTGGCTGGCAGGGCTATTCAGTCACATTTCGATTGATTTTAACATTCTGATGGAATATGATAAGCATTTGATAAAATAATCTTTCAGAAAAAAATATTTAATTCCAGAATTATGAGTGATATTCTTAAGGAAAACAGAAGCCATTCCAGTGGTTATTTGTATGACATTCCTCCAGTTTTGTTTACAATTATTTTTAATAAAATGTTTATTATATGTGCCTATCAGTTTAAATGCTGATAGTGCAATGTTTATGCTCTAGTTTCATCCATATGAAATTTCACAACCTAACTAATTTTTCTTTCAAGTTTTGAGCAGCTAGTATGTGCCAAATAGGTGCTGTCTGCTGGGACTCAATGTGGATCAGAGACAGATGTATTTTCTGCCCTATCAGAACTAGAGGGAGGGGTAGATATAATCAATATTATACCAGGAGAAATAAATAAGTTTGCAACTAAAATTTTATAAAAAAATAAAACCACCTTTTTTATAAAAAAGAAAAAATAAATATATATTTTATGAGAGCATAAAATATATATTTATCATAAGAAGTCAAGTAAGACTTCCTGAAAGATTAGGAAAATTCCTAAATTAAAAAGGAAAAACATCTGGTCATATTAATTAATCTAATACAATGTTGATTAAGTGTGATCTATGATAAATTTATGCGAAATTATAATTATACCTACAGAAACATCATTTTTTATTATTTAAGTCTATATTTATTCATCTTCTAAAATATAGTGAATCTCTATATATTTACACATATACTATAGCTATATATATCTATGTATATGTAAAATTAATGTTATAAAACTAATATGACCCCTAGCTGGTTTAGCTCAGTGGATGGAAGGTTGGCCAAAGGACTGAAGGATCCCAGGTTCAATTCTGGTCAAGGGCATGTACCTAAATTGCAAGCTAAATCCCCATTTGGAGCGCATGTGGGAGGCAACCAGTCAATGTGTCTTTCTCATGTGGATGTTTCTCTCTCTGTGTCTCTCCCCGTCCCTTCAACTCTCTCCAAAAATCAATAGAAAATACCTTCGGGTGAGGAGTGATAACAACAAAAAATTAAAACTAATATGAACCCTATTCTTGCTGTGACTAGATTTAGCAATCTGCATAAATTAAAAATCAAGATTAGAGACAAGTATGTTCAAAAATACTAAAGGCCACCTATGTTTTATAAATTACTTTGGTAATTAAAAGATTTCATAGAAATTTGCAAGGTGTCTTTTCTAATCAGTGTTAACAGAAAGTGCAAAATCAATTTTGGCTGCTCCTATTGTGGCAACATAGAAACAAGTTGGCTCTGGAAAAACAACTTCATGCTGTAACACAATAAATGAATAAGTAAATAAGAAGACAAACATGTCCAAGATAACCCAAAATATATAACTTGATCTTTAAAGTAGACATAATCTTATTAACTATATATATATATATATTTTTTTTTCCTAAAGGGAATAGCCTATATTCAGTACAAACATTTAGGACCAAATATATATATATATATATATATATATATATATATATATATATATATATATATATATAGCAGAAGGCTTTTTACAAATACTATGACTTTTACAAAGCAAAATTCTAGAAAATTTGGTTAACTTTGAAGCTTTTAGAAACATCTTTCAAAAATATGTTAAAAGCCTTAACTGGTTTTGCTCAGTGGATAGAGCATCAGCCTGTGGACTGAAGGGTTCCCAGGTTCGATTCTAGCCAAGGACATGTACCTTGGTTGTGGGCACATCTCCAGTAGGGGGTGTGTAAGAGGCAACTGATTGATGTTTCTGTCTCACTGATGTTTCCAACTCTCTAGCCTTTTCCCTTCCTCTCTTTAAAAAAAAAAAATCAATAAAATATATTTTAAAAATATAAGTTAAAAGATGAGATCATAAAACATAATTGTTATTCAAATGATAGATTACTAAATCCAAAAATATCTTGCAGATAAGTATGCTGTTTCTTAATGTTTTTTTTTAGATCCCATTCATAGCAATATGCCCCTAATTTGCCCCTAATTTACTTTAGGCATATTTCAGCAATGTTAAAATTAGAAATAATCTACATTTCTAGAATTAAAAAAACATTGGCTTTCTGAATCTTCAAAATTCAAGAAAAATAATAGCATGTATTGTACATTCATGGGGGTTTTAAGTATGCACATGTTTAAACTTTTTATGTGTAATAAGTGATTTAAAACTCAAAATAACCATATGAGATAGATATTATTTTTATCCTAAATCCACAATGAACAAATTGAAGAAGAGGAAGTTTAATTGGTTTACTTAAGGACACTCAACTCATAATAGACTAAGTGTTTCCATGCAAGGGCCTGGACCCAGAACTTGCAATTTTACCTACTGAAAGATTGAGTTTCTAACTTCACCTAATTAAATTACATAAGATAGGTAACAAGCATGCACAACTGTTTACTGACAAACTCGGTGTCTGTCATTAAGAAAAATAATAACAATAATAATATAGTTTATATCAATACTAGCGGCCCAGTGGACAAAATTCATGCATGGAGTGGGGTGTCCTTCAGCTCAGCCTATACCATCTCCAATCTCGGACATCTCTCTCACAATCCAGGACTGCTGACTCCCAACTGCTCACCTGCCTGCCTGCCTGATTGCCCCTAACTGCTTCTGCCTGCCAGCCTGATCATCCCCTAACAACTCCCCTGCCAGCCTGATCAATACCTAACTGCTCCCCTACCAACCTGATTGCCCCTAACTGCCTTCCCTTGCCAGCCTGGTCACCCCTAACTGCCCTCCCCTGAAGCCCTGGTCACCCTTAACTGCCCTCCTCTGCTGGCCTGGTCACCCCTAACTGCCCTCCCCTGCAGGACTGATTGCTGCCTATTGCTCTCCCTTGCAGGTCTGGTCCCTCTTAACTGTCTTCCCTTACTGGCTTGATCGCTCATAACTGCCCTTCCCTGCAAGCCATCTTGTGGCAGCCATCTTGTGTCAACATGGCAAGGTCATCTTTGACCACATGGGGGTGGCCATCTTGTGTGTTAGAGTGATGGTCAATTTGCATATTATTCTTTTATTAGATTGGATTATTTATATTTTTATTAGAAACAATAAGTAACTTCTTATCAATCAAAATTAACCTATTTAATAAAGAGCCAATATGCTAATTGACCATCACACTTCACAAAGATGGCAATGCCCACAGCCAATAAGGAGGAAATATGCTAATTTATTGCCATGTCCTCGATGATGGCGGCACCAACAGCTACAAGATGGCAGTGCCCAGGGCTGGCCTGAGGTGCAGGCAAGCCTTGGATGGCAGCTGACCTGCCGCCCAGGGCTGTCTGAGGCTCAGCTAACCAGGGCTGGCTGAGGCTTGAACTGCGGGCAGTAGCAGCTGCAGAGGTGTGATGAGGGCATCGCCTCCCCCTGATCACCAGGTCTCCTCCCACCTAAGGGCTCCCAGACTGTGAGAGGGGGCAGACTGGGCTGAGGGACACCCCCTCCAGTGCATGAATTTTCATGCACCGGGCCTCTAGTATTATTATAAATGATGTTGGTTTACAATTTTTCTTCAAACCATGAACCATGTTATTGTGACCATCTAAATAGTTAAAAATGTTTTAATAGCTCAAATTATCATTTCTATTTTGTGCTATAATTTTAAATTTATATCCAAATAAATCAATTTGACTTTTAAATGAAGTGAGTGCAAATCCATCTATTAAAAACCAGAAAAGCCCAAAATGTCTGTTTCTGTGACATAGCTGCAGCGATTTGGTGATTGGCAAACACAGTACCCTAACTCTAAAACTGAAGTAATGCTTGTCACTTCATTTAGTTGATTCAATAAGAACAGTATTGATTAGAAATATATTGTCCAAGCAAAGCTTTTGAGTTAAACAGTTGAACATAGCTATGATTCAACATGGCTGCTATACAAAAATTTTTAAAAATTGAGTAGGACATGTAAAATAGTAGTACAACATAATACAAGTTAGAAAGTAAAAGAGAAGTAAAACTATAAATAACACTGTTATGTATCAATTCATTGTTAAATTTTAGATGTTTCTTAAAACTAAGATATTAGTGAACTAGTTGTAGTTTTTAAATTTAAAACTGTGATTAGTTGTAACTTCTACTTTATGGCAAATGTCAAGTAAGAGATAATGTACTTATAAAGGAAATCAATAGATTAAAATATTTCAATTGACCATTATGCAGCAGAGAGCTATTAAAGGATATATAAGGGGTAATAAACTCTATAATACATTATCCCTACTCTCAATAAATATTCATAAGATTTATCTGGAATATCTTCTCCTCCCCTTTCCATCATTCTACTTTATAGGATGAAATTGCATAAATATTTTTAAGCCTCAAATGTCATATTGTCATTTTAGTTACAAGCCTTTCTCTGACACACTTTGGAATCGAATTTCCTATTCCCTCCTCTGTGCACTTGTGAGAAACAGACCCTGGAGTGCTGTCAGTGCTCCCCACTCCCCAGCGTTTATGCCTCTGAGTAAGTACCTTCTCCCGAGTCTGGGAAGGCACAGAGATTGACTTACTTCTGACCAATTGAATTTATCAAAGATGATGTGGTGAAACTCATGTGATTGCATTCGGTCATAAAAGACAAACGTCTTAGCAGACCAGAGCTAGATCCTTTCCTTTGGGTGTGATGAAATGGACAGCCAGAGCGAAGAAAAACACCTGCCAAGAAACAGCAGAAAAGCCTGGTCCTCAGTTATACAGCAACAAGGAAATGAATTCTGTTAACAACCTAAATAAACTTAGAGTGAATTCTTTCCCAGCGGAGCCTCCAGATGAGAAAGCAGCCGGCTCTCCACCTTGATTGCAGCCTTATGAGGCCCTGAGCAGAGGGCCCGCCTAAACCATGCCTGGAGTCCTGACCCCTGAAACTGCAAGCCAGTAACTGGGCATTGATTAAGATACTACATAGTCGTTTGTTACATAGCAACGTAAAACTAATACACTATCCATACCAATTCCCTCTGCTACTCAACGATTTGTATAATTACCTGTTTTTGAGATTAGGCTGTGAGCTACCTATAAATGTGTTTATTATTCACCTCTTTACTTAAGAAGATGAGTACAAAATATCAGGCACATTTATTTATTTTGAATCTGCCTTCTCTCTCTTCACACGCACACACACACACACACACACACACACACACACATGCACACGAGCTATTTCTTATAATAAAATGATATTCTGTATGTTAATTTCATGAGTAAGTAGATAAGCAAATGATTTATTTATCACTCCCATTTTAATGATTAGAAAATTGAAGCCTGAGAATGTTATGTGGCTTGTCAATGGAAAAGCCAGGATATGAAATATGAACTAGAGCATCTGGCTATAAATTCTGTATTTAGTCTGCTGCTTAATAGGATTATTGTTCTGTAGATTAAGTGAAATAAAACAGATAATGTGCTTAAATGAGCAATATATATATATATATATATATATACATATATATATATATATACATTCATAAGAATCCTCTATCAAGACTCATTAAGCCTAATCTCCCAGAAAACTGAAAACTCAATTTTGCACACAATAATAATAATCATGTCATCTTAGATATAGTGTAATTTTATTTTTCCTCCATTTAGGTAGGGTTTGTGTCACTCTCAGATGTGTATTTCCATTATCTTGTTTTATATGTTTTTTAATCAACCCGAATGTCCTTAAAATTATTAAGGGAGATAGGCAGGGTCCAAAAATATATAAGGAAATATGAAACTACTGAATAGTGTACATTTTTGCAGAATATTTTACATACAAGACATTTGTAAAATTAAAATCTTTTTAAATGATGCAAGTCCATCTAGCAGTTCATTAAATTCTAATGACAAACAATAGAACAGGCTTCCTACTCTCTCAAATGTCTCCATGCAGCACAAATTGAATCTATTTTCTCCTGCCAGACCTTTCATTTCAAAATTCTTAACACTTCTGACAGGTTCACCCCATTCATGTCTATAAAGGCAGGACACAAATAGAAGGCTGGGAATGTGCTTCTTTGTAAGTTGTTAAAACCACAGAACACCTAGGATTTAATCATTTTATAGAGTGTGAGGTAAATCTTATAGAATCCCTTGAGTGATACAGTGAAATTGTAAAATTCACATTCAATCTTCAGATCGTGCATAAATCCTCCTAGATGTTGGTTTCTATGTAATATTCTCAGGTAGGATAACCATGTAACTCCACTCCCTTCTCCAAATCTTTACTTCCGAGAAAGACCTAACTATTACCAGACAATTATTATTTCTGAGCCATGTTAGAAATGTTAGTAATCAGAAAATACCTCAAGTGCATATGTCACACATGATATATTCTTCACAGGGGAAGAGAAAATTCTTGAGCATCTTGGCTTCTACTAATAATCACTGACATTCATTTATTTCCCGGAAGTAAAATATATGAGCATATACTCCTTCAAGCCACCTGGTTCACCAGCTATGTTAGTTACAACTGCTTAACAAACCACCCCCAAACTAAAAACAAAAAGGCATATATATTGTCATGTATGAGTTGGGTACACCTATTTGACAGAGTTCAGGTTCGGCTGTTGTTTTATTTTTAATTTTTTTAAATTTATTTTATTGATTTTTTACAGAGAGGAAGGGACAGGGATAGAGAGCTACAGAGAGCTAGAAACATCGATGAGACAGAAACATTGACCAGCTGCCTCATGCACACCCTGTACCAGGGATGTGCCTGCAACCAATGTACATGCCCTTGCCTGGAATCGATCCTGAGACCTTTCAGTCCAAAGACCGATGCTCTATCTATTAAGCCAAACCAGTTTCAGCAGGGTCAGCTGTTTTTTGTTGGGCTTATTATTGTACATGCTATCAGCTGGAGGTTTGATAGGAGGCAGGCTAGTCTAGGGTAGTCACATTCAAGTGGTTAGTAGTGATTTGGCCGTCAGATGGAGCCAGCTAGCCTGGGCTCATTCACATAGCAATGATGGGATCCAAGAGAAGCAGTAAAACAGCACAAGCTTTCTGAGGCCAAGTCTTAAAACTGTTACACCATTTCTCTTTCTGTATTCCATTGAACAGAGCACTGTATAAGGTCAGCCCATACTGATGAGGGAAGTAAATAGACTCTAGTTTCTAATGGAAGCACCCACTTTTTTGAAGGGAAGCTTTGCAAAGGATGTGGATAAAGCAGTGGGTGAACATTTGTGTTTATTTTTGCAAAAAGTATACCACAGTGGCTTTCCAAGAAATTCACTGAATGTGCTAGCTTTAGTTTATTAAATTCTTAGACTAACTAAAGCCTGTGCCAAAAGATACTCAACATCTTTTCCCTATATACAGACTAAATATTGGAGGACAAAAAAATATTACACAATCTATTCCAGATGACTGCTATTCCTCTCCTGCTGCCAGCACCACTGCTCAAGTGTTCCTATTTGATCTGCTCCATTTCCCACTTCCTTGTGAATCCAGAGGTCACGGAGTCATTGCTGGCTACTCAGGCTGTGAGAGCATGAACTTTGTATTTAGAGAGACTTGAACATGAAACCCAGCCACTGTCCAACTGAGTGACCCTAGACAGGCAATTTAACCTCGTATTGTCTGCTTCCTTATCCTGAAAAATGTGTTTAATGGACCATGTCTGGTAGGTCTGTTGTGAGGATTTAGTGATTGTAAATCGTCCAAGAGAGTACTATTAAACAGTAGGTGCTTAATACTTACTAATTTCCTCTACTTCCACAGTTTTCTTGGAATGCATTTTTATTTTCATTAAAGGATATCTTGTCTCAAAAGTAAAACAATGCCCAGAGCTATTGCAAAGAAATGAGCTTACAGTTTTTAAGTCTTGAAATATTTAGGCTGCAGAGTAAAATAAAAATGTAAACAAGTTATCTTAAGATTATTATTTTCTTGAGGATATTTTTATAGCATATATATAGTATGTTACAAAGATGAATAATCAAAATAAAGATGAAAGTGTTGCCTTTCTGTAGCGTGCATTCTTTGAGGATATAAAGAATATTAATAACTCAATCAAATCTATGTGCACTGGAATGACATTAATCTTTGATATTTTGGGGGGCCACCTTTAATAAAGGCATATTGAAGTTATTAATACAAATGAAAATTAGAGACATAAAAAGGTGGTATTGATTCATAGGACACCAGAATATATTACTTGGTGCAACATAATTATTTAAATGGTCTCCACTTAAACTGATGAGGTTAGAACCTCATCATTTCCACAGGTATGTCTCCTTAGCAAGGCTCTCCTAAACCCAGTAAGAGAGTGAAGAGTTTATATTATCTTCAGCACAAATAATCCAGGTAAAGCTGCTGATTTAAAGCTGATTTAAAGTCTAATTTCATTTTGGTGTGGAGTGAAAAGAAGCAAAGTGTTTTAAAGTCACAGGAAAATGCTCACAAAACCCTTTTCATATACATATATTGTGTGTGTGTGTGTATGTGTATGTGTGTGTGTGTGTGTGTGTGTGTGTGTATTCATTCATTCATTTTAATACACAGCCCCACATCCCACATCTTAATTCCTCTAAAGAAACCCCAAAGGGAATGGGACTGGTAACCATCAGAATCAGACACATTGTATGGCAAGCTATATATCAGGGCTGCAACTCAACTCCCTGTAGCCTCAGGAAAAGGTCCATAAGCCCACGCTTGTTCACCTCCTATCAGAAACAACTCCTCACAACACATCTCCCAATCCAACCAGGCTGCTATCGTCCTGCAGTAGTAACTTACTGACTCCTATGTTCAGACCATATTTAGGCAATTTGGGGAGACTCGCTTTGGGTATCACAAGCATTCCTTGCAAGTTTTCCCTCTGAGGTAAGTATCACTGCTCTTTCAACCTCTCCTTGTCATTGCTGACTCCTCGCTTCTTCCCTAGCTGCTTGTCTCATTTCTGAGCACATCTTGCCTGTATTCCTAGTATCTTGTGTGGCCTGGTTCCATAACATGGTAAAGCTTGTTCCCTGTGGCTTTGTCATTTATATGAGCACTGCGCCTGGACTTCTCATCTAACTCTGCCTTGACCACTAGCTTCCGGGACATAGGCCTGAGGTGAAGGCTGCTCCTGATCTTTCACTGACCTGGACTCTTCCTCTCTCTCCTGCTGCCCCCACCCTGTGAGCAGCATTCCCTCCTAAGGCTGTCCTGACAGATAGACAAATTACATGCAATCCCCTGTAGATCCAAAGGGAGTTGTTCGCTTAATCACATGGTGTTGTTTGGAAGGTTCTCAAGCATGGCAGTCTGGATTGTATATCCAAAAGTGGAGTGAGTAAGCATGTCTGCGTAAAAATAAACAAGTCATTTTAATTTCAGCACTTCATGTGCATAATGGGGGCCCAGCATTGTGCTGTAAATGGGGGAAGTAATTCTCCTTTCAAGGTCGTTAAGGATCACTCCAGCATGGCCTTGGACATTACACTGTGAGAGGCACATGAAATTAAATGACTTATTATATTCACAGGTCCAATAGGAAAGAATGGCATGCTCAGAAGAACACACACACTCACCCAAAGCTTGAAGTTTTGGCAGGAAGGGAAGGAGAGCAAGGACCCATGGTCAAGTGCCTTTAGTGGTGGGCTTGTCACTCAAGCACAAATGTTAAAAATGGATATCCAAGGACAGGCAATACCAAGCAAAAGTATTCATCCACTCAAAACAAGTAGGGTGGATGCCAGCATTCAGGGATCCAGTGAAGAAATAAATAATAACTTTATATTATAAATATACAAACTAAATCACTTTCTCTTTCTCCTTTATACTGGTTATTGTATAACTGTATTTTTAAAAAGTAATTCATTATTTTACTTTATTATAAACACTATAGAAACACATTTAAATATATATATATATATATATATATATATTAGGCAGGAAATATTAAATATATATATATATTATAAACACTATAGAAACACATTTATTTATATATATATATATATATATATATATATATATATATATATATATATATTAGGCAGGAAATATTATGAGAAAAAATCCTATTTTGTATTTTGAAAATAGCATTAACATTTTGCTATTTGCAAATGTCTCAATAAAATAATGAAATTACTGTTTCTTAGGCTTGCATTAAATCAGTATATTTAAAATGAGAAAATAATTCAGAATCATTAAAAGAGACTTTCAGTACTATTGCCACTAATTTGAAAGGCAAACAATGTTGCCTTTTAGACCAAAACACTTTTAAGCACTTTTTGGAGATTCAACAATGTTATGATATCTAAGGAAACTGGCAGAGACCATTTAATTTCTCTAAGGAAATTAAAATGCCATGTGGGTCATAGGCTGTTTCTCACATCTGCTTCCTTATCAATGTGGGTGTTTTTGTTTGTGTGTGTGTGTGTGTGTGTGTGTGTGTGTGTGTGTGTGGTTTTCTACATTTGAGCACCACTATCACATAGTTTACTCCTTCACGTTTTAATTTTTTTTTAAATTTCACTTCAGAGAAACCTCTATTGATTAACTTATTCATGGTAGTAGTCCCATTCACTCTATCTCCTCAATCCAGTTAAACTTTTAAGGACTTGCCATTTCTACATACTCCTATACTCTCACACAGTCATACATACATACATATCTGTGTATAGTGTTATTGCCTGTACCCCAAATTAGAATATAAGTTCCAGTAGGGCAGAAAGATTTACAGAAGAGAAATATAAAACAGCTTTATTAGTAAATAACACACACACACACACACACACACCGCAACACACAGAAAACAATGACTAAAAAATCATTTTGAGGGTTGAATCCTTGATGCTGTAGCATCAGCCATGCTACTGGCAGCATCCTGAATAAGTACTTAGGTTTCTAGCCAAAACCTGTTGCATGGGCAGCTACGCAAAGAAGTGGGTTAGTCCATAAATCAGAAGGAATACTTGGAATGTATTTCATGTTTGTAACTGATTTCAGTTCATTGGATAAAATAGTAGAGAATCAAGAGTAAGAATTCTCTCTAAACTACATTTTTAATCTATCTATATGTTATAGCTTAGCTTATAGAACAAAGTATATATTAATAAATATTACTTCACTTGCATTTGCATAGCAAATAATAAGTATAACTATGACTCATTAGAAAACATTTAAATCAGTCCTATGTTTTAGAATCCACATGTATAAACACCTATGGATATGAATTTACTCATGAGCCTCTTGTCTTTTTCAGAGTGACCCTGAGGTAACGCTACACAGTTTCTGTTTAAGAATAAATATATTAAGACTTTTAAAGAGAACAGCCCTCATTTTTTTCTGGGTGAATTGTGCATGCTATTTTTACTGTAGGTCTAATAGTTTGTTTACTATCAAGCTGTAATTATATACATCTTGAGATCTCTATGTGAGGGGTTGTAGGTGGAGACATCCATGATATTAGGAACCTGTAGAAATAACTATAATTGGTGCCATAATATGTGCTTTCAATCATTTTTAGAATCAGAGTATGCCCTTTATCTCTGTTCTGCATGGACTCAGAATTAGAGGTCCTTGAAAACTTGGGGATGAGATAAAAAAAAATGCAGACAGTTTTCACATAGCCTGTAGGTTTTTATTAGACTTCATTAGTTTATATGCAGTGCATAGCTCTTTATGAAATTATATTGTTCTTATTACCTGAGAATAGAATATAAGAATGTATATCTTGTGAAATGACATTTTCATGGACTGAAATATTGGGTTTGTGGGGGGAAAAAGTTGTCAGATAAAATAAAGATAGGGAACAAATTTAACCATAGTTAAATGGGCTCTTTCATTACAGGACTTTTCAGAATCATAATTGTGCTAGTGTTAATCATGACTGGGCCACAAAATCCTTTTTTATATAACATCCTGTGTACTGAATATGCTAAAAATACACTTTGCAAAGCCCTTACGTGGAATAATAAAAGAAAAACATGTCTTACCTCGAAGAACTTGTTTTTAAAATAATGGTCAGTCAAAACATTTCAGGAAACAAAATGGTACAAAGATAAATGAACAAGTGATAGAATTACAGATATTTACATTCAGCATGGACCTGCAGTAAATGAATCTACATATGCTTAGGTATGGTTCAGTATGCTGATTCTTAAAGGAGAATAAATCTAGAAACGTGGAAAGGAAGGGAAGGCACTGAGTTATGAACTGGTTAAGTCATTCATTCAGATGTTCCTTAAACAAATATTTACCAAGTACCTGATATGTGTAAGGTGCTTCTCTAGACACTAGAAATAAAGAGGGAGCGTAATAGACAGGGGCTATCCTACCTATACTTTAACTCTAAATAAATATCAAGAGTGACCAACTAGTTAATTTTTATGTTTCTGAGACTAAATAATTCTTCAAGGGAATCTTGTCTTATTTGCTACTTTTCATGCTCTTTTTATTACCAGCATGAAATAAAGCCCCTTAAAAATACCAAAGGTTGAGTTTCTGATTTTCAGAGAGAGCATTAAAGGATAAGTGGTTATCTGGCTTTCCATGCTTCAGCAGCTGGTCAGCCCATTGACAGGGGTCAGAGACTCAAATACAAAAGAGAAAAGAGTTAAATGGGAAAGGAAGGCAAATTGAAGAAAGACTCTACTTCCCCCCGTCGTTTTTGCTTGTCTGTTTGTTTGTTTTCTTTTAAAGAAAAGAAAGCTACAAAATGAAATTGACTCGGAACTGATCCTGAGTTGGTAATAGAGAGCAAGAACTTCATCTTCCTCCATAGCACAGTCCCTTCCTCATCTGTAGCTATTTCTAGGAAGCAATGACTCAATTACCTTAGTTATCATATTTCATGGATGCCAAGAAAACATCCTATTAGTTATGAGGTCAACTGTATGTCTTAATGGGAAACTATCTCAAGTGTAAATCTAGAATTTCTTAATCAGTGATAAATATAGCATCACTAACATTTTGCTGGGTTTTCAATCCCTTGTTGGTTTGTAAATTAGACATTACAGTGTCTAGTGCTCCTAATATGAGCTGATAGTATAAGAAAAAACACTGGAGAAATAAATTTTTGTTTAATATAACAAATGCCACCTGTCAACAAGTCACATGCCTGTAATTGGTTCAATAAGAAATTAGTGAAGGGTGGGAGGTATGTTAAACTATATAGTGTCTTGCTTTCTCAAAACACAGTTGGAAGGTCTACCTGCATAAAGAAACCCAAATTGCCATTTAAACCTACTTATTCAAAGCACAACTACACTTACTAACAAGACATGGCCATAAATCAGAAGTTTCAAATTCACTCATCATATTGCAGACAATTTTACTTCATAAATAAACAGTCATAGAAGATGCAGCTATTATGCATAAACTTCCCATGAGCCTATAACACTGCTTAAGGGTATTTATATGTTTTTTGTAAATGCTATGGCTTATATAGTGTCAGGAATCCAAAATTTGTGAAGGTTCATTTTCAATAAATACATAGAACTTAGTATCATGAAGCTCCCTGTATAATAAGAGAACAAAGTATGGTCTAAATAGGTTTCCTCTTTTTCTGTTATTTAAATGTAATCATATCCATCTTCCTTAGTTATAAAACATGCATATAAATACAAATTTAGATCTAGACTTCAATTAGCTGAAAATTCAAAACATGCATATACATGATATACTGACAGACACTGACATTTCTCATATCTGCTAGTATTTGCTACTGTTTGGTAATGATAAAAAAAGTAATAAACAAATCACTATATTTCACAAGTCCTACATATATGTAGTGTTTCAATTAATGCCGTGACACATCCATCTTAGTTTAGATGATACTAAGGTATAGATGATATAGGTCACTATAAATTTATTTAAAATAACTATTTTCATAATATAAACATTGTAAAATATTAATAAAGCAAAATAGTTTTTAATGTTTCAAAGACTGCTGTTTCCCTGCAGTCTGTTATCCATTTCTCCCTAAAAATTTGCAGTAGTAAGAAAAATATATACATATCTACATCCATCTATCTATCTATCTATCTATCTAACTATCTATCTAACTATCTATCTAAAAGCCTAATTGACCATTCAACTGTTTAAACATTTTACTAGTATCTATGACATGCACTGACCATGAGGGCCAGATGCTCAATGTATAGGAATGGATCTCAGAAGGAAGGGGGAGAGAGACGGCGGGAAGGGATTAACCAAAGATCTTATATGCATATTAGAGGCCTGGTGCACAGATTTGTGCACCTGTGGGGTCCCTTAGCCTGGCCTGCAGGAATTAAGCTGAAACTGGCAGTGTGATATCCTGGATTGCGAGAGGACACAGGCCAAGGCCAAGGGATCCCACTGGTGCGCGAATCAATGCACTGGGCCTCTAGTAATAAAATAAAAGAAAGTTATATACAGTGATTCTATATTTTGTGTAGATATATTTTAATTGAATATATCATTGGTTTTGGAGGAAAAAAAGTTAGTAGACTAATCCAACCAATTATGATTTGTCACAGATATGTCCAGTAAACTAAAGAACACATAATAAATGAGGTTCACATGTTAACAGTCCCTCCTATCATCGTTTACTTTTGCATGCCCATATGACAGATGAACACAGACTTAGTACGTGTTTCCCCAAAAATAAGACATCCTCGGAAAATAAGACCTAGCACATGGAAAAATAAGACCTCCCCTGAAAATAAGATCTAGCGCATCTTTGGGAGCAAAAATTAATATAAGACACTGTCTTATTTTCGGGAAAACAGGGTAGGCATATGTTACAACTATGCAGTTCCCTCCTTAATGGAGTCATTGACCTGAACACAGCCTATGCCACAAAACAGAAGCTGGAAACATCCATTCCCTCATTCATTAATCTTACAGTTACTGTAGTCTACTGTGTACCTTAGCACCATGCTAGCAATAGTTTTGAAATATGTGATGTATGGTGAAATAGAATATTAACGTATACAGTTGTAGGAAACAATGTGAAATGAACATGGGAAAATTCAGACCTGTGATAGATATAAATTCAGTAAAACTCTGGGATTTTGTGAATGAAAATAAGCACATGGTCCAATTCTTTAAATTCAGTTTGTTAAAACAGGTTTTACTTGAAAGTAGGCAAAGCATACAATGTGATTTTAATATCTGAGTTGTTAATTCTATATTTATTAAATGTTTACACATTTAAACATTTATCCAAAGGATATTTTTCTAATGATCATAGACATCTAAATGTTTTAACGGGATAGAGCCATTACACACTCATTGATGATATCAGACATTTATTATTCCAACTATTTGCCTATTCACAAAATTATCTATCAAATTTTAATTCTTTTATATTTTTGTGTAATTCTTAGTGGGTCTTTTTGTTTTGTTTTGTTTTGTTTTATTTCAGAGAGAAAGAGAAAGGGAGAGAGATAGAAATTTCCATGATGAGAGAGAATCAACTGATCTGCTACCGCCTGTAGCCCCACACTTGGGATCAAGCCTGCAACCAGTATGTGTCCTGACCAGGAATCTAACCATGACCTCCTGGATTTATAGGTCGACACTCTACTACTGATCCATGCTAGCTGGGCCCTAGGTTTGACTTTCAACCACCACTGCTTCTCACTAACCTTGAGTGACCCTTAAAATGACTTTTCTTTCCTCTGTTAATATGTTGCTTTTTGGGCTAAAAGGCCAAATAGTTATACATATTAGGGATGTGTATTAAATAAAATAGACTTCAAGCAATACCAGAAAGTACCCTGTGAAAGTACCCAGGCACTGACTGAGACATTAATTTTTCTTACCTACTTATATTTTCTTCATGAACATGTTCATAACTACATTCATAAGGGAGATTTCCAGATTCATAAATTTCAGAGAGATGAAGTTTTTTTGTTAGGTCTTTTACAGAAATAAGGAAGATATGTTTACAGTGGTGCCTCGCATAACGAACGCCTCGCACAGCGAACTTTGGACAGGTTTTTCATGAAACCATCGGCCAAAAAGCAGAAAATGGATGAAGATGTGCAAGATTCGGTAGACTCTACTTAGTCTGTCTTAAAATTAAAAAAATGTGTGTTTTTTTTTTTAAAAAAATTATGTTTTTAGATGTATCTAAATAAAAATATGTCATCTTAGCATATTTTTTTTATGTCATCTTAGCATATTTTATGCTACAGAACGAATTATTTTTTTTAACATGTATTGTTATGGGAAAACGCATTTCACATAACGAACTTTTCGCATAACAAGCTTGCTCCTGGAACTAATTAAGTTCGTTGTGTGAGGCACCACTGTATTCTATATCATAAAACCCTAACATGTAAATCGACCTAACAGAGGAATGACCTATGGAATGGCTGGTCGCTATGATGCACACTGGCCACCAGGGGGAAGACGCTCAATGCAGATTAAGAGATGGAAGAGTAATGTTCCCCCTAAAGCCTCACTTGTCTTTTATTTTATTTTTTCAGTTTTATTTTGTACACCTAGTTTCAGGTGTACAGCTTCGTGGTTAAGCAATTATGTATTTCACATAGTGTTTCCCTTGATATTTCTAGCACCTCAACTTAGGTCATGCATACTTATTGCGATATTACCCTATATAATAAAGTGCTAATATGCTAATTAGATCTAACAGCAGAAAAATCATCAGGACCACCTTCCAGATGAAGCTGGGGCTGCTAGGGCCAAGGCAGCAAGGGTGAATTTCGTGCATGGGGCCTCTAGTTAGAGAATAAAAATGCTCATTTCAGAAGTAGCTATAAAATGCTTAAATAATAGAGTGATTTTAACAGTTGTGTGTGTGTGTGTATGTGTATGTGTATGTATGTGTATGTGTGTGTGTGTGTGTGTGTACTATAAATTCATAAATCTGTGAGGTTTTAAATGAACCAGGTATATGGAGTGAGAAATATGATCCACATTATCAACATATGTACTTATAGTTCCTTTAAGTAAACTCTATTCCAAGGAAGATTAAAAAATATATATATGCAAAATGGATTCTCCAAAGTTTTTGCATAACCATTTATAGATACCGCGATCTGAGGTTAAGTTAAGCAGATCATTTGCTATGTATATTATCCCTCCACCAGTCCATCTACCTTAAAACAAATTCACACTCTTCCCCCCATGTTGGCTTCCTTTTATTTGCTGCCATTTTGCCAGTTTTCACATTGTTTTTATTATCAACCACATTTCTTGTCATTAACAGGTATCATTTTTATCTATTTAAACCTTATTTGCCCTTCAGGATACAGCTCCATTGTTAGTTTCCTGATAAATCATTCCAAAATGCCTTTATTCTGCTTTAATCCCACTCCCTTCGGTGTGAGCATTTTGTTTATATTTTAGTTACTACATGTATCACAATTTGCCTAATGTTTGAAATTTATGGCCATGCCTGTTTCACCTGATGGGTAATAAAAATTTTAAGGTCAACAGCTATATCTTGTTTATTTCTAGATATATAATACTGCCAACCCTGGTCCCTTGCCAAACGTAGCTACCCAATAAATATTTGTAAGATTGTACTGAATTAGCTCAAGGTTGCTATGCACTGCGTTTCCCTACTGTTCAGAATGCACCGCTCTTGCATTGCAACATTTGTCTCAGTTTTTGCTGTAGCTGAAAGCTGATGTACTCTTCACTTAGTGCCATCTAAGTAAATTGGGGAGTGACATTTATTAATATTTGCATAGCTCAAAGCAGTTCATGCTGTGCGAAACACTCTACAAGTTGGAAGCGCTATTTAAAAATGAACGGATGTATAGTGTAGAAAAGTGCAGCAACTTGGCACAATCAATATATCTCTTGAATGTTCAGTATTAAAATTAAAAGAAAGAAGTACCTGTAATATATCTCCTAAAACAATGGGACACAACTTCATTTGCAAATGGTGACAAAGTCTTGTTAAAAGAAAGCCTGAGATCAGCTGCTAGGGATATTGTGGTGTCTATTGTAGCACTCGTGGTGTCTATGGAAACTGGGTTGCATAGAACATGTAGTGAGAAATAAAGAGATACCTGGAAGAGTGCCCAGTGTCAAAAGACAATAAGAATATAACTTTTCAAAATTTATAAAGAGCATAACTAGAATGCAAAACAAACAAACAAACAAACAAACAAACCACACACAATTAACTTTTGCCTTTGGCTACCAGTTGAAGGTTTTAATTTGGGGGAAAAGAATATAAAGAACAGGGGAAAAAACATCTTTAAACCTTATTTCAATTTACTAACATATTAGTAAAATTTGAAAACTAATGTGGTCACGACTTCTAGTCTACTCATAGAATTGCCTCATGCTTTCATATTATCTGTAAACTATATAATAATCTCCTCATTCTCTGAAACTGCATTTATATTTCAAAGTTAAGAGAACTCAATTTGTGTGTTTTGTTTTTTTTTTTGAAATGTTGAGCCCTGCCACATCCAATGGTTTTAAACTTCATTAATTAAAACAAACTGTCATATCCTTGAGCAGGCTGCTAGTAGCTCTCTTCAAATGATATAAAACAATCTTTGAAAGAAAGGCTATTACTTACAGAAGAAATAGATGTACCCCTTGTCCTTATTAACTAACAACTTCAGATATAGTGTTTTCTTAGAATTTCACCTGTATCCCAATGATGATATGGATAGAACAGGACCTTTAAATTAATGGGAAAATATCTATGAGCTATCTGTTCATGTAAAGATTCTGCAGTAATACATTCTTTATTGGGTAATTTTCACTTTTTTAATTTTCTTTTACTTTTCCATAACCATTTATTCCTCCCCTACTCTCTTCAATCTCCAGGTGGTTACTTTTAATTCTAAAATGAGTGTTTCCTACATTTTAGGAATAGGTACTATAAATAAATACCAGAAATCCAGAAGGTACCTGAAATAAGTTCCAGATAGCCAGTGGTAAATATAAATAGATACAATCCTTGCCATCCTTCTACCTAAATATTATTGAGGGAGAGAGCTTGTATTCATACTATCAGACATGTAAAAGCAAAATAATTAATTTTAAAATTATAAATCAGGATGCATATTTATTTAAAATAGGTAACTTTAAAGATTATACTTATAGGGATAATATACTTTGTGTTATTGTTTTAAAAGCAATAATAATTACTTTTTCATTATGGAACAATTAGTAAACATTTTAAAAATCATCCATGCTGAGTTTCTTCAGTTTTATCTGGTATTTGAAAGAGAAACAATATTCCTGAGTGATGTTTATAACTTTATATTGTGCCTCGCAATACTATTGTTCTTTATTCTTGGGGTACTGTGTACTAGTATTTCGTTTCTGATTTTCCAGACAAATACTTTCAGTTTGAGAATTATGTAAGAATAGACAGAACTTGTATAAACAGCCACTTGAACAACTCAATTGGCCAGAAAATGTAGGGATGGTAAACAGAGAGGACTGCGGAAATGTTGTGCAATGTAGCCACGACTGGAGAAAATAGGAACCCAAACCTCCAGGGGCCAGTTTGGGCCTTGTTGAAGTCCATTAGTTCAGGAAGAACTACTGGAGTTCAAACCCATCCATCATTTCTCACTCAACCTCGTGGGATCAAATTCTGCCCTCAATTACACGCACCTCACTTTCATTCAAGTTGCAGGGAGTTATATACACATTCAAGAGGGCAGTCTCTGGCCCTGCGCGATGAGTGGGGCGTAATTGATGACTTTCTCCCTGCTATGTTTGGCAGGCAAGCACAGCTAGCAGCAGAAACCTCAATTCCTGAGCAGAGTGGGAGGGTGCGATAAAAAAATACTCAGCCTTGAGTTCTGCGCCATAGCTTCAGCAGCTGTTCTTCATTCCAAGACCTAAGAATGCCCACTTTACTAAGCATTAACATGTATATATTTTCTCACATAGTCTTCTCTTTAGTTTATTCCATTTTCCTTTTCCATCTCCATTATATTTTATTCTTCTCTAATTAAGTGATTCTTTTCCTTATTTGCTTCATTTTGCCCTATACTTTTTATTTTTGGTATTTTAAAAATGTTAAGCGAGATAAAGTGCTTAGAATGATCTGGCACATTATACGAGTTCAATAATTGTTAGTTTTGTAGATAGTTATTATTTTGTATTACAATATCATTGCTATTATTAGTATTATTCCACCTTTTTCTTAATTTAAGGAGATTTTGGATATGTATGAGAATGGCAAACCTTTAATTTTGAAAAGATTTTATTCAGAAAGTTTTATTTTTCATATATTTGTCTAAAATTACTAATTTCATACCAAGCTATAATCACAATACTGAATTTATCTTCAAAGAAAATCTTAATGATATTCCTTAGGCATTATCACTTCATGAAAAAAGTGGTAAAAAATAATTTAGCAACAATGAAAGTATTCCCCAAAATGTCACTGATAGAGCCATAATACTTGACTTAATAAAACTACATTAGCTCCCTGGAGTGAAGAAACATGAATTTGGTTTATTTTAAATAGTTTTAAAGTAACATGATTTTAATAACTGTACTCTTTTATTATAAGACTTGTTAGCAAGGACCTATTAATACAACTAAGATTGTTCTACCAATAAAGATATCATTTAGAACTGAAGATCAGAAAAGAGCTTCACAAACAAGAAGAAGCTAAAGGTGTTTATCACTATCAAACCATTATTACATGAAATGTTGAAGGGTAAGAAAAAGAGGAAGAGGAAGAGGAAAAAGAGGATGAAAAGGAAGAAGATAAAAAATAAAACAATAAAATGGCAATAAATACATATCTATCAACAATGAAATCTAAAAATCAAAATTAAAACATGGAATCTAATGAACAAAATAAACTGATGAGTAAACTAGAACCAGAGGCATGGAAATATGGAACAGACTGACAAATCTCAGAGGGAAGTGGGGAGAAGGAGATGAGAAAAGATTAACCAAATAACTTATATGCATGCAAATATGCATTACATATGGACACAAATAATAGGGTGGTGAAGGCCTGGCATAGGGTGGGAACCAGGTGAAGTGGGGCAATGGGAAGGAAAAGGGGAACTTCTATAATATTCTCAACAATAAAGGTTAAAAAAAAAAGATTTGTTAAGCTAGAGCATAGTACATGTTGTTTTGAATAGTATAAACTTTGACGCTATATAGCAAAAACTATAGCTTTAAACAATATATACTACTTATTTTACTATTCCAGCACACCCAGGAATATAACAATTATAATACATTAATTTTACAATAAAATTAAATACATTCACAAAACACAATATACTTAAAATATTAAACTTATGACTATGCATTTTGAAAGAGGCTAATGCATTCCTAGGTACCTCCATTCCTCAAAAGGCCATTCATTCTACATAGTTTCCTCTTCAGATTTCATGTTCAAACGCTCTGGTATATGTTGCTCTGTACAGTTAATGTAACTTCTCTTATGTCACTTTCCACAATTCTAAGAAATGGGTAATGTTTGCTCTAAAACCCTTATTGATTAGTATTATTAATAAAGCACTTATAGTCAAAGACTACTCGAGAGGTAGTGTAATTAGTGATTAAAGCAATGGGCACTGGAGACAGATTGCCTTGAATTTTGGTTCTGCAATTTTCTAGTGAATACTTAACCTCTCTTTTTTAAGTTTCTTATCTTTTAGTAGAGATAATAATAACTTCCTTATAGGGTTAGGAACAATGTGCTAATATGCTAGTAGCTTTAATGTGCTAGTAATATCAATACATCCAAAGACAGAATAATAGCCAAAGTTAGATTTCCATAAAAGTAACTATAAATGAAGGTATATGTGTTTCATTAAAAATGTATTTGTAAAAATTAAATATAGCAAATAGAAATACATATCCAATCAATATATTGTAGAATGGTCTTAGATTTAACTGACAAAATTTCTAATCCACATGTCATATGTGAAAATTAACACCCTGTTAATTTTAAAATGCTTTTCACCAAGGTTTGTGCATAATAAAATTAACAGGTTTTTTTTTTAATGAATTCACTATTATTTTAAACAAATTTTAGCAAATAGGGCATATGTTGAAAATAAACACTGTAGTAATTTCACCAACATAAATAAAGATTACATATCTACAACTATAGTCTACATATTTAAATCCAAGAGTCATCATGCATCAACAACGTCCCATGTATGACTACCACGTGATCACACTGCATGGCACTGGGTGATGGGTTCTGTTGTTGAGTGGCATGACTTTATGCAGTTTTAACGGGTACCTGCCCATGTTCCCATGTGCCTTAAGCCGCGTCCTGGCCGTATGCATTTGTTTACTCTCAGTGACTGGTGAATGCACCATCTACTAGACCTATTCAGTTTAAATTTAATATTACTGTAATATACATAGAAAGTGTTTCTGGGAAATTAAAGTTTTCAGATATATATTTAATGTTAATTGCACAGTTGTCTCTACATAAGTAAAAACAGGTAAACTAGTTTGTTGATTTCTTAATATACACATTCAGAAAACCTACTTTATTATATACTAGAGGCCCAGTGCATGAAATTCATGCATTGGGGGCTTCCCTCAGCCCACCCTGCACCCTCTCCAATCAGGACCCCTCAGGGGATGTCCGATTACTGGTTTAGGCCCAATCCTATGGCATTCGGACATCCCTCTCACAATCCAGGACGACTGGCTCCTCACTGCTCAAGTGTCTGCCTGCTTGATCACCCCTAATTTGCCCCATGCTGGCCTGGACACCCCAACTGCACCCCTTGCAGGTGTAGTCATGCTCAACTGCCACACCCACCGGCCTGGTCACCCCCAACTGATCACCTTAGTACCTCCTTTCTGGCCTGGTATCCCCACATACAATAGCTTGCTGTTCAGTCATTTGGTCGCCCCTTACTCACCCCCCTGCCAGCCTCATTGCCCCACAGAGCCTGCTACTCAGTTGTTTGGTCACCCCCTACTAACCCCCCTGCTGGCCTAGTGGCCCCACACAGCAAGTGCAGTCATCTGTTTGGTTGTGATAGTCACTTAGACTTTTATTATTATAGATGGACTTTTGGCTTAACGTATAGCCCCTTGCCTGAATCAGTCCCTTATACTGAGATTTTACTGTATACAACTTGGCTGCCTACTAACAGCTATGATTTCTATCAGAACTGGCTATGAGTATGGTATCACATGTCTCTAACACATAAATTAATAATCCTGACCCAGAGTAACAGAGCCAAAAATCTCCAAGGTACTAGCTAGAATACTATTTAATGTCTTACCAGGACCTTCTCTGGTGCCAGTTGTGATATATGCCGAATTATTGTTCCACTCTCAAAACAGTCACCACAAAGTTTCATGCTGAGCACCCACTGCTTGAATTTCTAATGGACATCTTCAAAATAACCATTATCCCTTTCTGGGCTAATCTATTTCTAAACATTGTGTAAGCATCAGTCAGACAATATTGTCTGCTGCTAAGGAGGTTCCTCATATGATGCATTTCCCTTTAAGTTATTAGAAAATTGTTCATCTACATTTTAAAAGGAAGTCTTTCAAAAGTACTTTCTTCATGCGGTATATTGATTTGAGAGTAAAAAAGCTACGTTTTGCATTGACTTTGTGTTATTTCATTTACACTCAAAACATCCCAGAAGATTAGCTACCAAAGAACAAATGGAAGTTTTCCTCTTGTTTAATTTTTGAAACTATTTCAGGAATTTTATTCTTTTAGCTATTTTAATAAAATATTGTATATTGCATTTTGTTCTTACACTTCCAAATTGTCTACTTTTTGCCGTTTATCATGAGGAATCACATGAAATCTCACTACAAAAATTTTTTATTGTGTAATCTTATGACCTATTTTAAAACATAACTTAATGTTCACTATTTGTAAACTGTCTATCCTCTATCCTTTTCTATTCTTTAGAAAGAAACTTAGTTTGTGAACCTAAGTTTATCCTCCTTTATCTACAAAAGAATGCAAAAAAAAAGTATTGGGTTAAGACACTTTCTTAGTTTCCTAATATTATGAGAATATTATCTGAGAGAAAAGAAGTAAACCACTATTAAATAAAATAATATAGACCCTAAAATATCTGTATATAGCTTTTGAAAATGAAGGCCAGTAATTATATGTACAAATATTTTTAAAGGAAAAGGGCACAATTAAAAAAAAAACACCCTATGATTAATTAAAGGCTTCTTGCATAATTTTTAGAAAATTTTTTAATTAAGATAAAAATTACATTATAACAACATATTTTCTCAGAGGCAAAAGACAGAGCTATATACTAAATGAAAATGGAAAGAAACCTTGCAAGGAGCATGAGAGCTACAAGCCAGCTTTCTACTTCTAAATACTGTGCGGAGTTTTATGTCTATGTTTACCTCCTTTTAAGAAGAAACTGGCTTTTCCCAGTTTCTTGCCTTTTGTCATTTAGATAAAGGCACAGATGCTCACTTGCTTCAGTAATTGTATGCAGATCATTTTTATTGCCTAAAAATGATTTCACTGCTGGATATTGCCTATGGTTTAGCGTGTACGGCACAAGGCGTTTAAATGATAAGGTAGTCGCTTCTAACTTTAATCTTGCCTGAAGAGAATAACAGGCGACGTCTAGCTTCATTACCTTTTAAGGGTTTAATATACAATATTTATTAGTGTTTCTACTTTTAGGGAGTCCATAACAATTCTTCTATCCCATTTAGTAGCTGTTTGTGGTAAATGCTTCTGCATACCTGTGGTTTGATAGTATTTCTACCATTTATCACCCATGTAGAATAGTAGAATAAGGTCTTTATACAGTCTGCTGAGATTTTGCTCTGTTAAATCATAGGACATACGTGTCAGAATGTATGTGTGTACACACATGTACACATACACATATTTACGCATATATACATACAAATATATGTCACATATAAAATAAATGCATAGATATGCATATTATCCTTTTTCTGATGACTTTAAAGGAAGTTTTAAAAGCTTAGTAAGACATTTTTCTTTTATGCATAGGAGCTAATTTAGTAATTTAGCATGCTTAATAAACAGCATTAGGCAATATAAAAATCACTTAATGAAACACTAAAGTTATCTTAAGACTACTTTGGCAAAACAGATTATTGCATCAACAATTGTAAAGCACTAGGAATAAAAACTGCATTCTAGTCCCTACTTACTTCTTTACAACCTCTCAGAGTTGGTTAAGTCACTTCATATGTCCAAGCCTCATTTTCCTTATTTATGAAACAGAATAATAAATTACTTTTTAAACTAAAATATGTCCGTAACTTAGCAGCAAGCTCAGTAAATATTTGTTTACCAGACAGTCAAAAACAAATGACTATATCAAATGATTTTCAAAGGACAGTTCTAGCTTAAAGAACAGTAAAGTTTTTTTTATGTTCATTTTTTCTCTTTTTGAAAGCAACTAGCAGAAAAGCGTAAACAGATATGAAAAAATGAAGACATTTTAGCATGTAATAATGTGTTTTATGTTAAAAGGCATATCCACTTTCTAAGGACTGGGGATTACAAATTTATTTTAAAGTAGTTTGTAATAAATAGAGATATTTCTTTTCTAATATATAAATTCATAGATTATGGACATATGAATAAAGTTGATGTTTTGTTTTTTTATAGCCACATAATATGACATTGTGTAAATGTATTACAGCTTTTTTTCCAATTTACCTTTATTGTTGAAAATATTACAAATGGCCCTTTTTTTACTCCCATTGACCTCTTCTATTCTGCCCTCCTACAAGGCCTACTGAAGTACTATTTGTGTCTATGGATTGTGCATATATGCACATAAGTTCTTTGGTTAATCTCGTCCTGCCCCTTCACCTCCTTCCACTTTTCCCTTTGACACCATAGCTCTGGATCTATTTTGTTTGTCAGTTTATTTTGTTCACTAGATTCCACATATGAGATCATGTGAGACTGCCATTTGACCCAGTGATCCCACTTCTAGGAATATATCCTAAGAATTCTGAAACACCAATCAGAAAGAATATTTGCACCTCTATATCCATACAGCACTATTTATAATAGCAAAGATTTGAAGCAGCCCAAGTACCCATCAGTAGAAGAGTGGATAAAAATGATGCAGTACATTTACAAAATGGAATAGTATGCAGCTGTAAAAATGAAGGATCCCGTACCCTTTGAGGCAGCATGGAGGGACCTGGAGAATATTATGCTAAGCAAAAGAAGACAGTCAGAACATCTGGTTCTTAATGCCACCCAGCTATATCACTAGACTCTAATGTCTGCAATGGAAGAGATTTTGAGTACATTGATCACTGCTGTGTCTCACTTTAAAAATATTCAACAAATAATACAAATTCATTAGAAAATTTTTCAATCAATAATGTCTAAACTAACAAACACAATGTTAGTATAGACATTATTTTATGCAATGTCCAGTGGTCATATTGGTTCTCCATTACTGGTGTTTAAATTAGTACATTTAAGAGATATTCAGGCAAAGCTTTGAACAGTCTCTAAATCTTTCTAGGTCTTATATGCCTAGAGATAGCAGGCGTTTTTCTCCCCTGATCTCTGCATTCCTACCATCTCCTAAGGACTCTTCACAGGAAATGAGAAACAGGTCTCTTTTATGCTTGAATATCAAAAATTTACCTAGGATTTGTCCAAAGAAAATGGCACAGAGTCCCTTCCTCTGACACTCATTATCAATTGCTCCTCTCTACTTTGTTCTGCTCAGGGAGTCCTATTCTCCGCTGGGATATGTAGGAAGAGAACACTGGTTGCCAGGAGTAACAGGATCCTTGCTCTTAAAATTTTTCCCCTCAAAAATATTATGAATTTTTTCTGAATACAGACTTTGAAAATTAAAGTCTCAATAGTCACTCATCTTTGAACTTCTTTTTCCTCTCTTATACTTTTCTTGAGGTGATAGTAAGAAAGGATGACTATTTGCATGTGGGAAAGTCAAAGAAGAAAACACTGCAAGTGAGAAGTATTGCATAAGTATGATTTAGTGAATATAAGTAAAATAATTAGATTTTTGTATATGCTAACTTATATATACTTTATTACACATATACACCTTAAGCTAGAGGCAGTAAACCAATTTGAAAAATTGATGATATATAAAAATGCCTGTCCAAAATACTTGTTATTTCATTATTTCATTAACCTGTTATAATACACTAACGGCTTGGTGCATGAAATTTGTGCATGTGCGGGGGGGGAGGGGGGGGAGAGGCGTGTCTGTGAGCCCAGACTGCACCCTTTTCAATCTGGGACCCCTCGAGGGATGTCCAACTGCCTGTTTAGGCCCCATCCTACCAAGACAGGGCCTAAATGGTAAGTCAGACATTCCTCTCACAATCTAGGACTGCTGGCTCCCAACTGCTCGCCTGACTGCCTTCCTGATTGCCCCTAACCACTTCTGTCTGCCAGCCTGATCACCCCCTAACCACTCCCTTTGTCAGCCTGTTTTCCCCTAACTGCCCTCCCCTGCATTCTGATCAACCCTAACTGCCCTCACCTACAGCTTGGTCATCCCTAACTGTCCTCCCCTATAGACCTGGACCCCCAACTGCCCTTCCCTGCAGGCTCAGTCACCCCCAACTTTCCTCCTGTGCAGGTCTGGTCACCCTAACTGCCCTACTCTGCCTACTTGGTTGCCTCCAACTGCCCTCCCCTGCTTACCATCTTTTGTTGGCCATCTTGTGTCTACATGGGGATAGCCATCTTTGGCCACATTGGGGCAGTCATCTTGTGTGTTGGCGTGATGGTCAATCTGCATATTACTCTTTTATTAGATAGGATAGAGGCCTAATGCATGGGTGGGGGCCAGCTCGTTTGCCCTGAAGGGTGTCCCAGATCAGGGTACGGGTTCCCTTGGGGCATGGAGCAGCCTGGGGAAGGGGCCTGTGGTGGTTTTCAGGATTTCTGTAACCCAAGGGGATGCCCTGGGATCAGGGATTTATTTATCTTTTATAATTTAAACTTTGTAGCCTTGAGCAAGGCCAAGGCAGGCCAGGGCTACCAAAGCTTGAATTCCTCCATCACCCGGGTCAATTCAAGCCTCCTGCTCTCTCCAGCTCTGTGGCTGCCGCCATTTTTGTTGGGATTTATTTGTCTTCTATAATTGAAACTTTATAGTCTTGAGTGGAGGCCTGGGCTGGCCAGCATGTGCAGAAAGCTTGGTTCCTCCATTGCTGGGGAAACCCAAGTCTCCAGCTCACTCCTGGCCACAGGCATCATGGTTGCGTTGATTTGCATACTTGCTCCTGTCTGGTTGGTGGGTGTGGCTTGCGGATGTAATGGAGGGATGGTTAATTTGCACATTACTCTTTTATTAGATAGGATTAGAGGCTCGTTGCATAATATTCATGCAAGAATAGACCTTCCTTCCCCTGACTTTGCTCCTGAGCAGCCAGGAGCCTGCAAGTCCTTTTTCTATACCACCTGGGAGCCAAAGCACTGCTCCTGTAGCTCCCTTCACTGCTCCCCTTCCCCTCATAGTAGGCATCCCACCCCTCCTGGCCACTTTGTGCCTGCATATATAAAGTAATCCATTATATTTGTCAGGTTAATTTGCATACTCACTCCTGATTGGCTGTGGGTTTAGCAGAGATAAGGTCAATTTGCATGTTTGTCTATTATTAAGTAAGATAAGAAAACTTAATTAGGATATACAATAAGAGGAATATTACACTATAGGCTTTATTATAAAAACATCTATGACTGGCACAGAAATTAACTCCCCTCTCATTGAAGTCAGGGAGGAGTACAAAACATAAGGATAAGACCATGGTCTGAAAACTGGCTTGTGATCCACATACAGCTCTTTGGCCCCTTGAGTGTGGCTCTTCCACAAAATACCATGGCCTGGGCAAGTCTATTTTGAAGAAGTATCATTAGAAGAAGTTTAAGTTTTAAAAATTTAGCTCTCAAAAGAAATTTCAATCATTGTACTGTTGGTATTTTGCTCTGTTGACTAATGAATTTACCAACCACTGGATTAAGATGTAGATTCCTTGGTGCTCTTCTACTAATAAAAATCCAGAAAAAATGGTATTATAGAGAACCCTGCAATGCATATTAAGAAGTTTGAACTGTGTTCTGAATTAGGTAGTGAATGAAAAGTCATCTAGCTTAGTCAACATTGACTTTCTTTTCATTAAAACTACCAACAAAGATCTCCTTCTGCTTTCTATTTACCCTGGGTATCTTACTGCGATAACTATTCTTTACTTTTTTAAAGCAATTTCAAATTAGCATCAAAATGTCCCCCTTCTATACATTGATATCCTGATCACTTATACTTGCTTATTCAAGAATCTATAATAATAAAAGTGTAACATGCTAATTAAACCAGACAGCCAAACAACCTTCTGGATGTCATTCCGGACGTCATTTCAGACAAAGCTGCAGTGGTGGGGCCAAAGCAGAGGCAGTTAGGGGCTATGAGGCAGGTAAGAAGAGTGATTGAGGGTGATCAGGAAGTCAGGCAGGTGAGTGGTTAGGAGTCAGCAGTCCTGGATTGCCAGAGGGTTATCTGCTGGTTTAGATCCCTTTGGGAGCAGGCCTAAATCAGTAGTCGGGCAACTCCTAAGTTGTCCTGGATTGTGAAGGGGTGCAGGCTGGGCTGAGGGAGCCTCCTGCTGTGCACAAATTTTGTGCATTGGACCTCTAGGGAATAATAATAAATTAATACATACTAATGTAATAATTAATACATACTAATAAATTAATACATACTACTAATAATAAATTAATACATACTTATTATAGACTTGTGTTTCAAACTTGTTTCAGTGTTATTTCCCATTTAATTTTTAAAAAAGACAGCATGTTCAGCCTGATAAGGAATAAGTGCAAAATTCAATACAAATTAGATGCAAAAGCAGTTTAAACAGTTTAGATGGTGTCTCATTCATTTAAATTTTAAAAGTATAGTCCCCTCTTCACTTATTTATTCACTGTTGTACTTATATCTATGTTTCTACATTTATGAAAATAGCCTACTCTTTGAAAAAAAAATGCAGAATGATTCTGAAATTTTAATTAGTAAAATTTCACATATTTTTCTGTTAATATATATTTTTTTCAGTAAATTTTAATTCACTTTATCAGCAGTTTCTATCTATATCCCTACCTACCTTAAAATTTCTTGTTAATATTCAGGACAACTAATATCCTGCCACATCATATATTCCATGTGGTTGCATTAATCACAAATGCCTGCATTATGAGAACAGCAACCTTGATTATCTCTGAAAGGACATTGTAATGGCCCCAGATCTCAGTAAGTATAATACCAAAATGTCAAAACTAGCAGCAGGCACCACCTGTATTCTAAGGAAATATTATGAAAAGAAGCCCCAGGAAGGAGAGCATTTAGATGTCAGTTCAGAACATGGAGAGAGACAACAGCGGAACTCCATCATGCAGAAGCCAGCACGTGGGCAAAATGTATGGGCTGCTGTTACTCTATTTAGTGTGCATCGATTAACTCCTCAAAGACATAAAATCACAATACTAATATTTACCACATATTTTATAGGAAAGAAGCAGTCTGGGCATATGCAGATATTAGGGATTTAATATCAGGAATTTACTAAGTAAAGTTCTGACTAGATTTTTATCTTAACATTGAAGCTCTTTAAGACCAGACTATAATTTTGCTTGTTTGTTTTCACCTATCTCCCCCACTTATTCAAGAGGTTTTAAAAAAAATGGAAGAAGTATGATAGCAGTGTCAATCTTCATAATGTCACTCCTCAATTCTAGCCATCTATTAAATAACCAAGTTTTCTAATCCAATTATTTAAATGAGAATTAGCTGTAAAAGAGCAATTAATTCTGAGAAGCACCTGTGAATATGGAATTGTACTTTTGAAGCCTGAAACCTTGGACTCAGTAGCGATTAAATTCATTGAAATCAATAAAATGCCTGGAGTGAGCTTTGCACTGAGGCCTAAGGTTATGAACTTCCTTAACATAGTAGAATAATTTTTCTCCCTTTTATTTGACTTTCTCAGCTGTAGTGGTGAAACATATGACTAATTACTGATTTGATTTTTATTCCAGTGGAAGCTTATATGATTAGGCTTTGTAATATTTAACACCTTTATTCTAATTATGCAAAAAATAATTAAATGATAAGAACAAAAGCATGTAAACCAAAAATGATCATCCTCCCTTCGCTTGATTCTGACACTTCAGAGACAAAGATTTCAGCCTAATAATATACATGCCTGATTATGTGACCAATTGAGTTTCCTGTTCTGTAGAAGTAAGGACAGGAAGGAAATTGTATGTGTCGGGAAAATCTGTAAGTACCAGTGGTCTTCAGGAAGGGCGACTTCATCCCTCTCTCAGCAGTGGGTATTTGGCATGTTGGGAGAGATGATTTTTTATAACAGCTGATGGGCTTGCTACTGGCATCTCGTTTGAATTTATAGATATGTATTCAGTGATTGAGAATAGCTCTCTATGGTTTGTGTAAAATCATTCACCTCCTGAAGAAGACAACTATATTCTACTTCACATCTCTTTCCTTCCACTTCCCAGGTAGGACTTCTTGTTATAGCCCTGGATCATTTAAAAAATTTTTTGTAAAAAGGACTTGAAAAAATGAAAAGATGAAATATCACTGGTAAAAAATGGTGAATCCTTCACAAAATATTATAAAATTTGGAAAGATGAATGAAATAAATATCTGTGTTCTTTATCTTTGGGAAAAATGTATTAGGTTGTTTAATCAAAATGTCTGGTATGTCAATGTTTTTTATTAAGGAAATTATATTTACAAAGAATTAATTAATAGATTTAATAAGTTTAATAGAAGCATGAATAAATAAATAATGCTTTACTATTTATAATAAAAATTCTATCAATGTATATTGGAGAACATTTTATGTTTATCCATCTGGATCTATACTTATCCTATTTTGTTTTCAGAAAAATACTTTTCGCCTGGCTGTCATGGTTCAGTGGTTGAGCCTGGACCTATAAACTAGGAGGTCATGGTTCAATTCAAATCAGGGCATCTGCCTGGGTTGTGGGCTTGATCCTCAGTGTGGGGCCTGTAGGAGGTAGCCAATCAATCTCATCATTGATGTTACCATCTCTCTCTCCCTTCCCTCATTTCTGAAATCGATAAGAATATATTTTTAAAATACTTTTGTATAGAAAAAACTTAGACAAAATTTCAAAATAAATTAAAATAATGTTGTTATATATAAGGTAAAATTAATCTAATTGGCTTATACAGGATAATTCACTGATTATATCAATAATATTGTTATATCTAATGAGCCAGATGTTAAAAAGTAAATTATTCAGCAAGCTGTACTAAGAAAGCTTATCACAAAATTCACCAACATTTCATCTACTTGCAAATAATATATATCTTCTATTGTTTTTTTTTTTTATGAAGGGAAAAATAAATATATACACATAGGTCCTGTTGCTCTGACACCATTCCATTAAAATTTCAGGTGAAATAACATACAACTTATAAGTTAAAATAATTTCCTTTATACGTTTATTCCCTCCAACCATCTTTATATATCAATTTTGTTGAAGAGAATAGCAAAACAACATTTTTATCCATACCATTACTAGAAAATTCTTAGCACGGATTACTAGTAACATGAAAATGTTAGTATATCTTTTGTCAATTTTTCTACCTCTCAGTAGGCAGATTCATTTCTGATCAAGGTAGAAGCTGTGAAAAACATGTTTCCTAAAAAAAAAAAAAAAAAAAAAAAAAAAGATGCTCTTGGTTCTGTGCTTCAGAGTTTCCTTATTACTCTTCATTTGAGGCTTGGCTGAGGGACAACATCACCTGTAACACCCATGCTTTCACAGAAAGGGCACCTTTGGCCGTCCTTTATCACCAGAGTGCAGTGTGGTAAGGATTCTGGGACAAGTGAAATGGGATAGAAGAGTCTTCAGAAAGGTCAGACCCTCTGATTAGGCTCCGTCACAGACAATGACAGAAGGGAGCGTTGGCTATGAAGGAGGAAAAGTGGGGTGCGAGCCACCAAGGTATGAGCTGAGCAGTCACAATAGCTTTTCTAACCAGAAAAGTCCTATATATGAGGAATTGATTGTCTGAGTTAAACCTACACTCTAAATAGCAAAATTGCAAGTTATTAAATTCAGATAATTATGTGTGCATAATATATAATTGGTTCACTGTGGTGGTTTTTCAAATTAAACAACAAGGGGAAGCAGAGGAGAAGTTGTGTAAGGTTCATGTCTTACTTTTCATGGCTGGGAATTAATGGTTACTATATAAAAATTTTAAATAGAATAAATAGTTGTATAAATGTATGTTAAATTCATAAGAGTCCTAAGTAAATATGAACAAAATTCAGCGTTTTCTTCAGCAAAATGGGGGTGCCTGTGTCATTTTATACCCCTTAAAGATTTTTTTTGGTGTGATTTTCTATGCAAACTTATATTTTCCAGTAAAAATAATTCTAAGAAACTACTGTCATTAAAATGCAAGTGAGTCATTGGTTTTTCGACAAAAGAGATAAAATATAAAATATGCTTCAATCTATGGTAGATTATGTTATTGTCTGCAAATATTCAATCTCTCCCTTTGCCACCACCACAAAAATAATACAGGCCCTTACCCCATTGATATAAAGCTTCCTTGTGATTTGCTTTGTCCAAATGAATGCATCAGTGTGCATTTTATCACCAGAGGCTTTAAGAGCTAGGAAGTGTTCCCTGCAGGCTGTGTGCTTCAGCCATGAGAAGGACATGGAGGCCCAGGAGCTGCTAGCCCCAGAAAGAGAGATATGTAAAGTGTCTGCATTTGTCCTGCATTCAGAACAGAGCTGTATCAGTCAATCCACAGTCTTTTAAATTTAAGAAAACTAGTGTGAGCCAGAAATAACTCTTTGTTGACACAACCACTAAAAATATTTGAGATTATCCTAAAATTCTTCTATGTCCTTAACTGGTTTGGTTGAGATTTATTAGTTTTACAGGATTACTGAACTAAAATATGGATGCTGTAAACCTGGTATCATTTTATTGCCGTAGTAGTTGAATACCTTTTACTTTCCAAAATGGATAGGACAATTTTTTTTTTCTTACCACCAATAGGTTACTAGGATTCCAGATGGCAACTAATTTGTGTTGGGCTCTCTGCCTCACTAAATTGATGACACTGAGAAAATTGTAAGGGCCTTAGAATGAAAGATACTGTGCTTAAACCTTGATTCTTCCTTTGAACAAATGTTTTAACTCTATGAGTTTTGGCTTCTTCATTTGCCTAACAGAAACAACATCAGTCCAGTTTGTAAGAGTCTAATAAAAATAACATGTGAAAAGTACCTAACATTTTATAGCATATTTTATGATCAATAATTAGTAGCTATAAATAAGATCAAGCTGTATGTCCCTGATTTTCAAAGAGAAACATAGTCTGAATTATATTTGATTCTAAAATTTCTAAAATTAATTTTGATCCCTTAAATTATCTACAATGCCACCAAGACACTATTGATTTTGGAAATGAATGCATAAGTACCTGGAAGACAAGAAAAAAAGGAAAAGAAGAAAGGACAATACAGGAAATAGTTGCATGGAATATGCAGTCATTAGACATACAGGATTAATTTACCTAGAAGTAGCAGAGAACTCAAAACAAACTAACTTTACTATATGGAAATATATTACCTCGCACACATTGAAAATACAGTAAGCTTGATGGCTGATTGGCCATTCCATTTTCCCCATCTGCCATCCTCTGTATTGGCTAAATTTTTGAGATTATTCTAAAATATCTAAAACTCTTCCATGTCCCTCAGTGGACAGAGCGTCAGCCTTCAGGCACATCTCCAGTGGGTGGTGTGCAGGAGGCAGCTGATCAATATTTCTCGCTTATCAATGCTTCTAACTCTCTGTCCCTCTCCCTTATGCTCTGTAAAAAAATAAAAAAAAAAATATTTAAACAAAACAAAACAAAACAAAAAATTCTTTTACCATCCAGGGTTACATGGGAAGGGAGGCCATCTCTTCCTGTAGTTTCTTAAGAGATAAGAAAATTATTTCCAGAAGATCCAAGCAGAATCTGCCTCATATTTTACTGATTGGAATTTGATCACATCAAAAGACCAGGAATATGAATGAGCTTACTTTTAAAATTTGGTCCTTTATCTGGAACTCTGGTGGCTTAGCTTCTTCTGGTGCACAAGGTGCTCTGATGGAGAGATGGACACCTGACACAAAGTCTCTGTTAGAAAAGAGGTAGGGACTGGTTTGGCTCAGTGGATAGAGCGTTGGCCTGCAGACTGAAAGATCCCGGGTTCAATTCTGGTCAAGAGAACTATGTTTCTCTTGGTTGCGGGCACATCCCCAGTAGGGGGTGTGCAAGAGGCAGCTGATCGATGATTCTCTCTCATCGATGTTTCTAACTCTCTATCCCTCTCTTTTCCTCTCTGCGAAAAATCAATAAAAAATATTTTTTAAAAAGAAAAAGGAAAGAAAGAAAGAAAAGAGTAAGTATTAAGCAACCAACCATGGCTCCTACAGGGGAAAACGTACCATCCCTGATAAACTGGTGCTCATGTTATATAGGTTTTAATGTCTAATACATAGCATTTTAAAAATAGCAACTAAATTTAAAGAACAACAAGGAACTTTTCAAAATGGCATATGACATATTTTAGCCTAGTTGCCCATTAAACCTATACTTGACTTGGAGTACAGCCACCACAAGCTGTTTCAAGAAAGAAAAAAAAATAAAAAGCTTTTATGAAACACTCAGGTAAGAATATAAGTATGCATTTTACCTCTATGTGGGGAATGCTCACTGTAGCACTTTCTTTAAGAACTCTGCAAGATGTTAACATGCAGTTGTAAAAGTACAGCCCAGCACAATGATCCTCTGTTAGTCATTTGCACTGGATCTTACATATAAAAATAGTTGGCTTTTAGGTCACCTACAGATAAGGGTTTCTAGGTCTTCAGAGAAAAAAAAAGAGACATTTTTTTTTTACAATCTATTCTAGTATAACCCTTTACAAAGACACTTTCAAATGCATGTTCAACATTTTTATATATACATTTTATGTAAATTGAACAAAGAGGAAAATGTTTTCTATTTTCAAAAATGGCGTTTCACTATTACTATTCACAGATTTTGTATTTTCACTTGAACAACAGTTAAACATTATACCTGCAAATAGAGATGTCATCATTCCTCAGCCATTCATTTGAAAAAGTTTATAGAGCTTTAAATTTTCATTTCACATCTACAAAGATATGAGATCTTATAAACAATTAAGTGACTCCCAATGTATATGACCAAAAAAATAGAATAATTAATACTTAGTTATGTAATAATGGAAATTGTCAAGTTTTAAGTTTTATATTGCAACACTAACACCTGCCATTCTGAGATGTGCTATTGTTTCTAATTTTCTATTTTGGTCAAGGTCCAGTTTCAGGATGTTCCACACGCACTGTTTTCCTGATATAGAGCTTCTGGACAAGTTAGACAACCAACTTGAGAGGTCTTATAAGCTGCTATGTACATTTAAACCCATTATGCCCTCCAGGATCAGGTAAGTAAACATAGGGTGCATCCCTGGATTCCTTTGAACTACTCTGAGGATCTCGGTCAGGCATTATCTCCCAGACTCCCCACTCTAGCTGTGTGGGGGAAGCATGATGTTTTTTTGAGTCTGCTCTGAGAGAAATGCTACCCTCCCTGTATATGCTTTGGCCTTGCATTCTTTCTTCAAGGATCCCAAGCTCCCCTTCCGGCAATGAGTTAAGACTGAGTGCTGAATCAGGTATGAAAACTATGGCTATCACCACAGGTCTACAGAGGTCAGTACCCCCAGTCACTATGGTGTTTTGTTGCCCTTTGTGATAATTAGGTTCATTTTGCCTGTGGAGGTGAGTCACCAATGACCTGTTCTATGAGGACAGTGACCATTTTACTAACACTTTCCTTTTGCTTTAGTGAGACAAGAAACCTCTTAGGGAACATGGTTAGTTGGTGGATACTCTACTCTTATGAAACAAATCCATTCTATTATGCTCACCTTTCTGGGTCCTTTGACCACTTCCTCATTCTGCCAAGGCAATTAATTGTTCAAACTCTTATATGCTGTAGGTCATCAAAACAAACAACTACAAAAACTTAATGTAAATACCCAGCAGTTAATTAAGATTGGCTCTAGGTATTCTTGCCAGGACATAAATCCTGATACACAAGTGAGTAACAAAATATCAGTGAAATTCCCCTTATATAGCCTGATATTCTTTTAAAATATTTTTATTAATTTCAGAGAGGAAGGGAGAGGGAGAGAAAGATAGAAACATCAATGATGAGAGAGAATCACTGATCTGCTGCCTCCCACACACCCCTCACTGGGGATGGAGTCAACAACCCTGGCATGTGCCCTGACCGGGAATTGAACCGTGACCTCCTGGTTCATAGGTCCATGCTCAACCACTGAGACATGCCAGTCTGGCTAGCCTAATATTCTAACCACTCTACCCAGCACCCCAGTTCAGCAATCTCAAGATAACTTCCTGGATATTTTCTCACTCTTCCTGCCATATATGACCAATTCTTTTCATGAATGATATACTTTCTCCTAAAGCAGGGTCATCTAAACCGGTTTGGCTCAGTGGATAGAGCGTCAGCCTGTGAACTGAAAGGTCCCGGGTTCGATTCCGGTCAAGGGCATGTACCTTGGTTGCGGGCACATCCCCAGTAGGGGGTGTGCAAGAGGCAGCTGATTGATGATTCTCTCTCATCGATGTTTCTAACTCTCTATCCCTCTCTCTTCCTCTCTATAAAAAAAAAATCAATAAAATATATTTAAAAAAAATAAAGCAGGGTGAATACATCTACATTTAGTCTTTGATGATTCTTCATTGCTTATGGACCTGGAGGAAGTATATATCTTCTTGATGAGGCTCTTCATAGTCTGTAGGCTCTTCATAGTCTGTAGAAAACAAAGAGCAGGAGGCCACTTCCAATGGCCCAGTAGGTTCAGAAAAACCTGAGCATCAGCTAATCCAGTGCTTCTTCTATGTGGATCACATCTCAAATCTCCACATGTAAGGGCCCTAGTAAATGAGATGATACAGTACGCCAAGGCTGATACAATATCACCACCCCACTTAGCAGCAACATAATAACCCTTGCCATCTGGCCAGCCGAGGATGCAATTCATATTCTTATCCTGAGGATTAGTTTGTAAAGCAAGTTCTGGAACCAAATCGTTTCTTATGAGATTAATTGGACTCAGACCCAGAGACTAGTGATTCGAGTGCAATCCTGTAGGGAAATGGCAATTGATATACTAAAAGGAAGACAGATAATAGTGTATTATTAAGCAAGTTACTACCATGGAGAACTAAGACTTAATCCTACCACAAGCATTTAGGAAATCATATAAGACACGCAGCATTATGCTGTCTGGGGGTTAAGGGAAAGTGTACTTTTAACATATTATTGATGAATATGCTAAAAGGGTACTTTTAACATGTTCATCATTCATATTTTAAAGGTTGGTTACAGGAATTGCTAATTTTGTAGCCTTTTTGGTCTGCTTCATGTGCAAAAAGAGTGATCCCCCACATACCCTAAAAAGACCATCATCCAGAAAGATACAAATGTTATAAGAAGTTATCTAAAGCACACTGAAACTGTAAACCCATAACGTTATATGTGAGGTGTTGATAATCTCTGCCAGTGCTCTATTTAATAATATTTTTGACTGAGAAAATCTATCACCAATATAGAAGTTTTTCCCTTCTCTAGATTTTGGTTTGTCTCCTTAATTTTGGTTTGCTAATTTCCTTACTCTGATTAGTGCTTTTAAGAAGATGTTTTAGCCGGGACCGGTTTAGCTCAATGGATAGAGCGTCGGCTTGGGGACTGAAGGGACCCAGGTTCGATTCCGGTCAAGGGCATGTACCTTGGTTGCGGGCATATCCCCAGTAGGGGGTGTGCAAGAGGCAACTGATCGATGACTCTCTCTCATAGATGTTTCTAACTCTCTCTCTCTCTCCCTTCCTCTCTGTACAAAATCAATAAAATATATTTTTTTAAAAAAAGAAGATGTTTTAATGTCTTACAGTCTTATACATTAATTCTCATATGATTATTATAGATAAACTAGAGGACTGGTGCACAAATTCATGCATGGGTGGGGCCAGGCAGGCCTGCCACCATCAGGCCAATTGGGCCAGGCCAGCCAGCCCCAACCCCTGATGGACTCCCAGTTGAACTCTGGGTTGAACTCCCGGTCAAGGGGACAATTTGCATATTAGCCTTTTATTACATATAATGATAAATTGGTTATATGTCCAGAACATATTCAAATTAGGTCAGTTACCCCCCCAATTTCTTTTGTTTTTACAATTCGTTTGTTAAAATTAGAATTTATTCAAAAATCACAGATATTTGTTTATTATAATAATATTTATATTTGCCTTTTCATTATGTTTTAATTTTAACATCTCTCTCTATTCTTTATATTTTTTACCATAACATAAATATTTACTTGTTTATCATATAGCCTTTAACTTGCTTCTTTGTCCTCTATATTTTCTATAAATTGGACATTAGATATATGCTTGACTGAATGTAAGTTAAGCATGTTTGTCAAGATGCTGTTGCAATGAAAGAAGCCCTACTAATTTAAATGATGTATCAATTCTTTATAAAAAATAAAATAAAGCCCTGGCCAGTTTTGCTCAGTGGATAGAGCATTGGCCTGAGGACTGAAGGGTACCAGGTTTAATTTAGGTCAAGGCCTCAGTTGCAGGTTTGATCTCTGGCCCTGGACAGGGCTGTGTATGAGTCAAACAATTAATGTGTTTCTGTCACACTGATGTTTCGCTCTCCTTGTCTCTGTCCCTCCCTCCCATGTTCTCTGAAAATCAATAGGAAAATATCCTTGGTTGAGGATTAACCTAATGATCCTATATAATAAAGAGATAATAGGCAAATTGACCATCACTCCAACACACAAGATGGCCCCCCATGTGGTCAAAGATGATCACCCCCATGTGGACGTAAAATGGCCACTACAAGATGGCCAGTGGGGGGGGGGAGATTGGGAGGGACTAGGCCTGCAAGGGAGGGCAGTTGTGGGTGATCATGCCTGCAGCAAAGGGCAATTAGGGGGAATGAGGCTTGCAGGGGAGGACAGTTGGGGGTGGGGAGGACCAGGTCACCAGATGAAAGAAGTTAGGTGCGACCAGGCTGGAAGGGAAGGGCAGTTAGGGATGGCCAGGCCTGCAGGGGAGGGCATTTGTGGGGGACCAGGCCTGCAGGGGTGGGCAGTTAGGGGTTACCAGGTCAGCATGTTAGGGAAGTTAGGGGCAACCAGGCTGAAAAGGGAGGGCAGTTAGGGTTGACCAGGCCTGTAGGAAAGGACAGTTAGGGGTGAACAGGCTGGCAGGGAGCGCAGTTAGGGGAAATTGGGCCAGCAGGAGAGCAGTTATGTATTGATCAGGCTGTCAGGGGAGTGGTTAGGGGGTGATCAGACTGGCAGACAGAAGTGATTAGGGGCAACCAGGCTGACAGGCAGGCAAGCAGTTGGGAGCCAGCAGTGCTAAATTGTGAGAAGGATCCCAGATTGGAGAGGGTGCAGGTTGGGCTGAGGGACACACACCACCACTCCCATTCACAAATTTTGTGAACTGGGCCTCTAGTAAGAAGAAGAAGAAGAAGAAGAAGAAGAAGAAGAAGAAGAAGAAGAAGAAGAAGAAGAAGAAGAAGAAGAAGAAGAAGAATATTTAGGAAAGTTTATATACTCAGTAAAAAAAAAAAATATAGTACCAAATCATCTCAGGACTGAGCAATATGTGTCAGTAATTTTTGTATGTATTTTTCATATATATTTACCAAATTTTTGTTTTGCGATATCTTTTAGTGCCTTTGTTCTTACAAAATTGTGCTCCTTCATGGATACACCATCATCTATATTTGTTTTTAATATTTTAAAAATATACAATTACTTTGCTATATACTGAGTGGCCAGATTATTATGATCTCTGAATGCATAATAATCTGGCCACTCTAGTGTATGTGCGTGTATATATATATATTTAGAGAGGCCTGGTGCATAAATTAGTGCATGGGTGGGATCCAGCCAGCCTGGCCAGTGGGAGGGGACATGGGCACTTGGCTGGCCTGCCTGCTGGTTGAATTCCTGGTCGAGGGGACAATTTGCATATTAGCTTTTAATTATATAGGATATATACACTGAGTGGCCAGATTACTATGCATTCAGAGATCACAATAATCTAGCCACTCTGTATGCTTTAAGTTATGTTCTAACTGACTATTTTTTGAAGTTACCTAATTTTCTAGTATGATTTTAAACTAAGACTTACTTTTACATTTTTCAATTTTAAAAATCATTTTAAATGAAACTACTTTTGTATTTCAAGTCTCCATCCAATCCAATTATAGTTGAATTTTTTCAAAGTAAGAAAATTTATTCTTATACAATTACATCACCATCTCTGCAGTTCTTTAGAATTTCCTGTCGTTTCTAAGATATTTAGCAACAATCAACTTCAACTTCCTTTCAACTGAACTGGTCTTAGAAGAGACACCATGTGGCACTGGTTATATCTATTCCAAAGAGGCCTTGGGTTGCTCTCATTTCCCCCTAAGACCAGATCGTTAATTAGTCTCTTCTTGTTATCTAACCTAATTACCTGGAATAGTTTTCCAATTACAGCAAAGCCTTTAGCCGAGCCACTTGAACTCTAAGATGTTATTTATCCTTGGGTTTTGTTTTTGTAACACATCACAAGCAAGGAAAAATAACTCATGCTAACTCTTTCGGTCAAATTCATGCTATTTTCCTTCCAAAATCTATAATCTTTTTTTTTTTTTTTTTTTCTCTTCTAGGCTTCTTACCTCCTTCATTTGCCTCATACTCTCCACAATAATGGATTTACATTTTAAGCCATAGAATTTCCTATCTAATATATTTACAATATAAAACTCTATTTGAAACTACAAAACTTAACCCGAGAATAAAATATTATGTGAATATATCATTGCACCGTTTTCCAAATAGTTTTAAAATTACAATAATTTCAGGCAATATACATTTTTGTATGATTTGTATTTAGCCACTAGTTGGTATTTATTTAAATAAATTTCAAAAATAGTTCACTACCTGACATGAAGTAATCTTTTTTTAAAAATTTTATTTAAAATATTTTTAATGCTAGAGAATAGGCAGACAGCTCTGGTCCATGAAGGAGTCTGGGGGTGGGGAGGGTGGGGATGGAGAAATCGGGCAAAGAAGAAAAAAAAATCTCATGGACAGGAAGAAAACAAATAAATAAATCAAATGTTTGCAATGAAAACCTGTTATATTTTACAATTTAGAGTATAGTTCATAAAGTGTTGAATTCATAATATTAAATGTCTAGTTATTTTTCTTTCCCCAAAATTTTAAGTCAAGGCTCCGTATTCAACAATTCCTTACCTTCTGAGTGGGATAAGTATTTTCTTCTTCTTTTTTTTTTTAATATATTTTATTGATTTTTCACAGAGAGGAAGAGAGAGGGATAGAGAGCTAGAAACATCGATGAGAGAGAATCATCAATCAGCTGTCTCTTCCACACCCCCTACTGGAGATGTGCCCGCAACCAAGGTACATGCCCTTGCCCGGAATCGAACCCGGGACCTTTCAGTCCGAAAGCCTACGCTCTATCCACTGAGCCAAACCGGTCCCCGGTGGGATAAGTATTTTCTAATGCAATGTTTCTGTTTGCCATAGCATTGCTTCAAGTGACCAGTAGCCACAACTTACATTACTCTGTAAAACTAACCACTTTGAGATATTTCTCAAGATCTTTTATGTTAATGCCATTACAGTGGGACTACAGTCAAACCATTGAAACATAATCTGTGTTTAATAAAACCTGCATAGTAAGTTTATTGCTGATCACATATAGATTAGTGATATGAGTTAATCATGTAGATTAAAATAAAAATTAGGACATTTTCATAAAAATGCTTTTACATATTGATTTTACCTCTATGTAGGCCATCTTAAATTAAATAGTAAATTCTGGAAAATGTTTGATTAAAATATACTTCAAAATGTATACATGAAGTGCTATTCTTTATCATATGCAGTCACTTCTTTTTAATTACTATTATTTGATAATTATATACAGATGATGTATTATGCATCAAATACTGTGCTAGCTACTACATAGAGACCTAGGTTTCAAAGAAAATTCTGATTGACTCCATAGCCTCAAATTTCAACTGTTTAATGTATGGAATCATTGAGATTCTCTATGAAGACTATAAAAAGTCAACTCTTAACAGAGTCTAATATTTAAAAGTTACAAAAACATACTTTCAGTTAAATAAGAACAGAATTAATTTCACACATTTAAAAACGAGCAATATTCCTTAAAAATGTGAGCTATGCCTGCAAAGTTTCTACAGTGTTTCCAAAGTGTGGTACTCGTACCCCTAGGGTTACGGGATGAGTTTGGTGGGGGTACGCGTTGCACCAGAGTTTGGTGGGGATATGTACTGCACCGTGCTTAGCTGCACCTAATTCTACATTCTCATGAATACGAGGGGTATTCAGCGTTACGAAAATTATAGAAGGGGTATGCATATGTCAAAAGTTTAGGAAACACTGCATAACACATAACATCACAGTGACTGTGAGTTACCATTCTATAAAGCAATATGTTAGTATGTGTCAAGGGTCAATGTCATGAAGCATGCTTAAATGTATGACACAATATACTGTCACTTCTAAAAGCACTCTCAGAAAATAATCCAAAGGAATGATCATAAGAATATGTCTAAAAATGTCCTAGACAGCACTATTTTTTTTAATTAGCCTAAATATCTAATAGTATGTGTAATATAATAAATTTTGGTTAATCTGTCCAAAAAATGGTAGCATTTGAAATAAGTTTCACTGATATTTACAATAATTAATATCTTACATATTACTCTATGGAGGAGGATAAAACTTCATTTTTTTTTAAATCCTTCTGGCTGATCTAATAATCATATTAACATGAGGCAGATTTATAGGAGAGAAAAAAATTTATTATGTATGTACATATAGGGGTTCCATAAGAATCATGAAGCCCAAGGACAAATCAGGAAGCTAAGGCTTCCATGCTATCTGTAGTTAAGGAGAAAGGGAGTTAGTGGCTTGAACTTCAAAGAGAGGTGATACAAAGGTAGATGGGAGGTTTAAGCATTTAGTAAACAAATTCCTGCTGGGCCACTCAAAACAAAGATACAGAAGGGAGTCTGGCATGCAGACTCTGATTCCTCTCTTGTGTCACACTTATGTGGTAGGTGGCATTAGGTTATCTTTGGTGATAACTCCCTTCCTGGAGCAGATTTTGCTACCTAAATTCCTTTTAGGAAAAGGTAAAGGCTCTTGGTGAGTCTTTTTTACTTAAAAATAACCAGCCTAAAATAGTCAATATTCCCAAAAGGCATAATTTGAGACAAAAATCTGCCCCCATTCCATAACAATAATAACATATAACAGTATTATATAATCAATATAACTCAGCATAGTAAAAAATAACTTTTACAATTCCAGCTATTTTGTAATTGATGAGTATTTATAATGAGAGAAAATGAGTACAAAAATGAAAACATTTCATTTGTTGGGTAAGAAGAGTAATGATTAAATATTTCTTTCATTTTTGTCTCAAGTAAACTATCTTAAAATAATTTTGAAAGCTTACATTTTCAAAAGATGATTTTTTTTATTTAAAAGTCAGAAGAACATCCTAATCACACTTAACAGAAAGGCAATCAGTGGAAGTGGAGTTCTTGGGGTGCCGCTGGGAAAATAATTTCCTGAGGCCCCCACAAGAGGATGGGGTTTCATAGAAACCATTATTGATGATGTTAAATTAAGGGGTTCCCCTCCAAGATCCCATTTCTGTCCATCTCACCATAGAGGAAGTCCAATCTTAGCTTCAGCAGAGCTAGAATTAAGGCCACTGCCCAGAATTTCTGCTCCATATTCAAGTCCAGTCCAGTCCAGTCCAGCATCTAGCTAGGTTATCTGTGTTCCCAGCTGCATTTTGTGTTGGGTTCCCATGGCCCTGATTTAGGCCACATGGCAGGCAAGTGTAGGTCATGGAGCAAGAGAGAGGGATCTCTATTTCTTGGGATTTTAACCTTTTAATATTTTTCATACTTGCAGTGGCTGCCCTTCTTCCTCAATGATCTTTTTCCTAGATAGACTGACAGGCAAACACTTTCCCTATGTCAACTTGACATAACTGTGCATTCACTCATCACCCTCTCCCCTACCTAGTTCTTCCCTTCTCTTAGTGATCTGCATGGAATGGACCTGTGGTTCCCTGGTAGTGTGACATTTTAGCTTCCTAGTGGAGCTGTCCATATGACCATGATTATAATGTCTGGCCTTCTCTTTGATCTCTTCCTATCTTTAATATTAGCTAACTCATTATGATAATACAAGGAGACTAGACTTTGGTTGGTAAACACAGTACAATATTCTGATGATATATTCTAGAATTTTACACTTGAAACCTATAAAATTTTATTAACCAAGGTAATTCCAATAAATTTAATATATTAAAAAAGAAAAGAAAAACAATTGTCAAATTGGAATAAATATGATATATAATCCATATATATTTTTATTTTAATTTATTGATTTTAGAGAAAGTGGGAGAGATAGAAAGGGGAGGGAAGGAAAGAGAGAGAGAGAGAGAGACAAAGAGAGAGAGAGAAAGAGAGAGAAACATCTATTTTTTGTTCCACTTATTTATGCATTCATTGATTGACCCCTGTATATGCCCTGATTGGGAATTGAACTCACAACCTTAGTGTATAAGAACTTCACTCTAACCAACTGAGCTACTCAGCCAGGTTTCATATATTAGTATTTTATGTAATAATCTCCAAAATATTTTTCTATTTAAATATTCTTATTATTATATACACAGTATGTTTATTATGTAATGGCAATTAAATTTCTAAAGGCAATAATATAATGTCTGTGTAAAAGCTATATATCAAACAAGATGTAGTATTTTTCTTTCTCTTTGTCCGATATTTGAAAAACTCAAATGACTTGTTTTGTTTTGTTTTTCCTTCTTCCAATTAGACAAATAAAATAACTTCTGACTTCAGGCAAAATGTTAACTCATGCAATAATTGATTTCCTTTTCATTCATAGTAAAATGGCCCCATACATTTATGGAAAGATAAACTGGAAAAATCAAGCAAAATTCAAGCTGAGTGAGGGAAAGGATATTGCAGTTATTGATGAAAACAATTCTACGGTTACATTAGAGGAGAGCATGTGAAATGGGAAATGTTGTTGTGACTAACTTTGAGAAAATCTGCCATACTTTAGCTTTTAAATCCACTTGGAAGCTTAGAACTCATTTTCTAAGTTTTGATATCTGTGTGTGTGACACTCCATGTTGCCCTAGCAGTATACTACAAGTTGAGGATTAAGGAGGAACATGATACATCCTCATTCTTATGGATGAGTAATTAGGCAATTAAAGTAATCGTTAGTTGAAAAGTACATACAAATCAAGATGGTTAAATACAGACAGTCCTTGGGTTACGTCTAACTCAACATACACCATTTTGTGGTTATGTCACCATCTCCCATATATATATATTTTCAAATATATTTTATTGATTTTTTACAAAGAGGAGGGGAGAGGGATAGAGAGCTAGAAACATTGGTGAGAGAGAACCATCCACCAGCTGCCTCCTGCACACCCCCTACTGGGGATGTGCCTGCAACCAATGTACATGACCTTGACTGTAATCGAACCCGGGACCCTTCAGTCCATAGACCAATGCTCTATATCCACTGAGCCAAACCGTTTTTCAGCTCCCATTTATTTATATCATTTCAATGTATGTACATATGTGCTTTATGTTTTTTACTAGAGGCCTGGTGCATGAAATCCATGCACAGGTGGGATCCCTAGGCTTGGCTGTGATCAGGGCGGATCAGGTTCCCTGCCTCCCTGTCTCCCCACCTCCTCCTTCCCTTGCTGCCTATATCCACTGCCACCCACTCCTTCCCCATCCCAGCTTGGGACCCAGCCCTGATTGGGCAATCAGGACCTACTGGCCAGGGGGAGGGACCAGGAGGTTGCCAGCAGGCCCATCAGCAATTGGGGCCTATGGGCTGGGGGTAGCTCCTGCATTAAGCACCCTCCCCCTGGTGGTCAGTGTCCATCATAGTGACTGGTTGTTCCAGTCACATCATAAGGGTCACTTAGGTTTAGGTAGATAGATAGATGATAGATAGATAGATAGATAGATAGATAGATAAATAGGATATAGATATAGATGACATAGATAGATATAGATATAGATATAGATAGATGATATAGATATAGATATAGATATAGATATAGATATAGATATAGATATAGATATAGATATAGATATAGATATTTTACTGTATTTACTACAAGTAAAGGTCAGGAATTGTTATCTTTTAATTTTTTTACTATTTCACTTCATTACTGCTGTGTGTGCTCTATGTGAGTGACATAGGTGCTTATGTAGGTGGGTTCCAACTTACGGCAAAAACCACATTACATCGTGCCATAGGAATGGATCTCCATTCCTGAAGACCTATTGCATATAGGAAGTGGTTAGGTAAAGGAAAGAAGATGATAATACCTAAGATGAGTCTCAAATCAATAATGGAAATTTTCTAACAAAATAGATGAAAGTGTTAGAGAGTGTTTCACCCAGCAGTACATTTTAAAAGATGCTAAAGCCTGAGAATAGGGATTCACTTGGGAGATGGCATGTAGTTCAGAATGACAGTGGCTTAGAATAGCAACAAATAATTGTAAGAATTGAGACTGGAAGGTCAATATGAGCCAGATCATAAAGCATCTTGGATGTTACACTAAGGAGATTTATCATGACATGCCTTAGAATCATGCCCTGGTTTTTAATCAGGGGAATAAAGAATCAGATTTGAAAGATCAATTGAATAACAGATCTTGAACCTTTTAGCCTCCAGAACTGTGAAAAAATACATTTGCATTGTTTTGGCCACATCATCAGTGGTATTTTGCTATGGTACCCTGAGCAGACAGACACTGATGGAGATTTATGTGCGTAGAGAAGGTAAAAAGCAGCCCACCATGCCATGTAGAAAGCTGGCCACTGTACTGGAGATCTGATAAATAGACCATTAAAATTGCCATTCACTCCCATTGTGCACTGTTGGTTTAGCTTGTCTTTCAATTTTATAATTGAAAACTTATTTTTCTCCTTACAATTTCATGTGAGTAATTATAATAATTTTATAGGATATTACATTGGCTTCATAAAGTAAGACACTGCCCTTTCTTTATAGTAGCTCTTAAAATATTAAAGAATTCCTAATTTTGTACGAGTACAGTTTAGGCAGATGTAGTCATTAATTATTTCTTGAGACCTGTTTACCAGTAGATTCTTGGACCAAGACTATATTTCAAGCCAATAGGCAGCATTTTTTAATAAGGTATTTTACCAATTTATCAGAGAAATAAAATAATGTGAGAGATTTAAAATATTAGATCATGGTCTTAAACTTATTCAACCAATAGAAAAAACATGATAGTTACTACCAGTGTCAATAATTATTACAGACATTCAAATAATCTATATATATAAAAGGCTAACATGCAAAGTGTCCCCTCAGGAGTTCTGGGAATTTGATCACTTGCTCCAGAGGGTGGCAAGGAAGGAAAAAAGGCCCCAGCTGGCAGCTGGCAGCCAGGGTATGTGAGGCTCCATCTGGCAGCCTGAAGGAAGGCCCTGATCGGATCTGATCAGCTCTGATCACCAGCCAGGCCTAGGGACCCTACCCATGCACAGATTTCATGAGCCATGCCTCTAGTTTTCAAATATAGCAGTGATGCTTATTTTCTAACTTAAGGACTTTCCCTCATATCTGTATATAGATTTTAAATGTAATCTATGCTGATCATATTTCATTTTTTAAATTTTTTTCTCCATTAACATTTTAGGGTTTTTAGTTTGTAGTCCACTTCTGTCAGATGCATTAAAAAAAAATAAACACTATCATAGATTATGATGGAACAAAGGATAGCATCTCTATGGACTCTGGTAACCAAAACATCAGTCTGGGTATCATGAGAGTGAAAAAACAAAAAAACAAAACAAACAAAACAAAACAAAACAAAACAAAACAAAAAAAACAAGAAAGCACTGAAACCTGTGTCTATAGTGCAAAATAGTTGTTTCGTTTTGTAGATCAGTATCATTATATTAAAGAACCTTTATGAAAATTCATTATGATAATGACTATCTTTGAAGAAGTCCCTTGGTTTTGGTTGCTGCAGAACTGAGGAGAATGTTTGTGTGATGCAGGGTCAACAGCTTACTACCGAATAATTATGCATGGCTACTAGTGATCCAAACACACAGCAGTTTGTCCTCAGGGGTAAGCTAGCATGGTGGACTGGATATAAGCTGCCTTCATGTTTGCTTTCCTGGAAAAAAAGAATTGTCCTTCCTCTCCTATAAATGTCAAATGAAACTCTCAAGATGAAGCAGCTTATATGTTGTATATAAATCAGGCTGGGTTGGCTTTAGAATAATTAGATGTTCATCCATTTAATATGCCTCTTACCCAGGTCATGGCAGATATGTGATTAAAGACCCTTTTGCATGATCACCTTGATTTTAGCTTCTGCAAAATCAAGCAATAATCAAAGAGTCATAAGGAATATTGTGTCAGCTTCTCTTATGAGTCTTAGAGATGCTCAGAAAATTAGAAGGGATAGTCAAGATATTTATCGCAGCAGGATCAAAATATTAACATCATTATTATAAAATGGGACAGATTAAGCAAACATATTAATGCAGCACTATCACAGATTATATGGACTGATAGAAGCCCCTGTTGGTCTCCCAACATCAAAGGGCCCTAAGAAAAATCCTCTATTTTTCCTAGTTGGAGGAATTTATTGTAAAAAGTATATGAGACATATAACCTCAAATTGTTGAATAGATTCATATCATTAATATGAATGAGGATTCAAGAAGGATCTAAGGCACATGTGTCAAACACAAGGCCCGCGGGCCAAATCCAGCCCGCCAGGCCTAGCAATGTGGCCCGCACCGCGCTGTCATCACTGCACTCCGCTGTCAGTTTATGACATTGTCAGTTTATGACTGTTCAGTAAACCATTCGGCCCGCGATTTAGGCTGGATTTTAGATTTTGGCCCCTTCTCTGATTGAGTTCGACACCCCTAATCTAAGGTCTCTCAAGGTCATATGGACATGTAGGATATGTATGGCCAGTGGCAGAGAACAAACCATTCTACTCAGTAGGTCTCTTTGACATAGAAGCCCAACTCTAAAACCTTTTTGATGAAGTACTAATGGTGGCTATAATTAGATTGGTATAATAGGAAACAACAGTTAATGTGGTTAAGGTAAAAGTTTAGAAGAAAAATGAAATTTTTGGACAAACTTTATGTGAAGTAGATTCATCTTCTTTACATGAATCTGTTATTAGGATAGATATTGTATCTGATGGTGAACACTATCCATGACTTCTACTGTAAAACAGAAGGCATGTAAGTTTTCCCTTAGACTAGTATTAATTGGACATAATAGTAAATTGCAACATAAAGATTTGCCAGAGCCTATGTAAGTGGTTAATAGGAAACACTATCAGATACTTGGTGGAATAAAAAGAAATTACCACTCCAATGATGGACCTGTTAGAAGTTGGACTACTGGTGCCAACAAATTCTTTGTACAATAGCCCTGTCACAAGGCTTATGGTGACTAAGAGTGTATTATCACGGCTTGAATAAAGCAGTATCATCCATAGCATCAGCTGTTTCTTATTTGTTTTCATCAGTAAATATTTAAAAATGACAATGCATTAAAGGAAAATGGCACTCAAAGATTTATCTTACAAATGCTTTTTTTCCTTGATCTTGATATCAACAAAGAACCAAATGCAGTTTCCCTACATGCGAGAAGGATTCCAATTTATATTTGAATTCACCAACTTACTGTCATAATTTGTTTAGAAGGGATTTGGACTCATGCAGGTTCTCAGAATGATAATGCATTACATTGATGATATTATATCAAAAAAAAAAACAGAAGAAAAATAAATAACTGAAGAACTCTGTAAATATACGAAAACAATTAATCTATCATAATAAAAGTATAATATGCTAATTAGATTGGACAGCAAAACGACCTTCTGGACATCATTCTGGATGTCCTTCCAGTCAAAGCCATGATGGCAGGGGCCAAGGCAGAGGCAGTTAGGGGTGATCAGGCAGGCTGGTGAGTGGTTAGGGTGATACGGCAGACAGGCAGAGTGGTTAGGGGCAATTCGGCAGGCAGACAAGTAATTAGGAGCCAGCATTCCTAGATTATGAGGGGAATGTCTGACTGCCAGTTTAGTCCTGATTCCATTGGACCTAAACCAGCAGTCAGACATCCCTCAAGGGGTCCTGGATTACAAGAGGGTACAGGCTTGGCTGAGGGAACCATGCATGAAATTTTGTGCACCAGGCATCTAGTTTTATAATAAATATGGTTGGACTGCATTATGTATAAATTATATCTTGAAAATACTTTATATAAACAAAAATAATATACCGGTGCTGCTTAGAGAACATTTTTTAAGATATTTCTAACTTACATATAAGAAAAACATGTGTTTGTTTACATTTGTATTTGATGAAATCCTATATAATAAAAGCCTAATGTGGAAGAGAGTTTGACCACTCACTATGACATGCGCTGACCACCAGGGGACAGGGTGTAACATAGGGGGGATGCCACATTGGCAATGGGTAGCAGTGGAGGTGCTGCCAGCCCCAATGGGCCCAATGAGAGTGGGAGCACATGGGATGGTGGAGGTGAGCGGTTGGTGCCAGGCCAAGGCGGGTGCAATCAGGGGTCAATCACCCTGCAGAGGACAACCAGCAGCACACAGGCCCTAATCGCCGGATCGGGGCCAGCCCCAGGCTGGGGCAGAGAACTGGGGGTGAGTGGGTGGCAGTGACCAACCTGGCGTGGCACCTGGGTAGGGGGCTGTGACCTCTCGCCAGCTACTAGGGCTTGGGAGTGACAGGGACGGAGGTGTGGTGAGAATGTGGGGGCGTCCTCGGACTTTGGTCTCACTTCCCCTGCTACCCTTACCCATACACCAGGGCTCACACACCAGGGAAGCCCCCTGTGCTCAGGTCCAGGGCACCCGTGAGGAGCATGGCCTCTTCCGGGTGATCCGGGCCACAGCTGCTGGAACTTCAGGAGCCGGTTGGGCTCCACGTGGGTTCGTGCAGGAGCTGGTCTGAGAGGCTGGCTGGGAGAGAGCACATTGCCCGCCCAGGTTCTGTATGGTGCTACTGTGCAGCCCCGAGGCCCACACTGCGCCCTGGCCAACGGCATCCAGCAGTGTTCACCACATCTCCCCGTGGGGATTCAGGTACCATGACTCAGGCAGAGGGGCGCATGTGGGAGTCCAGGGTCCCAGGTGCTGCCCAGGGCCCAAAGGTCTACTAGGATCTGCCCTTCCAAGCCAGATGCTTGCACATCAATCGCTGTCGAGGCCTAGGGACTGTACCCATGCACATCTGTTTTATTGTAGACAGTTGTGCATTGGGTTTCTAATATATCAATAATTGTGTTTCCTGAAAATTAAATGTTAGAGAAAAGATAAACTGGCCATGTATCAAGAGCGGGCTAAAAAAGATCCATCCATAGTAAGGATAATTTACCACCCAAATCAGGTCAGTTTTGAATGTTATGGGGGATGGGGAGGGAGGTGACGTATAATTATTCTGGGACAATAAGTTTAAACTGAGACTTTTTCAGGCAAACCAAGGAATACAACAAGCCTACTTTACAAATGTTAATTGGTGTGGACCTACTACTAAATTCAATGAGCATTCATGGGTTAAATTGATGAAAAGGAAATTATTGATTTATATTTTATAGTAATTGAGATTGTAAGATATGTAGTGTAAAGATTGTATTGGATTTGAGCAATTAGAAAAATGGAAGAATAGAGACAAGTTAGGGGAATGTTAGAGTAATTCAAGCAAAAGAACTCAACTGTCTACAATAAAACAGGCTTAGTCAGAATGGATAACAGTGAAAGGACTTAAAGTTGGGAGTAGGTGTGTTATATGTTAATTGTTTATTAACGGGTAAAGAGATAATGGAAATGGAGAGTTTGATGACAGATAAAAAAGAGAATGAGTAGCTAAAGGAGATAAGGATGGATGGAATCCCAAATGCAGAGAGTATAAATCAAAGGGGCTATGTTACAGTTAAGTTACAGCTATAAAAATTATTCTGAGAAGTTGGATTTGTCACTGAAAGTGCAAGAAATGTCAGGAGTTTAAATATAATGGTATTTGACAACCTACAGAAAAAAAGATGAGGTCATCTCCTGAAAGAAAAAAAAATGGGTATGAGGTAGGAGGAGAAAGGAGAAGGCTTGAAGTTGAAAGTTAAGTAGAAAGAAAAGAAGGATAGAGATTTAGTACTTTCTGGTAAAGATTTAGTACCATTTGAGAACATAAATTTTTACAGGAAGCATATATGTGGTTACATGAATTTTTCTTTTCAACAGCACTGAGCAGTTAAAATGTAAGAGGAGAGAGGGAAATCTAAAATCTGAAAATAAAATGTTATATTTGATGCAATACCATGGCAATGACAACAGCAAAACAACTGTGGTTGAAATGATGGATTCTATTGCCTTAGTTAGATATGGAATCATTGAAGACAGAGGAGAACTGAATGAAAGTAGAGAAATATATCAAAAGATTAGTGAGCTTAATAGAGCCAAAACTTATATCAACTGAGAAAAGTTCAAGCATAAAACTATTATAGTTGGGTATGAGATTATTAACTTTAATATTTGTGGGGTTTATTTAATACTGGCCTTTAATTACAAATTGTGGTTTTGGAGTTAAATGTCAGGAGCAGAGTTGCAATAACAGGTATGATATATACTTTTTCTAGGAATGCCATAGCAATGTACCACAACCTGGGTGGCTTAAATATCAAAATTTTATTGTTTCACAGTTCTGGAAGCCAGAAGTTAAAAATCAAGGTGTCAACATGACTGAAATTTTGTTTGTTTTGTTTTTGAGAGCTATGAGGGACAGATCTGTTGCAGGCCTCTTTCTCATTAGCTTGTAGAATGCCCTCTTCTCCCTGTGTCTCTTCACATTATCATCTCTCTGGGTATGTTTGTCACTGTGTCCAAATTTCTTCTTTTTGTAAGTCATAGTGGAGTTGGCCTGGACTAATAACCTTATTTTAACTTGATTACTTATTTTTTTTAACTTGATTAGTTCTATAAAAATGTTATCCCTAAACAAGGTTACAATCTAAAATACTGGGGACAAAGAGTTAAACATATCTTTTTTTTTTTAATAGGAAACCATTTAATGCACAACATATAGGACTTAGGAGTTAATGCATTATGAGGAAAGGGTCATATCTCAGGTGTTTTCATAAAGTTTGATATCACCTAGGACACATGAATTTCTCAGGAGAGAGAAGAGGCAAATTCTTTAGCAATTGGGGCAGAGGGGATGAAGTGAGGAAGATACAAGGAGGATAATATTCCTAGTGAATGTGGCTCTTAAAACTGTAAAGCTCTCCACTCGGTAAGGGTGGGTGAATGGTATTTGAAAGTAGGCTGAAGAGGGCGGAGGATACTGACATGCCTTTCTAACTCTGTCAGGAACAGGGATAGAGGAGAACAAGCAGAAATACTGGGAAGGCTGCTAAGAAAGTGGCCTCAAGAACAAGATTCTATTTTGACAATGCAGCATAGAATAATTTCGTGAAAGAGGCTAACGAGATAAATGATTTTTTGAAGCACATATATTATGCTTAAAGCACAGAATGTATTTGCAGGTTTCAGAATGGAACATGTAGAAAGAAGAGGAAGAGGAAGTTGGATAAGAGAAGCAGATGTGCTAAAACAGAAGTGAAGAGATGAGATTAAATTTTCATTAGTAACCAAAAATAACAAGAAAGGAGACAGGAAGGGTTCCCAGAATTTCTAAGTATCAGTGCCAAAATTCCCATTTTGAATTTATCAGGCTTCCTAGGCATTCTAGGTTTTGGAAAGAGCAGCAATCTGTATAGCAGTGTAAGTGAATCTGAGTAAGAACACAGCTTTCCACGAAACAGCTGGAATTAATTTTGCTGCCAAAGGAATCCAACCCCTAATAATAATAAGCAGCAGAATTAATTACTAGTAAGTGCACTTCCTCTATTCCAAGTCATAATTAATTGGAAAATGTACCAACCATAACAAAGGCTTTAGGGAGGCAAGGAGCACCGGAGGGTTGGTGAGGACTCCACCAAATCAAATAACACATGAGACAATATTTCTTCTCAATGATGAAATACAGACATTTTAAGAACCCTAATCTGGTATTTCAAACAGCCACTAAATCAAGAATTGGTGACCTCTCTGTAAGGAGTTAGCTGAAGCTATGGAATCTGTGTATTAGGGTTCTTTTCTTTTTTCCTTTTTTAATCCTCACCCCAGGATTTTTCACATTGGTTTTTAGAGAGAGTGGAGGACAGAGGGAAGACAGAGAGAAATATCTATGTCATAGAAACACATCGATTGGTTGCCTCCTGCAGCAGCTCTGAGCAAGGCCCAGGCCAGGGAGGCGCCTGAAATTCAGATATGTGCCCTTGACCAGAATGGAACCTGGGACCTTTTGTTCCACAGGCCAATGCTCTATCCACTGAGCCAAACTGGCTAGGGCAAGGTTCTCTTCTTAAAGAGCATTCTTTTCTCTTTCATCTTTGTCACTTTTCTTTCCAATTGGAAATAATGAAGTATTACTTGATTCATGCAAAAAACTAAGTAAGAGCCCTACAAATAATTTGTATGATGATATCTTGAAAAAAATGAATCTTTATCTTTTATTTTAATTAGAGAATAAATTTTTAATATGTAATGTTCAGTGGTTTGATTGGAGGATATAAAATCCAATCCTGCTCTGAAGAATGACACAACTCAAAGCAGGAAATGTTTTACTTAAGGCTGGGGCCTCATGCCACTTTAGGGTGTGTGCAGGTGGGCAGGGACTTAACTCCTAGTTCCGTAGTGCACTTCAAACTCTGACAGAAGTAAAATTTTCATATACATTTTACTAATTTTCTTTCATCTCTGACAAATCTATTATAAAGGGAAAATAGCAATATTAAAATATTTCCTTTAATTACTTCCTCTTTTAATGTGCACAAATTTTGTGCACCAGGCCACTAGTAAGAGTATAATATTCTTAGCAGAGAACAGAATTAGGGATAGTAGTGAGATGGTTAATTCTCTCCCCTCATCTTCAAAGACCTCCGATAATAGGATAAGATTCAGTCTTTAGAGCAGAAGTGAAGAAGATTAACCAAGGACAGGAGCCACAGTTGTGGTGATCAAAATTCTCTGAATTTCTAATGTAGCCAAATGAACAATGGATCACTTGTTTTATAGTACTAAAAGGACCTTTCATACTAGAATTCCTTATAAATTTTTGTTCCATCACTAATACATCTGTGATCAGGATAGCCTTTGGGGGAAAAATGTATAAAGGTGGTATGATTATCAGTAGAAAAACAGCCCAGAAAATGTCATTTTCCTAATGGGTAATAAAGTGATTTGTGGCATTAAGTTGGAATATTAAGCACAATAAGACTTTTCCTACATTCTAACCTGCTGATAAAACCACAATGATTATACATGATTTTGAAGAGTATTTAACAATTATATGAGATACTTATGACAAACACTTAAGTAGAAATAAGGAATAATATGTTTATGCAAAGTTTGTAAAATTGTTTTTACATACAGGCAGAATAAAAGGGACAGAGACAATCTTTTAAAACTATATTACATAACTTTGGAAAAATATACTAACCTGGACTTGCATAAATGCTATTCTAGATATAACTCAAAATGTCTGAAAAACATGAGATAATTCGTTGCAACATGTGTTTAAATTTTTAAAATGCCTCCAACAATACCTTTTAACCAGTACTTGAAAATAAATGAATCCCTATTATTATAAAGATGAAATGGAAGTACTTTAAATTGCTGAGGTTCACAGAGTGAAATATATAAAAGACAAATGCAAAATAGAACTTTCAACACTGCCCTCTAAAGAAAGGCCAGCGTTTCTGAAATAAATTTCTAAATTTAAAACATATTTTCTGTATTCATAATTTTGCATGTGATTAAAAGGAACGAAAAATCTCAAGAGAACAAAACATGAAGTAAAATATGGACATCTGAGCAATTATCAGAGGAGACAAAAGGCCTTGAACCTAAGAACATTTTCTCTAAAGTAATTTTTCAGCTGTTAGATATCAAAAGAGGCCAGGCTTATTCTATGTAAAGCAAGACTTCAGAATCCTGCTTTAAAAACTATGCCAATATGGAAATAATTCCTTATATTTTATAGCTTTATGAAGGCTTTCATCTAAGAATCTCGAAAAGGAAATGAAGTAAGAGCAATGATTGAATTTTTGAATATTAATGACTTCAAGAAAAATGGAAGCAATTAAAAAGAAATAGAAATCTACTATAATGAAAGTCACTTTTTAATGTTATACATAAGGTTAGCCTCGATGGTTACAGAACAGTGATAGCTTATTATGGCTATGATTATGTTTCTGAGTTTCTTTCTAAGCAGTTTAATTATGCCACATGAGCAAGGCGGAAATGTCTCAGGGGGAAGATGTGTTTCATTCTAGCAATGAGTTGTCCCTTTCATAACTATCAGAACATGGTATTCATGAAGCGTTTTAATATTACAACACATAGCAATCACATTCAGTATTGTTTACAATCCAAGGTTGCAAACAGGAAAAAACACAATATTTTAAATCTTAAAATGTTATACTGTTCTTTACATACAAGGCCACTTTATTAAGTAGCAACGGTGGCCTATAAGGTGTAATTTACAGGCCTCTAAAAGTCCCATCTGCTCCAAAATGACAGCCATATATTTAAAAGTTTCTTAGATGGCCATCTTTATTTAACCTCCTTTTTGTCAAACAGGCTCTCCACTACCTTATATAGAGGGTCTTTGTGCAAATTGCAAACCGAACAGCACTTTCAGGCATCTTAATACAAGACAGACTTTCCCTCCTGGCTGAATCAGCCTCAAAATAGAGTGAGAGGTTTGACAAGTATAGAAAGGGCTACATTTTACCTCTGGCCCCTCCACTTGGCCAGATGCCTTTGTACTGCACAAGTACACAGCAGTATGCACAGCACCCTAGTACCCTCTGGTTAAGAAGCTATTGTCAAAAAGCCATATTCAAATGCAAATTGCACTACCTAGGAAGAGATAAGAATATGCCTGAAGATGTATTAAGGGCTTACATTAAAATCAATGTCCTTTTAAATGTTAATTGAATTGTTAAAATGCTATTTGTTAGAATTTATTATTGCTCACACCTCCATTTCCCATAAAAGGGTCTTGTCTCCAGATCCAATTCCCTTCCATTGGCTGAAGTCCCCAAGAAGAAGAAGCATGAAAAGGATTTCTTTGGGTGGCTCACTGCTTTCCATTGATGAACTGAGACACATAAATCGACACTGGGAAATAAACTACATATATGTATGTATATCAACCCTTCTGTGCTTTCTCGCTGCAGGTGTCCTTGACTGGGTAGAGCAACTTAATTCAAGAGAGCAAAAGGTGAGCAGGAAACATTTGACTGCAGATCTATGCCATATTTAATAATTATTTTATCACTATAAGTTTGACTCCTGCCTTATTTCTTAATTGATTCAGAAGTTGAGAAGTAAATACAGTGGTTTCCGGATGTCCAATACTATTTTTTGACAGTAACCATTAGCACTGCTTTTCTAAAATAAAATAAAGTGTCCTTTCTTAATGGCTTTGGGTCCCAGAAATAATTGGGACATTGGTAATATCACAGTGTTATTTGTCATCCTTATATTTCCAATACCAATTTGTGAAAAATATTTCGGGTTGTTACTCTAAAGCAAGTATCAAATTATTTATATAACATCTTGTAAGCAGCTGTCAATCAGAATTTGAGTACATACCTTTCACTATAATTAAATGAAAGAAAAATTAGATCATTAAATAGAAAAACAGTGGAGAAAAGGAGATAACCCAAATGTCCTCCCGACTTCAGAATGTTGCCAAGAAATTCCTAGTCAATGGCTTTTGGTAAACGGGCCATGCTGAAAAACCAATTTATTTGAAAGGAAGAGTCGTTAATTACAAGATAATTAAAACAGAATGTCCTGTAATTTTAGAATCTCCAGATGTTATCAATTTGAAAAGAAAAAAAAAAAAACCACAAACAAAATAAAAACTGATAAGCAGTGATGTAAAGTCATAAGATCTATATCAAAGAAAGGCATGGTGTAGATTTATACCTTGATCAAACAAACACACACACACACACACACACACACACACACACACACACAAATAAACTTTGAAAAAGAAGATCTGTCCAGGCTACACCTGGCTTTAATGGTGAGAAAGAAACTCATTGGGTAAATTATTATGTCCTGCATGTTTATTAATAATTTATATACTTTTTAAGTCTGGTAATCTATATTTAGCCTTACATTTTTAAGGGGTAAAAAGTTTCTGTAGACAAGTAAAAGACAATGTGTTTTTGCCATCTTAAAAATAAATGTACTCACACATTAAGACGTCTTACCCAGACAATGGTAAATATAAGTATTTCTACATTTCAAGGAATATGGAAGATCAATATAAAGTCAAGTTTAAAGAGCAACAAACTATACAGCTAAACACTTAACTTTGTTCATAGGGTGATGGTTTGTGATTTTCCTGAAGTTCTAGATAAATAATACTTGATCTGAACTCAAAGTGAGTATAACTAAGCCAGTACTAGACATTCCTGGGAAAACAAATTATCCATCTAATACTTCTAAATAATTTACTAAGACAAAAGCCTTTATTTTGTACCCCACTGTTTAAAAAATGTTATATATGTGTACATGTCATATATACAAGTATTAACTATATAACTATATTTATAACTATATAGCTACTAGAGGCCTGGTGTACAGATTCATGCACCAGTGGGGTCCCTCAGCCTGGCCTGCACCCTCTTGCGATCTGGGACCCTTGGGGGATGCAGCAGTGTGCAAAATGGGGAGGAGCCCTAGCCTGGTCAGGTGCTGCACTGCTCTTGCTGATCCTGGCCCCACAGTGCTGCCTGTGCCCGCAGCTCTGTAGTGCTGCCTCAGAAGCAGGAAAGGCTCCCACCATGAGCTCAGCTTCTGAGCAATGCTCCCACTGTGGGAGAGCAGTGACCATGAGGGGGCAGCTCCTGCATTGAGTATCTACCCCCTGGTAGTCAGTGTGTGTCATAGTGACCTGTCAACCAGTCGAGCAGTCAACTGGTCACAATGGTCGCTTAGGCTTTTATATATATATACTAGTGCCCAGCACATGGAATCTGTGCAGGTAGGGTCCCTAGGCCTAGCCTGCAATCAGGGCCATCTTCCATCTGTTCGTCAGTCCCCATTCCCACCCCATTGCTGACACCCACCCCAGTTTGCCATCTGGTGACCTATTGGAGTCTGTGGGGCAGGGGGAGGAACCAAGAGATCAGCCATTCTGCCTGCTCACCAGTTGCTAATCCCGCCCCACTGCTGACACCCACCCCAGTTCCCTGTGGTTCCCCATTGGCCATCCAGCCATTGGAACCTGCGGGCTGGGGGGAGGGACTGAGAGGTGGTCAATGCACCTTATAGCAACTAGTCAATCTGTCATTTTGGTCATTACACAGTGATGGTCGCTGGCCTTTTTTTTAGTAATGAAGGAACAAAATCCATTGCTAGTAAACTCTAGTTAAAGGAAAATAAATACTTCTACTCAATATGAAACATTTATGAACTAGTTCCAAAATACTTCATGAGAACTGGGGAGCAAAAAAATATCTGAAAATTTGGAAGCTAGTAATGACTTTTAAAAATGAAAATAACAAGTTAAGAATAGTTTCTGGTGACAGCCTGGGGCAGAGGGCAGGAGCAGGCCAGAAGGGGTCAATGGGGAACTGGCCAACCACAGTCCCATCTATAGATCCAGAAAGAGAGGGGTGCTGGCTGCAGCTCCACCTGGTTAGTTCTGCCTTAATCACCACACAGCAAAGCACCTGGGAGGAGTCTGGCCCTCCTGTGCATTGGGTAATAGGCATACAGATCTCTACTGGCTGTGGGTTCTAAAGCACCCTTGAACCATTCTGGCTGTTCTGGGCCACAGATTGTGGGCCCCTGAAGATGTGGAATTAGACTATAACCCTCAAATGGGGCACCCTTTGAAGTCACTTTTTTGAATATAATGAAGGACAATATTGGCATAAAATGCATCCAAATTTAAAAAGTACAATTGAATAAAAAAGTTAAATATTTGTGAATGGAGTTCTAACTCTTCAGGCTCAGTTTATTCATTTAATAGCTCTAATCTTCTGCCTTTTAAAAATATAGTCAGCACTGTTCCAGAGATAATTGGAGCCGAGAGATGATGCACTGTAAAAACACAGGAACATTCCAGAAGAGAATACATCTAAAAAAAAGTATGCTTCAGACATTTTCATTTATTTCAAAGATTTTAAACGAAAGCATAAAAACATATTCCCCCTAAGGCTTTCAGCAGTATCGCCTGGATCATTTCAATTCCCACAAGCTCTATTTCTTGAACAGCATTTACAATTAAGCAGAACAACCTCTGCAATTGACTTCAGATATGCTTCCATATGCCTCATAGGAAAAATGGGGGCGGAAAATACTACAGCCCATGAACACTGGAGGCCAGTGTCCCTGGATTTCAAGTTATTTTTCAAGACTGTGTCTACAAAGTACAGCATGACTTGATAATTTGGCAACTGCCTAGTCAATGTAATCAAAAACAAAGCCAAAATTCAGAATAAAATGCTAGCTCAGAAGCTTGTGCGTGATAATTGCCAAGCTGCTTTGTGACCTTGTGATTTGTAGATCAGATCACAGATGAAAATATTTAAAATTTATTTCTAATGGGTTATGCTTTCAGGAAAATAGAGGAGATTCATTTCCCCTATTCTCTTAATTAAATAAATTTGATACCCTCGGCATTATATATAAAACATAGATTTTCAAATATGGAGAGAAAAATAGGTGAACTGGATTGGGACCTCGGGACAAAATAAAGGCATGCTGGTGGGTTGCTTTCATTTTCTTTTCCTTCATATATTTGGACTTGGAGTTTAGATACCAGTCCACTGAAACACCCATAAGCATAGATTATAAAAGCCCAGCAAAAGCCTTTCTTGTATAGCCAAAGGAATAGCAGATGGGCAGGCTAAAAGGACATAAAATATTTTAAACAATAACTGTCTTTTTATATCACAATTTTTGAAACTTAATATATGATAATAAAAAAGTTTAAAGTTTGTGGCCCCTAGTTTATAATTGAATGTCAGTCTCTAAATATTTTGCCATATCACGCTTTCAAAAAATGTATTTCTACTAAAATATGAGCCACGATAATTAAACTGCACTGATACTTCTGCAACAACAACAAAAAAAGAGCAGGTCCTTCATTATACAAGACTTTTTATATCATGTAAGTCTGATTATTGGACTGAATTATTGGTTTGTTTTAAATAGGATCAAATTATTACTGTACCACTTTAGAAAATATCCTTTAACTATTACTGTGGTAAATTCAAAGAATAGGAATGCAATTTCTGAGTAAAGAGTTCAGGATTCAAGTGCTAAACCCTAGTATATCACTGAATAATTATTACCTATTAATAAATCTGTCAATACACGTAGATCATAATGTCAATTCTTCTACTTCTTTTGCATAATAATAATGATAGTGATAATTTTAGCTTAATATTTCCTAGTACAACTAGTTTCAGGTTTTATTTTACATTACATCAAAAAATACTTCAACTGCTACCATTTTATAAACTTATTTTTGTATAGTATTTCATACATACTTAATCGTACATAAAATGTAGGAATATATCCTAGCTGGTATTAGGATAAAAACAAAAATCATCACTACTGCACTCAGATTTTACTCAATAAACATTTAGTATTTATACATCATGTGAAACTGATCATAGACAAGGAAACAATTATGCCAACCAAGGAAGTGCTTTTTCAGGTCAGATCCTACCCACTCATTTCCCCCTATATTCGCAGTATATTCTTATATTTTGCGTCAACTTTAAATGACCATATTTAAAGGATTCCTGATGGAGTAACAGCAGCATGGTGGTCCAAAAGAAGTCCCTAGTGTGTACACCGCACCAACAAAAATAATTTGGCCTCCATCAGGGTCAAATGTGCTTCCTGGGGGGCCGTGGGGTCCTTGCAGGAGTTTATGAGACCCGGGCGATCAAGAATGAGGGGAGCCTCTTAGGGAAGAGCCTGCACCCAGTCTTCGAACTGGCCAAACACAGTCCCATCCATGGATCCATCCATAGACCCATCCATAGACCCAACAAGACCCAGAAAGAGTGAGGTGCTGGCCGCAGCCCCACCTGGTTAGTTCCGTCTTAATCACCAGGCAGCAAGGGGCCTGGGCGGAGTCTGGCCCACCTGTGCTTTGGGTACTAGGCATACAGATCTCATGGCTGTGGGCCCTGAAGCACCCTTGAACCGTTCTGGCCGTTCTGGGCCATGGTCTGTGGGCCCCTGGAGATGCTGAATTAGACTATAACCCTCAGACCCAGACACGACAGCCTTTGCGGAAGGACAGAAGTCCAGGGCAGAAGTTCCAGCACTCCGTTGTGTTAAAAACAAACACATAAATAATAATCCAAGACTGGACACTTTAAAGAAGATATGAACAACGTTGTGACTTAATCCATGCCACCCCTCCCCACGGTGCACAGCTGCAGCTCCACCAGGTGCAGAGAGCCTTCCTTCGCCTTTGTTTGCTCCTGCAAAGCACTGCCCACGCTCAGTGGGACGGGAGGGGTAGATGGGAAGAGAGCAACCAAAGAACTTGTGTAGGCATATATGCATAACCGGTAATCACAGACAATAGGGCGGTGGAGGACTGGGCTGGGTGTTGGGGAGGGCTAGAAGGGGTCAGTGAGGGATAAGGAGGTCATATCTAATACCTTTACCAATAAAGATGGCATTTTAAAAAAAGCAAGAGCTTGTGTGGGAGGTTGCCAAAAGGACCAGTTTGGCTCTTGTTCCCAGGTATCTGTCAAAGGGAAAAGAATCCTACTCACCTTGTCACAGGCTCCAGCGGAAGCCCGCCCCCCTGCTGCTGGGGAGCCTGGCCTGTGAATCCTGCACAGGCCCCGGGCCAGCTGCAGCGCTCCCGCAGGTGGCAGCGCCTTATGAGCGCTCCCTACCCCCTGGAGAGCCAGCTGGTAGACAGCTAGTGAGCATGCGCAGGAAGCCTGAGCTGCGGTGGGGACTATGCCTACCAGTTACAGTACTGCTGTGTGTGCCTGAAAGTTGCTGCGGGACTAGGACCCAATGTTCTCAACACTCACACGCACACGCATGCATGCGCAGGGTAACTATGTGACGTGAAGCAGCTGTTCACTAACCCTATTGTGGCAATTGCTTTAAATTATACATCAGATGACTTTACCGTATATGTCAGAAGAGTTTTACTAAAGAGGCAGGTTTTAGCAGCTGTAATATTACTGAAAGCAAATGCTGAAGATTTTTTTTTTACAATAACAGTGTAATGTTGAAGTATGGCAATACCTCATTATATATGTTTTATCTTGAACCAACCAATTTTTAAAATATATTTTCATGCACTCTGACCATTAAATGTGTTATGATACCATAATCATTGTAATTGGGAGGACATTGTGATTAACGTGGTACTTTTGTTTTTTTTTCCAGAATGTGGCTTACCTGCAATAATTATTTGAGAGAAATATTTAATGTGGGAGGTATATGGAAAAATGGTGAAAATTCTTGCTCAAGGAAATTAAATTATGATTAAGTAATTCACTGCATATCATAGAATCCTAATTCCTTACAATCTAAATTTAAAATATATATTGTACAAAATGCTAAAGATAACAGGTATATGTAAATTGAAAAGAATTTAACTGAACCATAATTCTATGCACAAAAATTCTATCTCCTCTGTACCAAACATGTAAATCAATAAATTTGGCAAAGGAAATTTTCTTTAGAGTAAGATGCAGAGTGGAGCAGAAGAGATTTATAGTTATTTGTATGGCAAATAATAACATAATTAATAAATAATAATAAAAGAATAAACTTTTGTGTACTTACAATTATAACCCTACTTTTGCACCACCCTTTATATACACACATACAAATATATATATACACACACACACACACACACACACACACATATATATATATATATATATATATATATATTTGAAAATAAAATGTATAAAATTATTAATGTTTTAGTAGGTATCTGCAGTTCATATCTATTACTATAATTAAGGCCTTCATAAATAAATAAAGTGAGCTAACAACTAACTATATAGGGCAGAGTTGTTTAATTATGAAGAACAAAGAACCAATTTTGCTAATATAATTAATCAAGGTAGGTGACACTTAATATGCATGAGTATTATGTCGGAAAAACCTTTTTGCTCTTCCCTTTCTGTATTATGTGAAACTCAAAGAAAGGACACTTAGTAAGCTTTAGAAATGAGATTCACGGAAAATAGGACAGGAATTCACAAAATAAAAACCAGTGACCAAAGAGACATTTATTCCTTTCATGTCCCTCTTTTATTCCTACACTTATTTCCATTTATTTTAAAGCATTTCTCCTTGTTGTTTTTTTGTGTCCTCTTACTTGTCTAACTTCATCATCAAGGCGGGTTTTGTGTCTTTCAACCACTAAGAACCCTTTTCCCCTTTATCTCAGCACCCTTCCTGCCTATGCAGGCCAAAGATCCTTTGCAGTCAATAGGAAGTCCACATCAGAGGTGATTAGTAGGGTTCAGAACAAACGAGAATAGCTTTCTGACAAAGGCACTCTATCTTTCCACAAATATCTCCAGCCTGCAGTGTCACAACTCTTTTCTAAAAACCCAAGTTACTTACCTATATAATCAAGCTCAGTTTTAGTCCCTGTGCCTTAGATCCAAGTAAGGCTGTTTATTTGACTACTTGGGACAAATGTCTCTTTGGGTCCCAAGTGGAACCACAAAATTTTCCTCTCAGGACTTCTCCCATAGTGTGACACTATCCCTGTGAGCCATTCTTCATAGAATATTGTCAAGGATCTGAAAAATTATGACAGAGTGAAATGGAAAAGGTAGCTGCTGACAAGCACAACATGATGAGACAGATACATGTCGAGAGGGCTACTGAACCCTGACAGCTGACTGTAAGCTAATCAGGCAAAGCACTACGGCCAAGGCCAGAGAGAAGACTGGCAGGAGGAGTGGAGCACGCGATTGTAATTATGGAAAATTGAGCAGCATTTTGTAATGGAAAGAGGACTGGCTATGTTCTCAATGTGTCTGTGTTGCAAGCACCTGCATATCCTTGAGGAAGGCAATCTACCTCTTTTGGCTTATTTTTTAATGAAAGAAATCCAGAGAAGAAATTCTGTCCCTTCCCAGAATTCCATGGTAAGAAATGTCACATAGTTTACTCATCCAAAGATTTTCATCATATCGCTGGTTCTGGAGACTAGTTGGAATTTAAGGACCAAGAAATAAAGTAATCCACAAAGGCCCATTAAAAGAAGGAGGAAAAAACACAACAGGATACAAGACAAAAATAAATGCCATTTCTTAAGAAACATCACTAACATGAAAATGAAAACTGGAAAGAGAGAAGCTATAGCTAATGTCAGCTGCAAGAAGATACTGATTGTGGCTGGAAATGTCTTCTGGCACTTCATCACATACATCATCCTGTCATCTGTAGCTACTTCTTTTGAACTCAGTGAAGGTATTAAAAGAAGGAAACTTTGCTGCCACCTCTTGGGGGGAGGGGAAAATTCAAGACACATGATACTTGAATTTTTTCTTTTTATCATTTTTCTAACTCCTATATATCTAATTACTTACAATGAGAAACTGGCGATTGTCGAATTTTCCAATAACAAATGTGTCTTTGCATGGTGTGGAGGCAGACATAACATATACAAAGCATAGGGCTGCAAATGTTGGAAAATCTTTTTTTTTTTTTTTTTTTTGTTTTTGTTTTTTTTGCTGGGTAGGAATAAACGGAAACCTCAGCAGGAACATGCTTTTCCTAGAAACAAGCCAGGCATGAAGTAATGAAAAGAAGACCTGCTTCCAACAGAAGCTAAGTGGTAAGAGCAAATGAAGTTTATTTGGATTATGAATAAACCAATTTAGTCAGTGAAAGACAAATTCCAGGGATATTTTATTTTGTGAACAACATGAATCCAAGCAAAATCTATAAATGTGAGCCAAGTCTCTAGAAAATAAAAATATGGAAAAGGTCATTTAATTTTGGGGGAAATTTAGACAAGGGAGAAGTAAAATCCATAAACTCTGAAACAGGAAAAAATTTGCATAAACACATTAACCCAGTGGTTTTAAGAAATATGAGTTATTTGAAAATGAACATGACATGAAGAAAATATCTCTGCAAATGAGATATTACTTTCTGTGCTACAATTTTTTTTTCTTTAGTAAAATAATTGGTTTCTAAGTCAATGCATTTCCAAACAATAATTAATGAGAACTACTGACACTGGAAGTAGGAGAAAATTATATTCATGGGTAAACTATGGTAGAAATTAGTTCACTATCTCTTCTTATAGAATAAATTGTTAGTTATTTAAAAGGGAAAAATGATGAAAAGAAAATATATATGTTTTTCAGCATGACATCATTATATGGGCCTATCTAAAAAGAAAGTAGGGCCAGGGTGTAAGAACAAATTTTATTTTTATGTTTTTAATAGAATGAGTTATATATTGAATGAAAGATTGAATGTCAGAGTAGTTAGCATATTCTAGTAATTGTTAGCTATAAAAGGAAGTCAGAATTACCTTCAAAATGTATTTTTCATATATTTTTCTGTTGTTAAATATTGAGAGATATGTTTGAAGATCCTGAAAAATCTATTATTTCTAATTGAAATGATGCATGCTTTATTAAATTATCAACATACACTATATTGATAAAGCTCTACAATAAGTTTGAAGTTTCAAAGAGAATGTTTCAACATACATTAAGTCTATTATTTTTTAAAATATAAATGCTTAAAATATAAAAGGAAAATGTAAAATATACTTGAAATTTATTTATTTGTTTATTAAATTCCTGCCATCTGTTAATTGAAGTAGAAAGAACCTACACAAATTAAAAAATGGCTAATTTTAAATTGTTACACACTTTGCACAAATCAACTCACACACCTCACTGATAAGAACTTTTTGTAGTTAAGAAAAATGGTAAAAAAAAAAAAAAAAAAAGTAAAAAAAAAGTTACAAACAACTATTATCTTTAGGCTGTAGTAAAATTACACTATTTCTTTTCCACTTACTATGTCTGTAGTGCCACTTTCTAGGTATCTTTTTAAGTGTGTCCTCAAGTTTTATTCTCATTGTGCAAGTAAAAAACTAATGCACAAATATATTTATTGAAAAGCCATATTAATTATTATACAACATAGAAATTAGCATGCTCTTCTAGATTTATACCTACTCATACCTTTTTTTGAGGATTCTAATCATCTTCTTTTATAATAGGAAGAAAGTGCATAGTTAAAGATCATGGATAAAATCAGGATATTTACCAATAGAAATAGTTTAAACAGGAGCCTCAGAGCTTAAAATTAAAACAAATTATTTCATGAAAAAAAATTATAGCTAAGCTTTGTTTTCTTATGAAGAGGAAAGAAATTAGTGACAAGTATGTAGAAGAAAGAGAGAGAGGGAGGGAGGAGATTGGGAAGGAAAAAAACGGGGAGAGGAGGGAGGAAAGAAGGGAGTGAGAGAAAGGACCAGTATTCTGTTGGACTTCCTCCAACAGATTTCATTTTAAATATCAAATAAGTATCTGAGGATGATAACTTTGTATATTAGTAAATACTAACCATTTGGGCACATTTTACAAATGAGAAAAAATCATAAGAAGCTAAGATATTAGAAAAGGCCGACATTAAATATTAGTTTTCTATTTTGAATAAATAACTATAAAAATGTGTGATAAGTATAAGGAAGGTTCAAAGAAGTGTGTTATGCTATCATTAGAAAATCTTTCCAAATGATACAGAGAGCATCTTTGTTAGAGAAAATGCTAAGGATCTTCAAGGAAGATTATAATTGCACCTTAAGTAAATTTCTATGCAAAGCCCCCTTTTAGGGGTTGTGCAACACTGATGAATATCTTTTCTGTTCACACAGTGGCATCCGTGGGTTAGACACTGCTCTGTTTATGTGATAAGTCCTTGAATTACAAAAAATAACTATCTGTGGACCATGAGTGGGGAGAGTAATCCACAGAAGAGCAGTTTCTAGATTCAGCTGCGTAATCCACAATGAAAAGTGCTGACAAGATGTCGACCCAATATTCTTCCACTTTCCCTGCAGCCAAAAGACCCTGAATAAGTTTGCTTCCATGGGAAAGTAGCAATGGTTTCCTTAATAATAATAGAGAGTAGTGCACTTTGATGAGTTTAGCTTTCACAAAAACAAAGCAACTATATATATTCATCCCCAGTAGGTCTGAAATTTGTCTTACTGATTGATTGACTGATTGATTGAGGTATTACATATATGTCAAAGCAATATTCTGCTGCTGTCCTGTTGAGGATGTTTCTTCCTAAACTGATCCAGAAGATGTCCTGGTGAGCATCTGGATTGCTTCTTCAAAAGAGAATAATCCTGCTCACATAGCTCTGAAACAGTACCTGTTAGAAAAAGGAAAAGAAGGGAAGGGAAGGGAAGGGAAGGGAAGGGAAGGGAAGGGAAGGGAAGGGAAGGGAAGGGAAGGGAAGGGAAGGGAAGGGAAGGATGTATCTGCCTCTTCTTTCACTTTGCTTATACATCTAACTATATACAGTATGTAAAAGTGGATCATGAAATATTTAATTTTTTAATATGGATGAGAGAAAAAAATGTCTCTAAGTGACCAGTAGCTATAAAGCTGATATAAAAGCTTTTGTATTAGTTAAGATTTGACAAAAGAAGGAAAAGCCCTCTTAATGATATATAATAGAAAAAGGAAATGTAAAAGCCTACAAATTATACCTTATGCATTTTTGGAAGCAGGATTGACAGTCTGGTTGCCATGGCCTCTGTGTCTGGTTTTAGGTCTAAGTTCATGCTAGAGGCCAGAAATGAAAGATAAATGTGGAGTAGGGGGAGAAAAAGGACTAACTGAATGCAATTTCTGTCTCTTGCTTCCTCCAACCTTTATGATAAGGGGGACCTGCAGGCTAGCCTAGCACGTACACACTAGCCTACACTTCACAGAATTTGAAGGAGAAAATTCAGTGTGAGCAGGCCAGGCTATAGGTCTGACTGCTGCCCCTTACCGCGGGCCACATGCAGCCCCCAGGGGAGTCTGATCCGGCCCACCAGGTTTTTTGGGCAGTGAGCGAAGCCAAGGTGTTACAGTAGGGATTAGTAGTTCATATAGTCCGACCCTCCAGCTCTCTCAGGGACCGTGATCTGGCCCCCACTTTAAAAAGTTTGAGGACCCCTGAGTTAAGATAACAGGTGAGTGATCTGTGGAAACAGCAACCAAACTTGGGAGCATAAAAGTGGTGCTGCTTTTCCTCCCACACAAATTTGTCCTCTGGACAACCTAACTCGACACCATACAGTGAAAGAAATCTGTGACCCATAGCTCCAGCCTAGCTAAATTGACACAGGGAAAATGGCATCCTGGATTTCATTGTAGAAAAACAATTGAGGTGACTGACATAAGTCTTGTCATATATCTTAACTGGGAAGACATACAAGAGACTTCCTAAAACTGTCCACAGACTGCCTCAGATTGTGAAAACATCTTCCTAAACTTTAATCACAACAAGGGAGCCTCAATAATCTACCTAATCCAGAAGAGGTCATATGCTGCCAACAATGGGAAGTAAGCCGAAGGGCATACACAGTTTTTATAACAATGTATCATTGTAAAAATTGTGTATGCCCAAAGTGTCCCTTTATGCTTCACAAATATACAGAGGATATAGAGCTATAAACTTTTGAACAATATATCCTTTTGTACAGTAGAGGATACATCAGAATCATCAGCATTTTATAGCCTCAGAGCTGAAATGGATACTCAAAGCAACGACTGAGTTGGAGTTCAGAGAGCTCAACCAGCTTTCAAATCATCTTCATCAAAATAAAACTTCTCTTCTTGCTGATCTAACCTGTTTTTTATCTTCACATTTAAGGAACTATATTCCCTTCCCAGTAAAAAAAACAAGTGAAAGCCCTCTATTTTGGTGAGACAAGTAAATCCATTTGAATTTCAAGAACATGTACATTTTTTATTTGGAGAGAACAGTTAGAAATATAAATATTAATCCCATGCAGTTATAACCATATGTGCTCCATGAAATGCAGTTCATAAAACCAAGTACTTGCTATCTTGTGAAATACCTCATTTTAATCCAATAAATAGATGTGAGTTGCCATAAGAATGTTGATTTGAAGGCAAATCTCTACACATTGAGGGCCTTATCAAGTGCTTTTTTAAAATAATGTGTTATAAATTATCTGGCTATTATTTCAACCAAGGATGGAGATGAATAAATTATTTTGAAATATTTATTTATCTGCAAATGTTATGCTTTATTTAAAACAGATTCTTAGGAATTTAGTATTTAGGTCCTCTGGGAGGTTTGACAGGATATTGTAATATATATAACTCTAACATGTTATTCTTAGGCATACACTTAGTGATTGCAAAAGAACTAGAGTAGGATGGGGAAGCTATTGAGAAGAGCAGAGAAGATATTGAATATCAAGATATGGAAAGAAATAAAGTAAGGAATGAAAAGTGAAATTATAGATGAGAAAAAGAGGGAAAAATTAGTATGTATTTATTGACTAGTCATCAAGAAACAGTGTAAAATCTTCCTCTCTGTCATTTTGTCTATCACTTTCTCTTGCTTATACAGACATACACACACATGCACAACAATAAATAACATTAAAAACACTTAAGTACTGTAAAAGATCTATAAACACAACAAAGAATGAAAAACAGAGTACATAAAATATAATTGAGGAAGCTTTTATCTCCTTTTTCCCCAATCCCACCAGAATCAGTCGGCACTCTTATCTTACCTAATAATAGACAAACGTGAATTGACTGTACCTCTGATAAGCCACCAGCCAATCAGGAGTGATATACAAATTAACCTAACAAATATGGAGGTTAATTTTCATACACAGGAGCAGAGTGATGTGTGTGGGTGAGACATAGGCATTCTGCCCCACCCCTGTCTCTCAGGGCCTCTGGGCAGTGTGGGAAGGTGGGAGTAGAAAGAGGCAGCTCCTAGAGTGGAAAGAGGTGACTCCAGGGCCTGAGCAGAAAGGGGCTGGGCCAAAAGGAAAGGCGGTGCCATTAGCCAGTGAAAGGGAAGACCATTCTAGCACGAATCTTCGTGCATCAGGCTTCTAGCCCAAGAAATAATTATCTATTGTCATAGTTCAACTTGGATATGTGTTCTTTGAAACTTTCACCAACCCTACTGAATCAGTCAGGAAAATTTTGTGTAGCCTAAGTTATTATTTGTGACAATTCTAAGTGATCTTTGTGATAATTAGTACTAAAAACTGTTAACAGATAATCTATCAATAAAAAGTATTATAATAGATACAACAGTTTGGGACAATGGAATTTGAGACTGTCTACATGAATATGTTTGTAGATAATTTTAGTTTGAGCTACATTTATGGGCCTTCAGCTTAGGAGAGAAATATTATTTAATTTTTATAGCAAGTATTCAAAACAAATATCATTGTATTTTATTTAAAGACCAAGGACCCATTGCAGGAATATTTGGCGGGCTTCCCTCCTACCACCACCACCTCTCCCACCTCCCTACCTCTCCCACTGTGGCAGGTGGGGTGGGGCGCGCCTCTCTGCTGTGCACCCTGTCTAGCCTCGGCCTGCATGCACTGCTAGAGCTCTCCCTCCAGCAGTCACCTTGCTTTCCACTTTCCCTCCCTCTTCCTTCTATGCTGTCTTCAGTCTTCACTTCTCCCTCCCTCTATGTATGCAAATTAACCGCCATAGTTGTTGGGTTATTTTGCATACTCACTCTGATTGGCTGTGGGTGTAGTGAAAGTACGGTCAATTAGCATTTTTCTCTTTTGAAGCCTATAGATACTATTTTTAATAAAAAAAAATCCTTACAAATAATGAGTGGGAGATAGAAGGTTGACCTCAGCTGTTTATTATGCTAGTATTTATTTCTCACTGAATTTCAATCTTCTCTAATTGTTCTGAGCACACAGCAGAGGGCCTGGCTCATTAAATATTCCCATGCATCCAAGCTTGATATGCACCAGTGTGGGTTTTTCAGTTGCCTTTGGTCATTGTCTATTCTGATTGTTCACTTCAACCACCTTACCAGTTGTTGCAAAATTTGAATTCACCTCTGGCTGAATTCATATATATTAGTAACAGCACAGGCTTGTCTTACTGTGCTAATAAATGTCAGACAAGTCCTCATGAATAAATTGTGATAAATGAATGTGTAGTCTGATGTATGTTTATTGGATATTTTCTTATTTCTCTGTTGAGATGTTTGATTACTTTAATAAACTTAAAAATTTTGTTATATCTATAGGTCAACACACATTTAATATGTGTAAAGTAAAATGCTTGCATAGTCCTATTAGTTATGAGCATCTAACCTATTAGCAGCGGAAGTGAGTTTTTGTTTGCAACAGAAGTGAGTTTTTGTTTGAAGCTTTAAGAATCTTAGGGGATATGGATATTAACTCTGAGTGGAGTAAAAAAGATACTGTTCCTAATGTTCCTCATTTTTAAAAAATAGCATGTAATTTTTAATTAGGTGTTCTTTACAGAGAAAAAAATGAGTGGATGAGAAAATACTACATACAGTACAGATGCAACTGATTTGTATATCTATTAGGTTGAATTTAAAGTTTGGTAATATCTTAATGTATTGACAACAGTCCTATTGTTCATCTTCCCCCAAATCCTTGATCAGAGTAACAAAAAAGTGCATAGACCTACAGAATCAGTTGAAGTTTCTGTGGTTTAGGCATATGCATTTTAACAAACCACGTACCAGGTAATCATTGTGATCATGCACAATTCAGGAGTTCAGACATTCTGGACTTTTGGATAGGAAAATATAATTCAAATTCTTAGCTCTCCTGTTAATCATTTATATGACCTCATACATGTTTTCATTAATTAACCTTAGCAGAATTTTAATCAGTGTTTAGAAGAAAAAAAATATGCTTAGTGCTATGTTGGAGTATCTTATTTTATATAGTAATAAATTCAAAAGATATACTAATGTATTTTCCATTTGCTTTATGCTTGTTTGCCTGTTTGTGTTATTTTTAAGAGGTTTATGTGAACATGACTGACTTGGAAAATGTGGAGATGAAGGGATACATTAACAGAAATTTAAGCACATTGAGATGATTTCAATACTTTTCCAATATTCACAATTTAAGGAATTCTATGAATCTAATCAAATGAGAAATAGTTATGATTACATATGTCACTAAAACTCAATGAGAATTTTCTTAATAGACTGTTATAACAGCATCAATGAGAATATGATATACATATTTGACTTTGCCAAATTAGTTGCATGACAATCTGGATTAACTACTTGTAGAATTCAATTAGACTAATTTATAGAGTACATTTGTACTAATTCCTTATAAAACATATAACTAAAATTTGAATCTCGGTCCTGGCCAGTGTAGCTCTTTGGTTAGAGTGTCAACTCACACAATGAAGGGTCTTAGGTCCGAATACTGGTCAAGGTCTGTTACCTGGGTTTGATCCCAGCCCCAGTTGCAATGTTCAGGATGGCAACCATCCATGTGTTTCTCTCTCATCAATGTCTCTCTCTCTTCCTCTCTCCCTCCACCTCCCATCCCCTCATTCCCCCACATCCCTACTACTCTCTCTAAAAATCAAGGGAAAAATATCTTCAGATTGACAATATGAGGATTCACAATAAAATTAAAAACAAAATATAGAATAAATAAATAAATAAATAAATAATTTGAATCTCGGAAAATAATTATGTTGCTGTGTGTGTGTATGTGTGCACGCACTTGTATGTACATTTAATTTTAATATATATTCTGAAGGATATGTAAATTAATTGTTGAAATATATTCACAATAAAATTTCACTAATTTAATCAAGAAACAACATGTGCACCAACATCTTGGGAGGAATTCCAATTGATATATGAATAAATATATTTCATCTTTAGAAGAATAGAGTCACAAAAGTGATTTTATTTCTGTAGGCTAACATCTCAAATTTTCATGTAATTAAATGAAATTTTATGGGTCTTTTTAAATTTTGACAGATATATTTCTCCAATACTGCCATTGCAGTTAAGAAATGCTTAGCAACAGATAAGAGTACCCACATTCTTCTTTGCTTTTGGAGGCATTTCTTTTGCCAATCTGGTATGCTATTTTAATTTGCATTTTCTTTTTTTTATAATCATCACTGGAGGATATATTTCTTATTTATTTAAGAGAGACAGAGACAGAGAGAGGAAAACAGGGAGAGAGAGAGACATATCAGTTGCCTGCAGCATCCAGCCAAGTATAGAACCAGCCTGGGTATGTGCCTTAACCAGGAATCAAATCCTTGGTATTTCCAAAATGTGTGAAAATAATAGTAAGTGAGGCAAATAATTATTTTTTATTACTAAATTGAATGGAAAAGACTTTAATATTTCATCATGTTGCTTAATGCTTTCTACTGTGCTTTGAAAATTAACTTTATCCTGTTTAATTACTTTCTTTTTATTACTATTTCATTTAGAATTTTACAATAAATGGCTGTGTTCTATCATTTTGCTTTTTTAGAATCCAGTTAAATTAATTTGTTTTAATTTGTTTTTGTTTTGTCCTTCCTTAATTTGTTTCTTTGTAGGGAATTTTCTGTAATAAACACAGACTGATCATATTATGCTGTTTTTATGAGATGCTAGATTCAGTATGCTAATATATTATTTTGCATATTCTATTTGTAGTTATATGTAACTAAACATTTGAATTATCTTTCTTGTTATGATATTAAGTTCATGCTGAATTCCAACTATTACTTTAATCTAAAATATTCATAAGGAAATTACCTTTTCTTTAATTGGCAAATAGAATCAGCTGTTAAAACATTGATGTTCCATTCTTTCTTTTCAAGGTGAAGCTTTAATTTTCTTTCTGATCTTCATTGATATTTGCCTATTCATGTTTTAACTCTTCTTATGTAAATTCATTAGTTTATATTTGCTAGAAAGTAATCCATTGTCTCTATAATTTCTAATGCATTGCTATTATATGTCACATAGCATTATATTATAATTTTACCTTTTTATTGCTAGGTATGCTTATCTTTTCCTATTTATGAGTTTAAGTTAAGATGTTTTAGGGAACAAGTGAAAAGGTAGAGAGAAATCTGAATAATCACATAACCTCTCTAAACAGATATGGCATATTTTTTAAAAATATATTTTTATTGATTTTGTACAGAGAGGAAGGGAGAGAGATAGAGAGTTAGAAACATCGATGAGAGAGAGTCATCGATCAGCTGCCTCTTGCACACCCCTACTGGGGATATGCCCGCAACCAAGGTACATGCCCTTGACTGGAATCGAACTTGGGACCTTTCAGTCCCCAAGCTGACACACTATCCATCGAGCCAAACTGGTTTCAGCCAGATATGGCATATTAATTAAAATTTCTTCATTGCTTATTAATAACTGTGGAACCAGTTGTGAAATATTTTATAGATGTGGCCCTGTCCAGTTTGGTTCAGTGGATAGAGCATCAGCCTGCGGACTGGAGGGTCCCAGGTTCAGTTCTGGCCAAGGGCTCATGTCTGGGTTGTGAGTTCATACTCCAGTAGGGGGCATGCAAAAGGCAGTCACTCAATGATTCTCTCTCATCATTGATGTTTCTATATCTCTCTCCCTCTCCCTTCCTCTCTGAAATCAATAAAAATATTTCTAAACATTTATTGAAATGATACATTTCTAAATGGGAAATACAAAAGAAAAAGGTAAGTAGAAAAGTGAAGAAGATATGAAAACTTAGCAACTATGCACAGACCTCTGTAACCCCAAGGTTCTGTAATAAACTCACAGTTAATTTTGCTTTAATCTCTTGAGGCCTCAATACTGGTCTCGCTCAAAGGGATTGATCAAAACAGTACTATCTATGAAGGTATTTTTGGTCTTATCAAACCATGAATTTTAAAATTTTATTATCATATGATGCATTAAATCTAAGAAGTACAAATTGGCAGTTATAATAGTCACGGGCATATAAAGCACAGCATAGGGAATATAGTCAATAATATAATAACTATGTATGATGACGTGAGGGTTAGACTTATCAGAGGGATCACTTTGTGAGTTATATAAATCTCTAACCATGTGCTGTGCACTGGAAACTAAATATAATATTACCTGTAAACTATAGTTGAAAATTTTAAAAACATTTTTTGAAAGAAAGTTAAAAAATATCTGGAGATATAGGCTCGGGTCTTGTTACATAAGCAGCTCACCAACATCATTGAGACCCACTTCTTTCAGTAGTTTTTCAGTCATCCTTAGGATATTGTTTTTTCTCTGATCATAGTATTTCTCAAGAGTTACCTGGAAGGCTTGTTAGTAGGGCATGGTTGCCAGAGTGTACACTTTTAATGTGTTTCCAGGTGTTGATGCTGCTGGGAGCACCATAATTTAATAAATAGTCTTAGAGTGACCCTCCTCAGAGCCCCCCAAATAGCTGGAAACCTGTCAGGCATTTTATACAGATTATAGTATCCTTAGGCAGAAAATAAAATATCCCTATATAGTATCCCATATTAGAAATAATTTTTCTGAAGATACCAGTTTACCTGACTCCCATTTCTTTTCTTTCTTTTCTTTTTTGAATTGTGTCATATGTCTAACTAAACCAATGCCTTCGCAAGGTGATTGAGTTTATTAGCATTTGTTTGAACCTATCAAACTTCACCATCCCTGCCATCTGGCAATCATCCGTTTTTCACTGCATCTATGAGTCTGATTGTTTTTTTTCATTTATTTTGTTCTTTAGATTCTACACATAAGTGAATATGGTATTCGTCTCTCTCTTACTTATTTTACTTAGCATAATACTCTCTAGGTCCATTCATGTTGTTGCAAATATAAGAATTATTTATTTTTATAACCAAGTAATATTCCATTTGATATATGTACCACATCTTTTTTATGTACTTATCTATTGATAGACATTTGGGCTGCTTCCATGTCTAGGCTATGGTAAATAACAATTACTTTCCAATTTTGATATTTTTTAGTATTCTGTTTAGAGAATGTTTAGTATTTAGTTTAGATAATGTTTCTTAATTTTTAAATACAAAGTTCTTTGGTTATGTTTCTACTCTTTCTGTGTTATTGAATTAGACCATATAAAATACTTAACTTCTTAGAATTAAATAAATATATTAACAAAGTAAATGGTAGATTTTTGTAAATGATGTAATGGTAAGAGAAAATAAGTGTTTCTTTTCTATAGACAACAAAATTAAATATATATAATGTTTATAAACACATATACATTTAATCGTTTTTTTGATGACACACTTTTCAAATCCTCTGTTATTACTGATTTATGTATATTTGGGCTTGTCACATTCTGAAAAGGATATGCTAAATCACCCACTAAACTTTTATGAAGTTGTGCTTTTATAAAGTTGTCTTGCATTGCAAACTAATTTTTATTGATTGATTTTCTTGTCATTGGTTCATAAAAAATTAGAGTCCTATGGATTTAAAGTTTTATTAGTATGTGTCTCTCTCTTTTTCTCCCATATAACACTGTTAGCCCTTAGTTCGAATTTGTCTAATATTTATAATAAGTATGATTTCTTCATTTTTGTTTACTTAACATATGTTTGTTCAAGTCTTCGTTTTCATGTGTTTAATTAATTAATTTAGTTTGTTTCTTATAAATGTTATCTAGCTCATTGTGATTTTTGTTTTTTTGTTTTTTGTTTTTTTTCTCATTGCACTAATCTTATTTTATAATTGGAGTGTTAGGACTCAAATACTTTATATTTATCATCAGAGAACAATAACTCACAAAGTATGTGCCAAACATGAGCATCTATCATTATGCACTATCCTCAGCTAGAAAAGTAATTTTTATAGCTAAAGTTGGAGTAGTGTTAAATATTCTCTTCCCTCGGGTGGTTGAAACACATGCTGATAATTTAGTTAATCTCTTAGATCCCCAAGGGAAATATGCTCTCCCTTACATTTCAAAAAGGGCATTAAATACTAAATTCAAGCTGATGTGTTATAATCAAGTTCCAGTAGCCAGTTCATATTATGCCTTTAGGCTTCAATAATTTAGAGTCTGGTGACTATAGTCTTACATAAAGGTGGGGACTTAATCCACATTACTATCAGGCCCTGCATCACTGTGGTACTTTAAAATATTGCACAGACACCCCCAAAGTCAAATGGACCCTGGCCAAGTCACTCAATCTGATAATGTATATATATTGATAAGGTATTTAGTCAATCTACATTTAATATAATAATTGACATTTGCTTTAATACCTCTCCCTCACACCTACTACTTGGCTACATTACTACTCATTCATCTTTTCTTAAAGATATATTTTTATTGATTTCAGAGAGGAAAGGAGAGGGAGAGAGTGATAGAAATATCAATGAGAGAATCATTGATCAGCTGTCTCCTGCACACCTCCCACATTGCATAGGGATCCAGCCAGAAACCCAGGCATGTGCTCTGACCAATAATTCAACCATGGACTCCTGGTTCATAGATCGTTGCTCAACAATTGTGACACACTGGCCAGGCTACTAGTAAATCTTTTACCTTTCCCAGTTCTTAGACCTGTTCTACTTTTCAATTTTTCCCGATCCTTTCCTTTCTTATCAATAATAAATAAAAGTCATTTTCTTTAGTCTTTTAAATTATACTCTCACCAGATTACTTATTCACCAACAGCTTTTCTATCAGAATGAAACATTTTAAAAACTTTTACTTTGCTGTCTCATCCCTCTCCAACGTGAGACCTTAATTTAGAATGATTTTATGTCCCTGATTTTATCTCTGATTTTATCCCCCAAATAACAGACAGACTGAGAGCTATTCAGAGGGGAGGGAGAGGTGAGTGAAAGCAGGTGAAGGGATTAGCCAAAGGATATGTATGAATGACACATAGACACAAAAGTGTGGGGATGGCCAGAAGGACAAGGGGGCTGGGGCTTCGGGGAGGTAGGATACGATAATGGAGGGGAGGATGCAGACATCTGTAATAGTGCCAACAATAAAAATAAAGTTAAGTAAATAAATGGAATGCCTTACTTTCTGGATTTTTACATATTTTTTCTCATATTTTACCATTTGTTTTAATAATAAAGCAAATTAAGTTCTTATTGTACCCATAATGCAATATATTGTACCCATAGTACCCAAATATTACCATTGATCAAAATTTAAGCATAAATAGTGTAAGACTCTTTGCTAACTAATGTTTGCTTAATATGTTGCATATGTTGAGATATATGTACTGATTCTGTTGATATTTGATTATAGTACATAGGAGTAAATATTTTCTGAACTCTTGCTTGTCTAAATATGTAGCATTTTGAATTTAACAGTGAAGGAGTACAATGACCTGGCATAGAATTCTGGAATTGTGGTCATTTTCCCTCAGTAGTCTATAGACATTCTTCCAATGTCATTCACTTCTAGGATAGCAGTCAAAATATCTGTAAGCCATGTTTTATTTGTTTCTGGAGGTTGGGAATATGTCTGTTCATCATGGAAAAATAGGGGTATTATTATTATGGCTATGAGTAAGCCCTCAAAATTGGTTTTTCTACATGTTATTGAATTTTTTAAACTAAAACTTTTCTTCAGCTCAGGAGAAATTGTTTTAATTATCATCTCTGTGATATTTTTGTGATATGATTTCTATTGCTTGCATAGGTTTCCTTCACATGTGTTCTGTATCCTTCTACTTTCCCCCTATGAATAGCATTTCCATGGGGTCTGTTCAAAAAATATTTGTGCATATTTGCTAGCCTTCTCATGGCTTTACTGTTGTTAATTTTCTCACAATGAAATCTTGTATTTTTTCACCTAATGTACTTTAAGGAGAGACTTTTTTTCCATCTTGAACAAAATCCATCTTCATTGTTCACATTAACATGTGCCCTTAATTGAACTGTAAGTATTTTATCTTCTTAATCATAATTTTAGGTTCAATAAGCCCCCGTGCCTTCCTTTAGGATTCCTTTCTCAGTGGTTTATTAATGACAAATAGATGTGATGGATTCTTCTCTAGAAAGCAGATAGAGAAAAAACTGGTAGAGATTTATTTCATTGCTGATATACATTGAAGAATATCATACCCCAAGTCTTTTTGGTACATATCAAAAACCCTTCTCCCAGGAGTGAGAGTGGAGACAATCAATCCATAAGAGCAGTTTACCTTCAAGTCACCTGGAGTCAGCAGAATTTAGTAGGTAGGTCTTCCCACAATAGCACCCAGCCACGTGGTAGGCATAATTATTTTCTGATGGAATTTACTGGCTTCTGCATGCTGAACATTCAGGCAGTCATGATGTCCTCATTATTTGCCTCAGATATGAAAGAAAACCACAATCTCTCATGTGCTCTGTACCCTATTCTTACACTCCAGTCCTGCCCTTTGCCAGTTGTGGAAACTAAATATGTCTTCAGATATTGCCAAATGTCCCTTTGGGGAGAAATTGTCTTTAATTAAGACAAATTGCTCTTGTGTTCTTCTTCAGGGATGGCATTCTTTATAATAACAAGAAAAACATTCCTTAAAGATTTTTATGGGAGAAAATGGCAATTTAAAATTATAAAGAATTCAGTTGTTAACCTGCCAGTGCCAATTCCTATCTCAGGCATGTTTAATGATAATTCCTTAGTGGAAATCTCAGTTCTAAGTGCTTTTAATCCATGACCCCTACAGGATCATTCACAAGGCTCTCAGTATCAAGCTACATCAGTCTTGTCTTCTGTTCAGTTTCTTTAAATAATATCTGTAATTGGTCATGCAGATAATTGCATTCACCTTTGTTCTGGCATTTCCTCCAACTGGGACTGAAATGTGTAAGTTCCCATAACTAGTTGGGCTTCCACCAAAGGTTGACACATCCTCCAGACAAGTTGTCCTATAGAAGACTTACTCTTCAATATTTGAGAAGTAACTGAATCTGGGAGAAGAACATTCACTGAAATGGAGGCAAGGGAAAATAAAGACTAAGTGTATGCTCCATCCTTTGTCTACTGAACTCTAATTTGATTAATGTTGGTGTTTTTCTGTCTTTAATATTATCAATAACTTGCAGCCTTCACTTAGATCTCTAAACCTGGCATACAGCCATTTCAGATTGTTCACTACTGGCAAAGAAACTTTCATATCAAAGAAAGTCATTAGTAAATTAGTCACATTTGTAGCAAAAATATGTAGACATTTTGCTACTGGAACTTTGCATGTATTAATTCAGATGGTGCTTAGAAAAGTATCTGGCACTCCATTAGGCATGTAAGTGAAGCCACTCCATCATTAAATCTTTGAACTTCTTAATTTTATGCTAATTTCTAAGCTTTTCTAATAAGTTAGACATCCATTAGTGTTATAAAGAATCTTGTGAATTATTGGAGTGGTCACAATATAAACAAATGAATTTCTAATTCAGAACTGTGGCTTTCTCCTGCTTGACATGTTATGATGGTTCTCTTTAGCAGTAAATCCTACACTTGAAGGATAGTTTTCTTTATTGCTTTATATGTGATATCCAAGGCTATCTCTGAGTGTTTACCTATATTTCATTTAAGAAAATGCACTGTGATGTTTCATCAGGGAGTATAAATCTCAAATCCCAAATAAAATATTTACAGTAAAAATAGCACCCTTGATATCCCAATATTCCACCAGTTCCTTTTTTCTTTAATAAGAGAAGTTACTGCAGCTCCTAATATCACTACTTATTTTGCTAAAGTCCAAGTATTACAAGTTTCTTGGGCACTAAATTCTCTTCAAAATATTTATATCTAATTCTAGATATGGCATATTTCAAGCTGTGAGATCCACTTGTCAATTCTTTAAAATTAGTTTCAGGTCTAAATCAAGAAAAAGTAAACATATCTAATTTTCCATTGCTGAAAAGACAAACATAAAGTTTTTAAATGGGAAAAAACAAAAAGCATGTTTCTTGTCAGCTATAATTACTTACTGTTTACAGTAATATATGTACACTATAATTAACTCTGTGTTACATATATACATGGTTATTTTATAATATTTAAATTATAAAGACTTTTTAAAAAAAATAAACTGTTGGTAGGTGGAATTGATTTTATTCATGCCCAGTTAAGGCATCAGTGTTCCTGATGAAGGTGAATATTGTCTATTGCCCTTGAATCTACAATTTTAGTAATGGGTTATATTATGTTTTCCAAATTGTCTATTTGCCCAATTTTATTATTTAGTATTCTTCAGAGAAACAGAACCAATAGGATAAAGATATTTATTTTGAGAAAACTTTTCACACAACTGTGGAGACAGAGAAGACACACAATCAGCTGTATGCAAGCTGGAGGCCCAAGAACAAAACTAATGATTAGATTAGTTCCAGTCCAAACCTGAAGGGCTTAGAACTATGGGATCCAATAGTGTAAACCCAAACCTCAGCCCAAAGAAGCACCGAGGCCTGCGGGCAGAGGAAGGTGATGTTCCAGCTGAAGCCAGAGAAGCTGCTTACCCTCCCTCTGCCCTTTGTTCTATTGAGGGCCACAGTGGATTAGACGATGCCCACCTATTTGGTGAAGGTGATCTTCTTTACTCAGTTTACCAACTCATGTGCTAATCTCTTCTGGAAACCAGAAATAGTAGTTTACTCTTTTACCCTCCCAGACAAATCCAGATATAGTATTTTACTATCTAGGCAACCCTTGGCCAAGTCAAGTTGACACCAGAATGAATTATCACACACATCCATAGAATAAGGATCACATTTGAAAACCTAAGCTTATTGGGATAATGCATGCCAAACTATATGCAGAATGTTGGGAAAAAAGCAGCGTTTAATATGTGAGCTGCTAATAGCATTTAAATATATCTCATCATTCAAATATAAAATTGGAAGAAGTTCCTCTTAAGAGTGAATGTATAAGAACTCCATAATGATTATGCAACCTCAGAGTATCCTGACACACCTGTCCCAAGACATGACAAGAGTAGATAAACAGACCATTTAAAAATAATGAACTCTGGTTACTACAGTTATTTAGGGTAAGGGTTAGCCTAGAAATTATATTGTTCTTAATTTATCATTGGGACTCAAATTGTCAAATAGAATGACTGTTTGGGGCATGGTACATACCTGACTCTAGAACCAAATCCAGCCTAACAACCTACATATTGGGGACAGCGGCTCTTTGTGTGTGAATTAAGGGTTTTAACAATAAAAAAATCAGAAGACAACTGCATGGATAGAATGTTTTTCTAAAGATTATTTTATTTGCCACTTGGTACACCCAACTTTGTGACTGAATGGGGAGAGGCGATGTTACCTTTGTTAATATAAGGGGCATTCATTTAATAAGTGGTACATCTAGAATCACAAGTCATAGCTTCCCATTCCCTTATCCCACACTGAATGATTTTAAGTTGCTTTTGACTTCTTATATTTAAAAGTCTGGAGTTATGCCTATATTTATAGCTAAACACAGGCCTTGAATTATGAATCAGGTATCCCGTTCTCATTATTCTCTCATTACATTGTGACTAGTTGTACATTGGGAAAACTGTCAGAAATGTCACATTAAATGATTTTTAAACATCTCTCAATGAAGTGGATTGTTACCTACAACCTACAAGATGATAGCATAATGTATATACATGAGACCTACGCCCATAGATGAACTAGAACTCTCTGGCAAAGTGCTCATTGTTTTATTTGCAAAAGCTGGTTGTCAGTTTTATTCAGATTTTGCACAACAGAAATAGGTTGTCAGTTTTATTCAGATTTTGCACAACAGAAATAGATGATATCATACTGTGATGGAGACTAATATCTTTGAGTCAGACAAATCTTCATTTAAATTCTTCTGCTTCCTACTGGTTAGACTGAACAGCTTGTTAATCTCTCTTAACCATTTTCCTTTTTTATAGACAGATTAAATAATTGTTCATGGGACAAAATTAAGTGTCAAATGAGATGGATTATGTAAAATATATACCACAATTTTTTGTGAAATATTGAAAATATTTTTATTTTTATATTCATATCCCATATATATGTACAATTGCATGAGTGCAGTAAGTAACATGATTCAGTCAACACATCTTAATTTATTGCTAAAATGTGTGAAGCACTGTGCTAAGTTTTAAGAATTTGAAGATAACCAAATGCTTGGTTTATCAGCCTGTAAGGGAGATGATATTAATAATATAATCATACAAATTAATGTAAAATTAGAGTTGTGATTAGTGATAAGGAGAAATACATTATGTTAAGAAATCGAGTCTTTAACATTAAAGTTAAATTAATTTTAAAAATAAGGTTCTTACAAATCGTGTTGTGTATTTTAATATTTTCCAAAGAGCATAAGAAACCAATAGCAGCTTAAAATAAGATGCTAAAATGATTATTTGTGTTAAAAAGTTATGTCCCTGATCAGAGCATAAAGAACAGCTGATAGGAAGGCAAGCCTGGATGAGGAGAAGCAAATTACCAAATAATTGCAATATTCCAACCTACAGATGGTGGCAGATTTTAGTTGTGGATATTGAGAGGATTCAAAAGATTTCAGGAAAATGTATGATGTAAATGGACTGAACTTGGTAATAAATGAGTAAGGATGATGGAAAGGAGATGCCAGTGATTACTGCCTAATGAGATGAATGGTGTTGCCATTGCAATAATATCAACAGTAATTAGTAGTGAAAATGATATATTTGAAAAAGAGCCTGTTAACTTAAGGACAGAATGATCAATTTTAACCCTTCTATTGAAGTTAAATTGGTCCTTCATAAATGTAACTCATAGTTCAAAATGGGTTAGAACAGAAAACAGTTGCATGTTGAGGAGGTGAAAAAATGCCATTCTTCCAATACTTTCTGATCTCGATCTTTAAAGGAAAGTTTTATTTTAAACAGATGTTAATAACAATGTATTTGGGGGGTTTGAGTATATATTAAATTATGATATGTGACAACATTGTCACAGGGAGGTAAATTAGCGTAGTATAAAAAAGTACTTCTCCAATATGTAAAGTGAAATATAATGTTAAATTTTTAATTTATTTTTATTTATATAAATTCTCTCTCTCTCTCTCTCTCTCTCTCTCCCTCCCTCTCTCTCTCTCTCTCTCTCTCTCTCTCTCTCTCTCTCTCTCTCTCTCTCTCTCTCTTCCCCCCCACTGAAGAACCTCTAAAATAACAAGACACATAATTATAACTAATAAATAAAAAAGAGGTAAAATGGAATTAAAAAATTAAATTAATTCAAAAGAGGAAAAAAGAAGCACAAAGGAGTTTGGATAAATAGAAGGCAAGTAAGATGTAGATAGTACATTTAAAATTAATTATATTAATAATAAAAAGTAAATGTAAATTGTCTGAACACACCAATTATAAGGCAAGCATTTCCATGTTGGACAACAAACCAAGATCCAACTATATGTTGCCTAAAGAAAACACACTTTAAATATTAACCCTTTATCAGATTTATTATTGCAAATATTTTCTTTCATTATAGAGGTTATGTTTCTTAGAAGTGTTTCTCTGGTTTCTAAATATTTGGAAATTTAAAGAATATATCTTCTTCAATTCCATTGTTGCCAGGTATGTCCTATAGAGATTAAATCTTCTAATGTTTACTGAGACAGAGAGTATTTTATGACCCAAAATATGATTCATCTTGATAAATGCCCCATATGTATTTGAAAAGCATGTGTATTCTATTGCTGTAGAATAGAGTATTTTATAAATATTAAACAAGTTAACTTTGATTGTGAACAAAACCATTATAACTTTGTTTTCTGTCAATTGTTCCATCAGTTATTGAGAGGGGTGGCATTGAAATATCTGTTTATATATTTTGATTTCTCTATTTCTACTAGCAGTGTATAATTTTTGGCTTTATGAATTTTGAAGTTCTACTATTAGGTGCATAAACACTTAGGATTTATTGTACTCTGGATAAACTGACACAGTTATTGTCATGAAAGGGTTTTCTTTAACCTTGGTGATATTCTTTGCTCTAAAATCAACTTTGTCTTATATTAACATAGCTGTTCCTGCTTTCTTTTGACTAGTGTTATATTTTTTCAGTCCTTGTACATTTAATCTATTTGTGTATTTATATTAGTGTGTTTCTATTAATTTACTTCATTTAATTGTTATTTGAAAAAAACAAAACACTTAATATGAGATCAGCATCTTAATTTTTAAGAGCATAGCACAGTATTGTTACCTGTAGGCACAATATTGTAGGCACAATTTTCAAGAAGAAATCAAAACAGAAATTGAAGAATATTTTGAACTGAATGAAAGTGAAAACACAACATATCCAAATTTATAAAATGGTTTTAAAAACAAAGCGGTATATAGGAAATGTGTGGTCCTGAAATAAACTGCAACTGTATTAGAAGATAATAAAGGTATTCATAATAATGGCCTTAGGTTCCCCCTAAGAAACAATAAAAATAATTAAAAATTAAACTCAAGATAATAAAATAATGGAAGACATAAAGATCAAAGGGTATAGCAATACAATGCGGGAGGGGAGGTGTATGTAAGGGATCAACAAAACCCAAAACAGAATCATTAAGATCAACTATTGGGTCGGCAACTAAGTAATTGCGGGTTTCACACATATATGGCTTCAGTTGAATTTTTAGGTTTGCAGACGTAGTACAAATGTAAAACACATTTTGTTATTTGATAGTTGGCTATTCAGCTGTTAATCAGTAAAAAAAGTTTTTGATCTGTTTTGTAGTTTTCGTTTGGCGTTCGCTGAAAGATGGAAAATCAAAAGGAACATTTTCATCATATTTTGCTTTTTTATTTATTATTATTTTTTATTATTGTTAAACTTCTTTGAATGTTTGGTAAAACTCCCATGTGAAGCCCTCTGGACCTGGGCTATTGTTTGGTGAGAGTTTTTTGATTACTCCTTCTATTTCATCAGTTGTTATTGGACTATTTAGGTTTTTTGTTTCTTCCTGTTCAGTTTTGAGATATTGTATTTTCCTAAAAATTTGTCTATTTTATCCACATTGTCCAGTTTGTTGGAATATAGTTGTTCATAGTATTTCATTACAATCCTTTCTATTTCTGTGGTGTCAATGGTTACTCCTCCACTTTTGTTTCTGATTCTATTTTGGTCTCTCTCTGTTTCTTAATGAGTCTGGCTAAAGGTTTATCAATTTTGTTTATCCTTTCAAAGAACCAACTCTTGATTTCATTGATTTTTGTATTGATTTTTTAGTCTTTATGTTATTTATGTCTACCCTATTCTTTATTATTTCCTTCTTTCTACTTTGGGTTTTTCTTCTTGTTCTCTATTTCTTTAAGTTATAGGGTTAAATAGTTTATTTTTTGAGGTATGCCTGTAGTGCTATGAACTTCCCTCTCAGGGCTGCTTTTGTAGTGTCCCAAGGATTTTGGGTTTTTGTGTGTTCATTTTTATTGGTTCCGGAAAGTTTTTTTTATTTCTTTCTTTATCTCATTGGTAATCCATTCATTGTTTAATAATATGCTATTTAGTCTCCATGGGTTTGAATGTTTTTGGGTGTTTTTACTGCAGTTGATTTCTAATTTCATTCCACTATGATCAGAGAAGATGTTTCATATGATTTCAATCTTCTTGAACTTGTAGAGACTTGTTTTGTGTCCTAACATGTGTTCTATCTTTGTGAATGATTCATGTGCACTTGAAAACGTATATTATGCTGCAATATGCATTGAGATATATAGAGGATCTACATAAAACACAGTCACAAACCCAAAGAGAAAGCCAAAATGAGGAGACAAATAATAATAATAATAATAATAATAATAATAATAAGCCCCAAATGAAAGAACAAGAGCATTCTCCAAAAGAAGAGACAATGAAGCAGAGATAGGAAATGTATCTGAAACAGAGTTCTGAGTAATGTTCTATAAATGTAAATTAAATCCATCTGATCCAATGTGTCATTTTGAGTCTCTGTTTCCTTGTTAAGTTTTTATATGGAAGATCTATCCACTGTAGTCTGAGGTGTGTTAAAGTCACCTTCTATGCATGTATTGTTGTTGATATCTCCATTAAAGTCCTCTAGAAGTTTTGTTTTATATTTTGGTGCTCCTTTGTTGGATGCATATATGTTTATCAGGATTATATCTACTTGTTGGATTAATACCTTCAGTATTATGTAGAGACCTTTGTTGTCTCTTGTGATGGCCTTCATTTTAAAGTCTATTTTGTTGGATATGAATATTGCTATTCCAGCATTTTTTTCTTTTCCATTTGCATGGAAATTTTTTCCATCCTTTCAATCTCATCCTGTGTGTGTCTTTTTTTTTTCTTTTCTTTTTTTAAAAGTGGATCTTTTGAAGATAACATATAGTTGGGTCATGTTTCTGTAACCAATCTGCTATCCTATGCCTTTTGATTGGAGACCATTTAGTCCATTTACATTTAGGGTTATTACTGATAGGTACTTATTTATTGTTATTATATTTCTGTATAGCTAGGTTTCTCAATTACTTCTCATTATAGCAATCCCTCTAACATTTCTTGCAATGCAGGCTTGGTAGTGATGAACTCCTTTGGCTTTTTTTGCTTGTTGTTTTTTTTTGTTTGTTTTTGTTTTTTTGTGTGTGTGTGTTTTGTTTGTTTGTTTGTTTGTTTGTTTGTTTTTCCTTGTCTGGGAAGATCTTTATTTGACCATCTAGTTTGAATGATAGCCTTGCTGGATATAATAATCTTGATCTCAGATCCTTGTTTTCCATTACCTTGAATACTTCATGACATTCTTTTCTGGCCAGTACATTTCCTGATGAGAAATCAGGTGTCAGCTTTATGGGAACTCCTTTGTAGGTAACAGTTTTCTTTTCCCTTGCCGCCTTTAAGATTCTCTGTCTTTAATTTTTGGCATTTTAATTATGATGTGTCTGGGCATGGGCCTGTTTGGGTTTTTCTTGCTCGGGGTTCTCTGTGCCTCCTGAACTTGTGTTACTTTTTCCTTTACCAGGTTAGAAAAGTTCCCTGTCATTATTTTTTCAAACATGTTCTTTATTTCTTTCTCCCTTTCTGCCTCTTCTGGCTCACCTACCATTCTAATATTGTTACATTTCACATTGTCCCACTGTTTTCCTGTTTGTGTGTGTGTGTGTGTTTTTCTTTTTGGTTTTCTGATTGAGTGATATTTTCAACTCTGTCTTCTAATTCACTGATTCAATCCTCAGCTTCCCTTAATCTGCTGTATATTCCTTCCAATGTGTTGTTTGTGTTATATCATTCTTTATCACAGACTGCTCTTTTTTCATAATTACTATATCTTTGTTCATGCTGTTGAGCATCTTTATCATCACTACTCAGCACTCTGTTTCAGATAAATTTCTTATCTCTGCTTCATTTATCTCTTCTTTTGGAGAATTCTCTTGTTCTTTCATTTGGGGGTTGTTTTTTGTCTCCTCATTTTGGCTTTCTGTTTGAGTCTGTAACTATGTATAATATAGATCCTCTACACCTCTCAATCTCTAGTGCAGGATGGTGTTTCTGACTGATTAGATCAGGCAAAGACTCAAAGCCTCCAGAAACAGCCTCTACCTACAGACTGATAGGATTCTGTCTTGAATTGCCCCTCCCCCTGCCCATCATCCTCAGGTGTAGTGAGAGTTTTTTTTTGTTTGTTTGTTTTTTAAAAGAGGATGGGGCAGTTGCTACTGCCTAGGAGGCTAATTGTTATTTTAAATGTCCTAAGTGGCCTCAGGGCAAGGTTTTTTCCAATCTTCTCCCTAGGCAAGGTAGAGATCTGTGTGGGAAAGATGTCCTCCCTTGCATGAGGGAATGACTCAGACCAGGAAACTTGGGGTGTCTGCCTTCAGAGCTCTATTCCCTTAATCCCCAAACCTGGCTTCTGCCCTCACAGCTCCATTTCACTTCACCCTCCCTCTATCAGAGCACAAGGTGGGTGGCTCCACAGGGAATTTTGTGCATTGGCCCTTTAAGAAGGTGCCTGAATTTTCAGCTGTTACTCTCTGGCGGATAGTGTCCCACCACTTTTCACAGCCAGATGTTATATGGATACCTCTTCAGTTTTGGTGCTCTCTAATGGGGTTCCAAGCTTGGGGGTTACATCCCAGAGTATTCAGTGACAAATCCCCAAAGATGAGATATCTCACCAGGATTTATAGTTGCTATCTGTGGGCACCTCGCCAGTCCTTTCTTGCCTCTGTCCTTCCTACCAGTCTCTAGGCGGTCTCCACTTTTGGTCCTTACATGTCAGGGTTTTCTCCTGTGAGTTTTCCATTGATTATTCAGGAAGTTTTTCTGTATTTTAATTGTAATACCAGTGTGTTCCTGGGCGCATGTCCATGCAGCATCCACTTACTCTGCCACAATTTTTAATCCAGAATGCACTTTTTCTACTCATTTTGTTGACAGTTTCTCAATGTATACATATGTCAAACTTTATTCAATTCTATTCTTTAAATAGATATACTTTTAATGCTTGCCAAAGTAAAAAAGAGCTCTTAATTTTAAGGAATTCTGTTCATCAGGACACATCACAAAGACAGTTGGAAGAGGGGAAAAGGCTAAGGACCTGTTTAATTAGTACTAAATGTCATCATTAGAATGGTAATTTCCAGTTGGAGGTACGGAGTCTTGCCACTGGCAAATGGCTGAACCAGCTCTTGGGAGTGCAAACTATGTAGCCTTAAGGATTTTGGTGTACACCAGTGTTTCATTATGGGTAACAAGAGAATGGAATAGAGAGAAAGGAAAACATTGTTAGATGCAATAATCTCATTTTTTTTTCTTTTCTCTGTTCTTGCTCCAAAGAATTTATGCTGAAGGTTTAAACTTGAATGTTATGTCCAGAGCTGTGAGATTATTACTATCATGTGTTTGCCAGATGTTGGTCCATACAAAGATACATGACATAGTTTATTACAGTATTTTTATTAAAATATTTATTCAATGAGTAGAATAATTTTCTCTTATGAGGAATAATTAATCTATAATTAACAGAACAATTATTAACATGTGTATTACACAGATATTGAAAATTAAAATTATCGTGAACATATTTCAAATACCAGCTTTTTCACATCAGTAAGAAAAACCAATTTTGTACAACATTTCTTAAGGATGTTCATCATTAAGGTGTATATTATACATTATCTACTCATTCTCCTGTATTTTTAAAATCACAATTTAATATGATACATGGTTCTAGTGATACCAAAAAAATATGGGTGTTGTTTGAGTCCAAATTCTTGTCTCATGAAAATAAAAAAATGAAGTCACAGATAAAAACGATAAATAGAACCAACATTTACTGAGAAAAGCCAGTCCTAGAAAAGGTGTAGCTGGGTTTCATAGAGCAAGACAATGTCCAAAGCTTCTTTTCCATGTTACAGTGGGGGAGTAGTTTAGTATCCAAGGTAATTAAAGTCTATCAGCCCATGTGTGGAGACCCACATGGCCATATGCCACATGGATGCAGGGATGTGCTCCGCTGCCACAGGAATGAACATCAGGAACCCATTGCATGCTAGGCAGAAGAGAGAGGATGAGAGGAAGTGCACACCATTTAAATTTAGGGGGTAGGTAGTCTTGCTAGCTCCTAATTGGTCTTTTCAAAGAATTTTGCCTTGGCAATATCCTTTGGATTGGTTTATACACCTTACTGCCTTGTGATTGGTTATCTGTACACTACTTGTCTTAGCAATACCCATACATTTTGAAGTGTATACCTCTCTCCTTAGTATCCTTCCTCCTCCCCCTCCCCTCCCCACTGCATTGGGATTCTTTAGTAACTCAGCCTAGTTTTACTTCCTCTCTTCCTCCAGAGTCTCTGTCCCTGTCTACTTAGCTTCCTTCTGTCTCCTCACTAGTAATAGTAATAAAAATATTTCCTGAAAACATTTCAGCAGCAGGATATGACTATGAGTTTTGAACATTATCTTGCCAACATTTATGTGGAAGATTTTCTTCATAATCCTTGAGTATACATGGTAAATTTTCTAACTTGGTGGACTGAGTACAAATCCAGAAAGCATATTTCAAAAGTTTAAGACACTCCCTTTCATCTGACAAGTATATGTTGTTAGGTTTCCCCACTGACCTAATTATGTACCACTTTCTTTTCCATCACAAGTCCTCTGTGGCAATATGAGAAAACAGCCAAAAGGTTCCTGACTAATCAGTGAATGTCCTCAGCAAGCAAGACCATTTCAATATCCATCTTAAATATTTCATGAGCTTGTGAAATTTAGTTACGTCCAGAGAGCTACTTCTATATTACTGCTTCATATGTTCTTTAAAGCATTAAAGTTATCTTTAATGTACATATGAAATTCTTCTTTACTCACAGTAGAAAAAGCAAACACAATTTCAGCATTGTTGTTTTAAAGAAAAAGAACCTTCCGAGAAAATAGCGATTCTGCACTCTGTGAACCAGTACAATTTGAAGATGCATTTAGAAACACTCATTTTGACACCTCTCTCAGCCCTTGAACCAGAGAATCTGTTATCTCAGTGCTCAATAAAATTACTGATTAATGTACAGTGAGGAAGAAGTGTGACTGGAAGGAAAAGAGTGACTGAAAAGAAAAAAAAAAGAAAGAAACATGAGAAAACATAGTAATAAACAAAGAAAAAGGAGGATTAAATGAAGGGAGAATGCTTGAAGGAGGAATACAGGGATATAGTAAAAAATAAGTAAATAAAAATCTGAGTCCAAAATCAAGGAACACACAAGGATGGCCAATACACAAAAATGCATGTCCTACAGATTTAATTGTATCCTTTTTAACTTCATACTTTATTTCAGACAAGGTACTTCTAGAAAGCACATTTCCCCACTTCTATAGATACTTAACCCGAGGTACATTATGTTCACTGGAAGAAATTTTTCTCATATAATTTCAGAAAACATCAAGATATGAAGTTGGAGATAGTCATACTAATATAATTTCAGTACAGTATAGTCTGTATCATTTAGTGTTCAAGGCAGAAAACCAAAATCACTCTAAGGAAAAAAGCATTTAGCATTAGAACTAGGTACTTTCAAAATTGTTAAAAGGACAAAAGAGCTAGTTCTAGACTGGGACTCTAGAGTAGTCCTGAGATGAATCTAGATAGCCCTGGATAGCAGAAAACTGAAATGACACCGGAGACTGTGACCCACAGAGTAAAATGTAAGATTAAGACATCATTGCTTCTTCCAGAAAGTTGAAGAATGACCACCAAGTCCTGTTGTAAGAGAACCACAGCTTTTTGAATGAACAGGGTTAGTCAGAGTTGAAGGAATAAGGCTTCTCTTGGCTTTGCCTTCCAAATCTGTTGAGAACACATTTAATTGGTGAGCACTAATTCTTATCTAGAATCCTAGATATGGGGGAGGGAGGATGGAGGTCAGAAATTGTAGATTTAAGCATTCTTGAATCCTCAATCAAAGACAGATAGATAGATGATAGGTAGATGATAGATAGATAGATGAATATTACTTAATTTTACATCTAGCCATTTAAAGTAAACAACCCAGGCATTATCTATGTATATGGTACTAAAAACATGCAGATTTCTTTGGAAGAACACTAACATTTGTGGCCTACAGAAAGAGATGAGATGGCATATATGGATTACATATGGCATCATATAAATACTGTTCTAGGAACTTTAATCTGGCCATTCACTGATAACATTATGGGGCTCAGAAAATATCTGTTATTGTTCATCTAAGAGTAATACGCAAATCGACCATACCTCTACTAAACCAACAAGTCACTCCCACCAGCCAATCAGGAGTGAGTATGCAAATAAACACAACTAAGATGGCTACAGCCACAGAGAGCAGGAGGGAGGCTTGGGTTTCCCAGGCAATGGAGGAAGCCAAGCTTTCCGCCTGCCCTTGCCAGCCTAGGCCTCCACTCAAGTCTACAAAGTTTAAACTATAGAATATAGAGAAATCCCAACAAAAATGACTGAATCCACAGAGTGAGCAGGAGGCTTGGCTCTACTCAAGCCTACAAAGTTTCAATTATAGAAGATAAATAAGTCCCGGATAACAGGGCCTCTGCTTGGGTCACTGGGGGGCATGGCTGTCCTGCAAACCACAACAGGCCTCCTGTCCAGGCCACCCAAGCCCCAAGGGAACCCCCATCCTGATCTGGGACACCCTTAGGGCAAACCAGCTGGCCCCCACCCAGGCACCAGGCCTCTATCCTATCTAATAAAAGGATAATATGCAAATTGACCATCACTCCAACACACAAGATGGCTCCCCCCATGGGGTCAAAGATCCTGCCTCCATGTGGACACAAGATGGCCACCACAAGATGGCCAGTAGAGGAGGGCAGTTGGAAGGGACCTGGCCTGCAATGGAGTGGTTAGGGGATGATCAGGCTAGTAGGCAGAAGTGGTTAGGGGCAATCAGGAAGGCAGGCAGGTGAGCAGTTGGGAGCCAACAGTCCTGAATTGTGAGAGGGATCTGGCCTAAAGGGGCAGTCAGGCTGACCTTGAGGGGTCCCAGATTGTAGAGGGTGCAGGCTGGGCTGAGGAACACACACACCCATGCATGAATTTTATGCACCGGGCCTCTAGTTTAAATATAATACCTGCAATCTTTTAAGGTAATATAAAATTGATTTTCAAATTTGGTGATTTCAATAATTAACATATTTCAAACTTTGTATTGAAATCTGGGTGCAAGGGACAAATATCCCCCTAAAGTATATTACTGGAAAATATTGAATGAATGTTGCATCTTTCCCCCATTTGCCTCACTTTCCTCCTTAGTATATATATGACATTATAATAGGAAATGCATTGCATAGATGCCTATTTTATAGAAAATTAACTAGCAAAATCTTACATGAATTAACACTACTCAGAGTACAAGAAGGTCCCCAATAGATTTGCCATTCTCATGTTTTATTTTTTTCTTTACAGAAGAAAATATAAAGTGACTTTTTTTTTTCCACAGAGTCATTAGACATTATGAATCAAACTAATTCCTTCTAAAGGTACTAAAATTCACCTCTTCCCTAACACTGTTCAGATCCTCATTACCTCCATCCTTGTTAATAAAGTAAATTTCTGACTTGTTTTTCAACTTGTCTAATTTCTCTCCTGTTCACAAATTCATCCTAAAACATTAATTTTCTCACCTCCATGTTTAAATTTTTCTATTTTAGTATTTTATGTTCTGCATCTCTACTTCTTTAGTCCACATTTTTTTAGAAACTGTCACTCTTGTCACAACTTCCCCACTTTTCCTTGTCATAGTCATTTTAAAACATTTGTAAATATAATTTATGTTGCCACCGTGTCATTTTTTATTTTTCTTCACCTTCTTCTATTAACACACATTTTCTATCCTCATTTTACTTACAATGTCTCATTATTGACTTGTGTTTATCCTTCCAGATTGCTCAAATGTTACCTCCTCCAGAGATAACAAGGAGTTACCTCACTAGGAGTGATTTATTTTTCATCTAAAATTTAAAGGAATGATTCAAGGTCTTGTCGCATTGTTTATATCACCTACTATGTTACAAACTAATGAAGGCGAGAGATTGTGTATGTTTGTGTTTGTGACTCCATAGAACTAGCATGCTGAGTAGACATTAAGTTATTATCCACTTCATACATATATTCCTGAGTCATTTCAGAGAAAGAAACTATTTTCTGTTTATTAAAACCATAAAAACAAATTCAGTCTTCTTTATACCTTTTCCTTCTTCTGACATCCTACAGAGAATAGCTCAAAGCAGTTTTGCAATTTTCTAAGTAAGAAATAATTCATACATAGGCTCTTTCTTATTATTTCACATAACCTACTTTGTAGATTTCTGTACTTTCATTACAAATCAAAGTTCAAAGTTTTCAAATTCATGAAAAAAATTGTATTGGGGATTTATGGCAAAATCAACGCACAATCAGCATCCAAAATAGCATTTTATAAACTACACAATGGTATATCTGTGCTAATTCAATTTATCTGCTTTTTAAAGAAATATTTTAAATAGGTTATTATTTTATATTTACAATAAATTTGTTATATTAATTTTAAAGATATAAGATACTTGTTGTGAAAACTTTAAAAATAAATAAAAAGAAGACATTTCTATTTTGATTCAAGAACTCTAGTGAAAATTAAAATAGAGCCTTCCCCCCCTCCACACACACACACTCACACACAAATCACTTGAAACATAAGACCTACAATAATATAAAATTATTCATAATAACCTACATGAATAATTATAGTGTTTTTAAATTATGTTGTATAATATGAAAAATTGAAATAATATGAAGATATGACTTTGAGAGTCAGACTTATTCTATTGTCATTCACCTAGACCACATGTGTCAAACACAAGGCCCGCGGGCCAAATCCAGTCCGCCAGGCCTTGCAATGTGGCCTGCACCGCGCTGTCATCACTGCACTCTGCTGTCAGTTTATGACATTGTCAGTTTATGACTGTTCAGTAAACCATTCGGCCAGCAATTTAGGCCGGATTTTAGATTTTGGCCCCTTCTCTGATTGAGTTCGACACCCCTAACCTAGACTGTTGAAAGTCAGTTTGCACAGTAGAATGCTAAACTCAAATATAATGTGATTTAAATACCAGAAAAAAGAAGACACTGTAGGTTGCCTTGATTGAATACATATTTAGGTATTAGATTGAGACTTACAAGCTGGACATTTTATGGAGGACAGCATTGTAATTTGAAAATTTTGGAGCCTTTTTTTATTTGAAAAGTAAGACCTAATCTTTTTACTTACATTTGAAGAATAAGACTCTTCTCTCTTGAAGGGCTTCCTTAGGATATTTTTTCCCTCACCAATATATATGGCCACACATATAGATAGTCATTATTCTTATCCGTATGACCCAAATCGCTTATTAATTTTAGCTTAAAGCCTGCAAATTCTCTCTCCTTCGCTGTGTTATAAGTGACTGTTTATTATTGCAAATTTGATAGACATTTCCTTATTTCAATTTTTGAAATAAATGTCAGTTTTTATCAAAGTAAACTCCAAAGTTATCCTGGGATACAAATCCTTTCATGACTCAGTCTTACATATGTTACCCAGCCTCCATGTTTACCACTTTCTCTTTGATTCTGTTGAGCAGTTCAAAAATATGTTTCTCACCTGATCCCAAACAGCTTTTCAAATATTTGTTTTGTAAAGATCTAGAAAACAGTCATATTCTTGGCCCCAAATCATTAGTTACTAACAAGTGATTCTTCTTTTAGGAAGTTCCTTATACACTAATGATAGGAGGAGAGGAGGGGGGGGGGGGGAACAAAAACCCCTCAATGTTTTATTTTGGGAGAAAACATAAAGTTTTAAATAAAATTCAATCATTCAATTATTTTACAAATATATATTGAGCACATGTAATAGGTCAAGCACAAGCTGGCCTTTAGAATGCCAAGACCAAACTATAAACAAGCACACAAATTAACAAGCAAACAAAAAACTGTAAGAAAACCAGTATCTGAGGAGGACAAAGGAGTTGGATTCAATGGTCAGATTAAGAGGCTAATGTGTCCCCAGGGATCTTCCTTTTTTCTCAACACTAGAGATGGTTTTATTGTTTAGTTTATTGCATGTACATATTGCTTTGTATAGTTGTTGAATGTTTGTTAGTGATAGTAAAGAGGAATTAAGGGATTCGCCAGTGAAAGGAAAGGCAGCCTTCTCAGCCCTCACTAGGATCAGAATGAGGACAGAAAGGCTGACAGTTTCCAAATTCAAGATAAGGCAGCAGGGAGGTAAGTGGGGATTCAATGCAAACCCCAAAGCTGTGAAGAGCAAGGTGACAAGAGAGGAGGCTGCAGCATGGATTGAGCTGGGAGTGGGGGTGGGAGACAGAAAGGGAAAAGATAAACTCCTCAAGTTTGTTAGAGGCAGGTGGTATTGAAAGTAGACTTAAGTCAACCCTGGGTTCTCCTTGAGGAAAAAAAAAATTCCCCCTCTAAAAACATAAAGTTCTATTTCTGCATTCATGATTTCACACAGCATTACCTGAAAAATTTCGCAGGCACGGCTACACTCTCTGAGTATTCAAGATATCTAAAGTAGGTCACTTTGAAATAATTCTTTATAAATGTCCTTCTCGTTCATTCAGAAATCTCTGGGATAAAAAATAATATAAGAATCCTAAGTAGCTGTTCATGAAAGTTCATTTTTACCTTCCAATGTGTCTGACCAAATGAGTAAACTCTTCAAATCGAGGGGAGGAGTCAGGGAATCTAGGAAAAGTGACATTCCATTTGCTGACTTCTGAGTTGTTTTGTTTATAGTTTACAAATTCATGTAATTTCATAGGTGGGATTTCACAGTCAATGGAATGATGAGGGATGCAGTTGGCATGATCCTTTGTTGAAAAACCAGTCACTTTCTCATATACATGATAGCTCTTACTTTCTTCTTTGGGATTTGCATTTTAAATGATTAAGGATCCAGTAAGACAGCATGAAACCTCATTAACGAAGATATATCTGCAGGCCTCTACCTGAAGGGAAAGTGGCGATTTTTCCACCTCATAGCCCTCAGCTTAAATACCTGCTGATTTGTTTTATCTCTACTTACTTCAAAGTATTTCAGCCACATTAATGCAGCTTTATTCTATAGAAACCGTCAGAATACAAAATCAAGCTCTGAGCTGAACCCTAAAATAAACAAATCGGAAAATGTTTCATTTACAGGCTTCTACTTTCTATGGCATTGTGGTCCGCTAAGGGCTTCTCTTGATGCTAAGTTAAGAGGAATAAACCTCTGCGATTGTTAAGTTCATTAGGAAAATTAACATAGCAGGTTTGCTTTTAAACAGATATGTGGTGTTTTTAGCTGCTGCTTTGAAGTAAGATGCTGAGAGCCATAGGGGAGGTAGATATCATATATTCTCACCGTACATATAGCAAAGGTGGTGTAGTAATTAAGGTTTACCAAGGCATTCTCCTGCTGCTTTCCCGGTCCTTGTTGCGGTGATAATAGTCTTATAGTTAGACAGCACATTGCAACAGAGTTAGGCAACAGCATCATAAAAAGGTAATATTGATGCATAAAAGAATTAGGTAAACTTTGTCAATGAAGCATAACATCTCATTAATATTAACCTCCAGCAGGGTACTTACAGTCCCAGGCATTGATCCAACCATTTGCTTACCTAAGTATTTTCCAACTCTGGTGCAGTTTGTTATGCCTTTTTGAAATACCCACTCTCTTCTTTAGAAATGCTTTATGTTCTCCCTTTGACTGGGTAGATCCTGGAAAAAGAAGTGGGAGACAACTTTCAGCAAACGACATTTTGGAAGCAGTTAATGTTGCATGTACTAGAAAAGCATTCAGAATCTCTGGCCTGCTTTTTCACTTGACTCTGCCATAGAAGGGTTAATTCAAGCATGGCAACCCTACTGACTTTACAGGAGTGATTTCATAAGCAATAGTGAGCATTTAGGTCAGTGACAAGAATAGTCATTCTCAGATTTGTGCAGTGTTTGGTCTGGATGAGCTTGGGAATATGAGACCAGAAGATTCCTCTGTAGATTCCACTAGTAGACGTTTTCTATTCCATTACCTATAAAAACATAAAGAATTTTAACCATGTGTCTCAATAATCTACCATGTCGGGTGATAAATAACCCTTCAGAAGTTCCTTGAAAACCATAGAATATAAACCCAAGGCTCATTGAGTAATACATTGGTACCTAAGTTACAAGATAAATATAAGAAAATACAAAAACAAGTAATCAAAATTTTTTTCTTTAATGTATAAATCTAATTTATCTGTGGCCAAGATCAACCACCCATAAGTTCTGGAGAAGAGGAAAATGACCCAGCTTTGTTCGATTAAAGTATCAGACATAATTTGCTATTAGTTGTTTAAAAATATACTTTGTTCCAAAATGAAAATACCGGTAACTGGATATCCAAATGAGTCACCATCCTGAATAAAAATGTAATTATTTTAATAAAATATTTTTTTCATATTTAATCAAACTTTGATGTAAATACTGAGCATATTAAATAATGGCATTGGATATTTGGAAGAAAACAATTCAGGGAAAGAAATATATATGTTTAGTTTCTTTTAATCATGAAAATCAATTCCACAACAAAGCACCTTTATGAAAAACCTTTTCATAATCTGTTCTATCAGCAGTCTAGCACAGGGCTTTGCATAGAAAAAACATCAGAATGATAGAGATTGTCATGAGTCTGCTTTATTTCTAACACTAGAGGCCCGGTGCACAAATTTCATGCACGGGGGAGGGGGGAGCAGTGTCCCTCAGCCCAGCCTGAATCCTCTCCAATACTCTCCAATCCTCAAGGGAAGTCCAACTGCCCATTTAGGCCCAATCCCACTGGGCAGTCAGACATCTCTATCACAATCCAGGACTGCTAGCTCGCAACTGCTCACCTGTTTGCCTGCCTAATTGCCCCTAACCACTTCTGTCTGCCAGCCTGATCACACCCTAACCACTTCTCTACAAGCCTGATTGGTACCTAACTGCTCCCTTGCTGGCCCGATTGCCCCTAACTGCCCTCCCCTGCTGGCCTGGTCATCCCTATCTGCTCTCCCCTACAGGCCTGGTTCGCCCCAACAGCCCTCCCATGCTGGACTGGTTGTCCCCAACTGCCCTCCCCTATAGGCTTGGTCCCCCTCAACTGCCCTCCCCTGCAGGCCTGGATCACCCCCAATTGTCCTCCACAGTAGGCATAGTTGCCCCCAACTGTCCTCCCCAGTAGGCCTGGTCGCCTCCACCTGTCCTCCCCTACAGGCCTGGTTGCCCCCAACTGTCCTCCCTTGCAGGTCTGAGTGCCCACAACTGCCCTCCCCTGCTGGCCATCTTGTAGTGGCCATCTTGTGTCCACATGGGGGTGATCATCTTTGACCACATGGGGGCAGCTATCTTGTGTGCTGGAGTAATGGTCAATTTGCATATTACCTGTTTATTATATAGGATTCTCTCTTCACAGAAAAAGATATTGGGACAAAATAACCTAATTGCTTTTTGTCATTTGTAAAAGATTTGATATCCTCAAATTTATAATCACACTGAATAAAATAACTTTCTCAGGTTGAAATATGGATGTCCTATTACACATACTTCCTTTCTAGTCAGCATTGTCATATGTTTTGATGTATGGATACAGTTAAACAGTTCCTTCTCTCTCTGTCTCTCTCTCTCCATTCCTCCCCCTCACTTTTCCTTTCACACTCTCTCTAGTTTTATCTATCTACAGGGCTGGACTGACAGAGTGAAAATCACCAATCCCCTATTAATTAATGAAATAATTACACGTCTTTGAAATTTTGCTCATAGATGTTCCATCCTCTAGACCTTTCCCCTCCAGGTGTCAACGCTTGTTGAATTCCAAGAGTATGTGATCTTTAAAGGATTTAAAAAATAATCATGCACAAAGGTAAGATGATTCAAGGTTGCTTCAAAGTTCTAACTCAAAATGCCTTTAAGTAATTAAAAAATGAGGACATATATGTGAATTAATAAGGACAACTGGAAAAAAAGAGTATAATTTAAAAACAGCATTGCTTGTCTAATTTAGATATACGAACAAAAAGTGTTTTCCTTAAACAGGACACACTTTTTTTCCACATCAACACATTTATCTTGCACTTCTGTTTTTTGTTTTTGTTTTTTTTCTTTCATCATTTCTTCACTCATGAAATAAAGAACTTGAGTGGGTGGGAAACAAGAAATAGAATACATTTAGTACAGAAAAAAATATTAATTGCTTGAAAATGCAAAGTAAGGGAAGAAATCAATTGTGAGTAAGCAGCACAGAATGAAACCTCTTGACCTTGTCAGATGCTTTATGGAAGAGACCCTTCAATCAGAAATGTGCTGACATTCAATTATCACAGGATTGGATCTCCCCTCAATTAATTGAAAACTCCCCCTCCTGGAAGAGAACCATTTTTCTGAACAGCCACTAATTTTTCAAAGTGGAAATTTAGTACTGAAGAGATTGCACAATTATCCACTAAGAATTAAATTTATATATTATGAACTACCACATTCAACATTAGGCTCTGATTGTAAATAGCCACATTGCGTTTTGAGATGCATAAGTCTGTGATGTGCTATTGCAATTCTTAAAAATGCCATATATAATTTATCTTATTACCTTCACTATTCTTTCTTTAAATATCAAATATGTGAAAAACTAAACCATAAGCAAAGATGAATGCTCTTAATTGCAACATCAGGGTTGAATTTTAGTTGTACGCATATTGCCTGTGAAAGAGATGCTAACTTCAAATTAATCACATATATTTGTATAGGGATACATAAAGTGAATAATTAAAATCCCTATTCAAGCTTTTCACTTTTATATGTGCAGTATACTTTATGTCATTTTATTATTAAAGATCTCTCATTCTAAGATTATTTCTGAGTAGTAAAAGCATTTAGCAAATATCAGATTGGTGATTCATGTGATGAACATGTATTAAAATGAAGATGATTTTGCTGGGTATTAAAAAGCTAGTCTAGAGAGTCCCAGGAAATGTAAAATGGCTTTTATTTGAAGCTCTAATCCCTATGATATCTCATTAAAAGTTTTTTTTTCTACTCAGGTATATAGAACACTATAAGAGGAAAAAAAATGAGAGAATACCTATCAAGGATGAAGCCAGTTTAGCAAAAAATATATATATATACATATATACATATATATATATACATATATATATATATATATATATATAGAGAGAGAGAGAGAGAGAGAGAGAGAGAGAGAGAGAGAGAGAGAGGTAAAAAACACACCAAGGCCCAGCCTGGAATTAAAAGCAAAGTCTAAACAGTACGTTCCTCTGTTTGCTGAAACACTTAAGATAATTTTAAAAATAGACTTGTCTTGTATAAAAACGTAGTTAACTTGCACTTTCTTTTGTTGTTGTTGTTAATCCTCACATGAGCATTTTTTTCCCATTGATTTTTAGAGAAAGTGGAAGGGAGAGAAAGAGACAGAAAGAAACATCTATGTGAGAGACACATATTGATTGGTTGCCTCCAGTATACTCCCTGATCAGCTCTTGGGGATTGAGCCTGCAACCAAGGTATGTGCCCTTGACCAGAACTGAACCTGTGACCCTTTAGTCGGAGGGCCAACCCTCTAACCACTGAACAAAAACTGGCTAATATCAGCATTTACTAAGACACTGGATTGTTCAAGATACTAAAAACATGATGATGACTGTGACAGTTTCTTTCCTCAAGGAACTTGCTGTAGAAGCAGCCAAGTTTGCTCCGCGCTGCAATTGCCATGCATGCCTGGGAGTGAGAGTACCAGGAAGTGCAGGGGCTCAAGACTGGGCTGTCAAAAGGGTCTAAGGTTGCCTCTCAAAAAGTATTTTCACAATAAAACAAAAATCCCTAAAATATTTCAAGCGTGTCCTATTTTCTCCTTACATTGCCAAATCACTTCAAAGGAGAGATTTGAAAATGAATAGTGATGACTTTTTACAGTCAAATGGTGACTTAAAATAAGTAATATGTAGAACAATTCTTCAGACTCATGAAAAGAAAATGAGACTGCTATGGGAAACTGCTTTCAACTGTAATAGTGGCGGTGGCAGTGTTTAGACACTCAGGAAAGCTGTGCTCTTTTGTTCAGAGCTTGTGAGTTCTACTGGATGCGACAGCCTCCTGTTGTTTCCCTGCCAAATTCTATATATTTTCTTCATCTAAAACTGTTCTGACAAATACCTGTAATTTCAGTTCAGTGTATTCCTCCAGACGACCTATACTTTCTTAGCTGATGATGTGTTAGAATGCCAAATTCTAAGGACAGAAAAGGATGACTCTGGGCTGGAAACAGCCCTGTACTTGAATAAGGTATTTTGGGGATCATTTCTCAAACCTCCTAAATGACACTTTCTCAGCCTATTGAGAAACATATAAAATTGTGATAATAATTTGTTGGCAGGAATTTTAAGATTGAATGAGGAATCACATAATCTGGAACATAGCATAGGCCAAATACATTTCTGTTTTCTTTTTTTCTCCTTAAATTTGCTAATAAGCATCTTACAGGAATAAAGCTTTTTTTAATTTTTATTTATTTCACCTTAATTGTTTTCACTTATTCAGTCAATCTCACTATTTGGAATGAGTTGGGTAGTACATTGAACTGGAGTAAAAATGACTCATTAAATAGACTTGTAAAAAATTGTAAATACTTTACTTCTCTGCAATTGAATATACTTACTTGGGAAATAATCATATTGAACCTGCTGATTCCTAACATCCTTTCTTATTCCAAAAAGAATGATACTATATAATAAAAAAGTAATATGCAAATCAACAGTCACTCTGTCACAGAGATGGTGGTGCCCATAGGGGCTGGGGCGCTGGACCCTGGTGGTGTTGCCCTGGCAACAAGCCCCAGCATCCCATGGAGGGCGGGAAGAAAGGTGGGCGGGCCTCTGGCCAGAGGCCAGCTGGGGCATGGGACGCTGGCGTCATTGCAGGCCGGGCTGAAGGACTCCCCTCCCATGCATGAATTTTGTGCACCAGGCCTCTAGTTCTCTTATAAAATAAGATAAAAATTAATAGTATATTAAGCATTACAAAATCAACAGGTAGGATAGACAAATATTTATACTAATTTAAAAGAACTTCCACAGTCTAAAATAGAAGTAAATATGGAATATGTATCTCATAGCCCACGTGATGGATTAACACATATAATAAAATGAAACAGAAATAGGTCTTTTCAAAGGTAGCACTCAATAAGGGATTCTAATTACTTGATTTTATTATTACAAACATAATTCTTAATCTAATAATCAAACAGAATAATTATTGCCAGATATCTAGTTAAACTTTAAGTTTAGATAAACATTTTTAAAGTTTAATATGCTTCATGCAGTATTTGGGATAAACTTATACTAATTTTTTTTAATCTGAAATTTATATTTAATTAAGCATCTCTGCCCCCCCCCCCATTAAATATAACAACACTAATAAAATTTTCCAAAAAAATGGTTTATATTTAACACTATGTTAGAGATTCAGGTATGTTTAACCCAAATTATTTAGGAGCAATTAACCCTGGCCCTGGTCATTCATTAATTATTCATGTCAAACAACAACAACAAATTGTCAAAACCAATTGTCATTGCAGTATTTCATTTTATATGTCTACCAGAGGCCTGGTGCACAAGATTCGTGCACTGAGGGAGGGTCCCTCAGCCTGGCCTGCGCCCTTTCTTAGTCTGGAACCCCATGAGGGATGTCTGCGTACCGGCTTAGACCCGATTTCCCCGGGGATCTGGCCTAAGCTGGCAGTCAGACATCCCTCTCACAGTTTGGGACTCTTGCAGTCTAGGACCACTTGCTCCTTATGGGCTGCCTGCAGTGGAGGCGGGAGAGGCTCCCACCACCACCACTGGGCTCACCAGCCATAAGCCCAGCTTCTGGATGAGTAGCACTACCCCTGTGGGAGCAGACTGATCACCAGGGGGCAGATTATGCATTGATCTATGAATGCATAATAATTCCTGGCCATTCAGTATATATCTTATATGGTAAAAGGCTAATGTGCAAATTGTCCCCGCAACCAGGAGTTCGACTAGCAGGCAGGCCGGCCAAAATGCCCATGTCCCCTTCCCTTGGCCAAGCTGGCCGGACCCCATGTATGCACGAATTCATGGACCAGGCCTCTAATCCTAACAATAAATGCCCAGGGTAGTAACTTGTAATGACCGATCATGACCAAAGGCTGACCAACTGGAAGTCACTGTTGAGTTGCCATGGCGACCTTCACAGCTGCTGCCACAATGCTTCAGGCTCCACAAGTCAGCTCCTCCCAGAGGCCCACTCTTAGTCTGTGACCCCTCCACATAGCATGTGGCAGCAGCTGTGAAGGTAGCCACGGCAACCCAGCACTGACTTCCAGTTGGTCAGCCTTTGGTCATGATCAGTCATTACAAGTTACTACCCTGAGCATTTATAAGCCTGGTGTATGAATTCATGCATAGAATAATACATCTTGCTATAAAATATTAATAGAAGATCAAATGGTCAGGTGACATTTGTTATTATTTTCTATAAATGAACACAATCTCTGGTATGCTAAAGTGATAGGTATCATAGAAATATTCAGAAAGGGAGACCTACAGGCTTGATTACAAGTGAGGCTTACTATCACAACCCAAATTTATTGCTTAAAAATAAAGCAGGGAGCCAACTAGAAACTGAACCAAATATAAGCCCTTGAAGGGCAAATGTAAATTGGATAAGCTTTGCTATTACAAGAGCAAGAAGAAGAAAAAAATCAGATGCAAGAATGAAAACCACATTGCTTCCACTCTAAGTTGCTGTTAAAGAGAAAGAATGATATACTATGAAAATATTTAATACAGATTGTAAAGACATTTGTTCAAAGAGGATTTCCTAAAGTAGGTGATATTTCAGTTGATTTTTCAAATGTGAAGAGATTAGCTAGATAAGAAAAAGGTGTAACGGTCTCAAATTTCAGAGGATGCAGGTAGGGCTGAGGGACCACCCACTCCACCACTCCATGCACAAATTGCATGCAATGGGCCTCTAGTATGTGTATGTGTGTGTGTAAACACACACAAACACTGAGAGGCCAGATTATTATATGTGCAGAGATCATAATAATATGGCCACTCAGTGTATATGACTAGAAGCCCGATGCATGAAGATTCATGCAAGAATGGGCCTTCCTTTCCCTGGCTGCCAGCACCACCTTTCTGATCTGGCCCCAGAGCTACATCTTTCTGCTCTGGCCCCACCTTCCCACACTGCTCAGAAGCCCTGAGCATCTGGGGCAGTGCAGAACACCTGCCTGGTCACTATGGCAATGACACAAGCATCCCACCCTGCCCCTGACCACAGAGTACCTGCATATGCAAATTAAAACCCATCTTTGTTGGGTTAATTTGCATACTCACTCCTCGTTGGGTGGTGCGCATCACGAAAGTAAGGTCAATTTGCATCTTTCTCTTTTATTAGTGTAGATTATCTGCTTAAAAGGCTATTGTTTCATCAATTTTCAAACTAGTTCAAAAACTATGGAAATGAATAATAACCAAATTTATTTCTTTCTGTTTGTGTACTAACTGAGGTAGTGTGATAAAGAAAGGAAAATGAAATCAGCTTGGAAGGAAGGGACCAAGCTTCTCCAATTACTGTAAGCCATTTACATATTTTTTTAAATTTTCTTGGCTTTAGTTTTTCATCTATAATACATAGAGGGTAATAATTGCAGAAAATACTTAGAGGTAACAGCTGACTGTTTTCATCTAACATCTAAACCTAAAGTCCATGTGTTACATTAATTGTAAAAGGTCAAGATTCATAACAATTCCCCTCTTGGGAAATTGTGTGTGTGTGTGTGTGTGTGTGTGTGTGTGTGTGTGTGTGATAAACTTATCTCCAAAAACAATTAAAATACAATTCAAACAAATTTGTTAAATATCTATTGAAGGTTAAAAGTGTATAAAGTGTTTGTCTAAATATAGCATACTTTGTTATTAATTAGAATATAAAATGTATCCAGTTTTCTTATTCAGGTGTCTAGTTGGTCATACCATCTCCCCTTAATAATCTTCTATTATGATTATAAAGGCATAGCCATAACAGTAACCTACCAAAGAATATTTTAATGGAGGAAAAATATAACCTACTTAGCCTCCTTTAAGAGGAGTCAAAAAATTGCCATGGCTCCTACCCATCCATGAAACAGGTATAAATGACTCTGAGATCTTGCCGCATTATTAATCTCATCAGTTCTGCAAGATGCTACTCTTGGAAAGATATTTATGTGAAGTGTAGTTTTTTTAAAAAGCATTTTGCTTTTAAAGCAATTATAACACTGTAGATGGTGAGGAGGAGTCTAACACTCTTGTGATTATAGAAGGAGCTGATATAGCAGGTTGTTTTCTGGATCTTTTGAGCATATGTGGCCACATTTTTCACTCTTCTTTGAATCATTCCCTCACCTTGTCTTTGGCTTCCCTTTCTTGTTTCCAGAGCCCTCTGATCCTCATGTCAATCGGTACTCATTTCACACATTTTGATTTCTTAGGCTCCCAGTTCTTGTCTGAGCACCCCCTCTGTTAACCACCTGCTGTAGTGAAATAAATACTGCTTATTGTCTTTACCTGCTGTGGGTTACAAGTACTTTAATATTTCACACTCGCTCTCCTTCCCAAGTACCCTTATTCAACATCCCAAATGATCAATCATTTCTAATATAGGTAATAAATGTGTCAACACTCCTTTTAAAGTGTTACATTTTCATTGCACGCACTGTGGTTAGAAGAAATTCCTCAATATCCAGCATTGAAATTGCCTGCTTCAGAAACCGCCGCCACTCTATCCATACATCTGGGGAAACAGAGATAATTGCTGTATGTATGCTGATCTTGTCCTCAGAGCTTTTCACACATCCAGAGCAAGGCCACTTTTTCCTCATTAGTGCAGCCGGCACCTGTCCACACATTGTAATTTCAAAGCTGTAGGAAGATCTTACTGCCTTGCACCGATCTTTTCCCATGCCTGTAATTCCTTTAATTGGGAGAAAGTCTTTCATACAGGAAAAAAAAAAATAAATAACTGATATGAGATCATTACCTAAGGAGAGAATTTAAAAATTGAGGGAAACTAGAAAACACAAGGATACTTGGTAACAGGAACCTGAAGAGGAGAGATAAAAATAAGGTGTTTCATAAAAAGGGAATGTTAATTGGAATGGAGAAATTGAGAGTAGCAGGGGGGGGGAAAGCTATGCTCTTTCGTTTTTATGTTTTGCTTCCTGCACACTCCATTTTGCTTTCTGTCTGACCACTGACTCCATTGCTGAAACTACTCCTTACACAGAGTTGAAATAAAATAACAAAGCCATCGGGGACCCCGTGCCTGCTTTGTCGATAAAGTGTAGATGTTTGGCTATAATATGGGAAACTTCTTTCACCAGAAATGATCCACATCACTTTTCAGCTCCTTTCTAATGACTAGAAAGGAGGAACTAGTCCATACAATTGTGCAGGCATTTATAAGAGATAACTAGCATTATAGCTATAAATAAGAGATAAATAGCATTGTGCTAAATGTCCTCAAATTGTGAGAATTTACCAAATTACAAATAAAATTTCCCATTGCATAGAACTTTTATTTAGCATGAATATATATCAAACTAGAGGCCTGGTGCACAAAATTCGTATATGGAGAGGGGGTTCCCTCAGCCTGGCCTGGACCCTCTTGCAATCCTGGAACCCTTGGTTAGGCAGACAGGCAGAGTGGTTAGGGGTGATCAGGCAGGCAGACTTCCTCCTGTCAACAGTGGATTCTGTGAGGAATGGAGTTACTTCCTCCCTCTTGGCATGGTCCAGTTTGAAGGCCAGCCACACCCCCAAAAGTGCAAGACCCATAGTTCCGCAGCACCCTGGTGGCCCAGGGCCCACAGACCCTTCTCACCTCTGTGCCTCGGTGGCCAGGGACCCACACATCTCTCCCTCCCCCCATGCCTCAAAGGCTCAGACCCCACAGATCCTTCCCGCCTGCGTGCCTTGGCAGCTAGGGGCCCACTGTTCGGTCGGTCTTCTCTCCTGGTTGTTGACGACCCTAGGCAATTATTAGTATAGATCATCAGATTTTACAAATATATGCATATATTTAAGACTAAAATAACTGAATTTCATTTAATAAATTAATATAAATGTGTAATTTAGGCTGAGATTTACCCAATATCAAATGAACTGAAATTACTAAATTTTAGTTCTTACAAATAAACACTCAGAATTTTATCAACAGCATTTGGATATATCTTTCAATAAGGGAAGAGACAAAATGATGTCAGTGGAAGCTAATAAATCATAAAAGTGGATTAAGTAGTTGGAAAGACATTGAGTGACTTTGAATACCAACAGTCTAGGGCAGTGTTTTTCAACCTTTTTTGGGCAAAGGCACACTTGTTTCATGAAAAAAATCACAAGGCACACCACCATTAGAAAATGTTAAAAAATTTAACTCTGTGCCTATATTGACTATATATAAAGTAATTCTCTTGAATAGGAATCAAATAAACACAAAGAAAGTATTTTATAATTACTTTATTATGAAATATTAAGTAAACAAAATAGTGAAAAATTATAAAATTCTTGTCTTGTCTGCACCTACGGCACACCAGGCAACATCTCGCGGCACACTAGTGTGCCGCGGAACAGCTGTTGAAAAACGCTGGTCTAGGGCAATGAGATACTTTACAAATTGGACAGCTGAATGAACAGTAAATATCTTATGAGAGTTGAGGTAAATTTGGAAGACATTTTATTGGAAAACAAAAATATTTTACTAAAGTAGATAAAGTAAAATTTTAATTATGGATAAATTGTTTCTTTTGATATTAGACAAATAGCCTAATTCTAGAGCCTAAACTTGATGACTTGCACTTAGAAGTAATAATCTCCTTTGATTGGAATGGTAATCCTGAGACATTTAATCTGAGATTTTACTGCACCCCAAAAAGTTATATTATATATCTACTAGAGGCCAGGTGCACAAAATTCGTGCATGGGGGTAGGGGGAGTTGTCCCTCAAACCAACCTGCACCCTCTCCAATATGGGACCCTCTAGAGATGTCTGACTGCCCATTTAGGCCCAATCATGCTGGGATTGGGCCTAAACTGGCAGTCGGATATCCCTCTCACATTCCTGGACTGTTGGCTCCCAACCACTCACCTGCCTACCTTCCTGATTGCCCCTAACTGCTTCTGCCTGCCAGCCTGATCACCCCCTAACCACTCTCCTGCCAGCCTAATTTATGTCTAACTGCTCCCCTGCCAGCCTGTTTGCCTCCTCTGCAAGCCTGGTCACCCCTAACTACCCTCCCTTGCAGGTCTGGTCCCTCCCAACTGCCCTCCCCTGCTGGCCATCTTGTGGTGGACATCTTGTGTCCACATGGGAGCAGGATCTTTAACGACATGGGGGCAGCCATCTTGTGTGTTGGATGGTGGTCAATCTGGGTATTACTCTTTTATTATTATTAGAAAGGATGATTTATATATCTGACAATATTGATGACTGATTATATATTGCATTGGTTATGTCAACTACTAAAAGTGTACATATAGCCGAAACCAGTTTGGTTCAGTGGTAGAGCGTCGGTCTGCGGACTGAAAGGTCCCAGGTTTGATTCCGGCCCAGGGCATGTACATTGGTTGCAGGCACATCCCCAGTGGAGGGTGTGCAAGAGGCAGCTGGTCGATGTTTCTCTCTCATTGACGTTTCTGGCTCTCTATCTCTCTCCCTTCCTCTCTGTAAAATATCAATAAAATATATTTTTAAAAAAGTGCACATACATGTTAGACATTCTCTAAGGCAACATTTCACTTTGTGATGTAATAACACTATGCTATCTGGGAACATTATAAAAAAAACCTCGCATATGTTAAATTAAGCCTCAAGTAAGTTAGATTTTAATCAAGCCTTCTTGATTTATGTATTTTATTAATCTAGTTCAATTCAAATAATCATTTATTGATGGCAGAATCAATGCCGACTCTGTGTAAGGTAGAATGTTCTTGTATTTAGTGTGAAAGAAGGGGGAGAAGAGAAACCCAGATGCTGAAAATGAAAACTAAGTAGAACTGAGAGTTTGAAAGCCTCTACTCAGTCCTTGTGTTTTCACTGTCCCTTGAAGTCTTCCTGTACCCTTTCCCACAAAATTATGATTAGCTTCTAGTAATAAATCATTCTTGAATTATCCTAAATTGTTTGTAATTTCATTCTACTTGGGATTCTGACTCATCTAACTCCCCAAACAGAAAACTGTTTATGGGGTTGACTCCTAGCCCCTTATAAATTCACAACTTAAGCACCATACTACCAAGCCAGGATAACATTTCTATAGATTAGAAAGCCCCAAATCCAATCAGAAAAGCTTTGTTGTGTAGGGGAGGAAAATATAGCTCATATTAAGCAATAAAATGATGGCATAAAAATAAATTATCTTAGCCCTAACCAGTTTGGCTCAGTGGACAGAGCATTGGCCTGTGGACTGAAGGGTCCCAGGTTCGATTCTGGTCAAGGGCATGTACCTTAGTTGTGGGCATATCTCCAGGAGGGGATGTGCAGGAGACAGCTGATTGATGTTTCTCTCTCATTGATGTTTCTAACTCTCTATCCCTGTCCCTTCCTCTCTTTAAAAAAATCAATAAAATTTATTTTTTAAAAAAATTACCCAAATAAATATATTTCAAAACAATATTTCAATAAAATATCCACATAAACTTATAGTAGGTTATATTCATTTATAAACTATATATGCTTATTAGTTTGGACATTATTTTATTTAAATGGAATAAAGTGAATTGAATTGTATAAGCCTATGTCTTTGAGATAGAGGAGTCAGAAATGATGAAAAAAATCACTACTCTGTCTTTATTTTAGTTAAACTGAAAACATTAATTATATACACCATGTTGCCAGATTATTATCTCTGAACTCATAATAATCTGGCCACTCAGTACATATGTCATTCTTAAGTTTTAGTAGTAAATTTTTGGTGGACCTACTTGGATATTAATTTTCACTGTAGGAAAAGCAAAAGATAATGCCATTTTTTAGTAAAGGTCTCTTTAATTACTTAAATATATACTATCAAAAACAGCCAAAGTAATTGTGCCTGAATAAATATTTTACAAATAATATAATTAAGAAAACTTAGCCATATAATTGCAAAACTTTGATAAGAACTCGTTTTCTCTCAATTCTGTTCTATATCACATGATTTCTCTTAAGATGTTACATTACTTAAATGCCTATAAAATGTCAGATATCTATATTTATGAAAAAAAAAGACTTAATGTGTTTTTCCTTATAATGAATTTTGTGTATGTGTTCAACTCCAATAAAAAACATTAACAGGTTAGACAACTGGCTATTGTTAAATATATACTCTAATAAACGTGTTTAATTGGCTTTTAGATGGACCATTGCTAGAAATATGTGTATAAACACTGCTATGTTTGACAATTTTTAAAAATACATCTTTATTGTACCAAACTACCACCAATTAAAATAAAAGACAATTATACATTTTTTTTCCTCCCTACTTTTTGCTAGGACAATCTCTTTATCTTGCCATCTGACACACTTTTTCCACTATCATTAGCTTGTATTTTAAATATAATGTCTCACTCTTCCCCTTTAAAAAATCCTAAGAATTTACTTTAACATGTAATTGTTACTTTCTCATCTCTACTCAGTCTATTTTCTCTATTGGGAGAATTATTTTCCCAAATTTTTGATAAAAATTCAAAACAAAATTTTTCTTTAAACTCAATTCAGACATCACTTCCACTAAGTTTACTTTCTGATCATCTCAGTCAAGAGCAATTTCTCCCCCTTATCTGTTCTTATAGTTTCTCTGTTGCAATATTTGCATGCACCAATCTTTTCTTTGTAACTGACCTATTTTTCAAAATATTAAAAATGTGAAGTTCACAAAGATGAAATAAACTCTATGCACTCAAGTGAGGATAAGTGAAGGTTAAAAATTATAATTTGGGCCCAGGAAAGGCACATGTCCAGGTTGCAAGCTTGTTCCCCCTGGTAAAGGCAGCCAATTGATGTTGCCTTCCAACATTGATATTGCTCTCTCTCTTTCTCTCCTTTCCTCTCTCTTTAAAAATCAATTTTGAAATATCTTAAAAACTGATAATATAATTTTGGACCAAATGTTATATAACCTTACTTTAGTAAACCATAGAGAGATTAAAATCAATTTCTCTTTACTTTTCAACCAGAAAAAAATATTTTTAAATTAAGAAAATAGGCAATTTTGACTCATGGATCATTTAAATTCCCACATGTTGCTTCCTACAATAGTTAGCTCATGCTAGTCACTCATACTGTAAAGTTGAATTTAGTGTATGGACAGACATATCATTTACATAGCTATTTATTAGGAAAGAATTACTGAAACAATAACATTTAATACATCTAAATATTTGCTATTGGAGAATTTAATTGCTATGTTTTTCCAACAATAAGAACACATTTCAACTATGCAAAAGATGATCTTGAGATTCTGAAATAAATATTTTCTCATTTGCTCTGCCATGATGTATTTAATCATTCTTTGTTTTCACTGGAATAAAATATTTTAAGGTATTTATTAAAAATACCATAATAATACTTTAATTACACTTGGCAAAACATAAAAGATAGGTCATTTATCAGGATTAATTTTTCAAAATGTCACTATGAACTAGTAGAATACTGTGCAGGTTGTGGAGATTGTATTTAAGATATATTTTCAACACTCAACATGTGTATCTGGATCGCAGTACCCAATGTTGCATCACAAATATTTGAGCAGAACTGAGTAGCTATATTCCAGATATATCCTGCTGACATTTCCCATAATGCAAACAGGGAGACATCTGCTTCCCTTCTTATTCATTTTCATAAGAGCATCCTACTTATATGTTTTTTTATAAGTCATCAATACATATTCTAAAATAAGATACATCTTTCAGATGTAAACCCAAGAGTTCACAGAATGAAAGATCTGCTTTCACACCTGTATTTTTTTGGCAGAAAGATGTTTCATTTGGATAGAAAAAAAGATGGAGTGGGAGCCAGAAACAGTCATATAATGTGCTTTGGCAGCTTTTCTACGCCACCATATTTTTATTTTTAATCTCCAGGGATAATTCACACAGAAAGAATCCACTAATGTGTTACTGAAATATGTATTATATTGACAGCCAAAATGAAAAGTCACTCACTTTTCTTAAATGTTTAAAGAGATATAGCCATTTCAAGATGTTAAATTATGAAGAAGAAAACATATATAACAAATCTATGCTAACATATTTTTCACATGGTCTTTAACTGTAATCATCATCAGATATCAAATGTAGAGACTATAATGATTATTGACATATGCGGAAAAGATTTAATTTAAGGAGGGGAAGGATATGTAAACATAAACAAGAGTTTGAAGCTTTTTCAATTAATATTTGTGCTATGTAACCCAGATATAAAGGAAAGAGTTGTACTGAAAACCTATTAGCCCCGACTTTCCTCCTTTTCTCTCTCCTCCCTTCCTTATCTGTCTTTTCCATTATTTGTTTCGATCTAATTGAGCACTTTTTATGTACCAGACCCATACTCAGTGCAGAAGTTTTAAGACAGAATTAAATATATGATTAAGTGTAGAAAATTGATGCCGTTAAGGTAGGGTTAAAAGGGTGTACCCACATTAAAGTGATTATTTTCATCCAGTTAAACAGATTAACATCTCTCCTGCCTTGGTCAATTGAGTCTCCACATTAAATAGTATTCCAGCTTCACCAATGCCATGACTTTCCTTATCTAAAGGCAGGTAGATGTGGTAATACTTTCTTAGACTTTTCTCACAGAATGTTTACTTTTACTTTTTGGTGTTTTATATATCACTAGGAGCCTAGCGCGCAAAATCCCTCTGCCCCGCCCACCCAACCACCACCTTCCTTAACACCCGAACCTCTCCATGCAGAGCTCCCACTTGCACCCATCTCCAGGAACAATGTGGCGGCTCCGCCCATCATGGTGCTGGAGGAGAGCATGGAAGCTTCCCGCCTGCTGCACTGTGCTTCTCTTGGCAGATGGGCTGCTGGCACTCTGATGTGAGCTGTGGGTGGTGAAGGACTGATGTGGGAGGACAGTACAGGCTCTCACCCCCACGCTCCCCATCATGGGATGGTCCCGCCTCCTCCTTCTTCCACCCCATCTCCAGAGCAATGCTCTGCCATGCACTTGCAGGCCCCCCGATGTTATGGCATTCCGATCATTAGCATATTCCTCTGTTATTAAATAGGATGTAGGATTTATGCATTGGGCTTCTTATTTTTTTTTTAATTGACTGTAGAACATGTCAGCCTTAAACCATGCTTATTTTGTCAAGATTTTGAGAACAGCCATCTCTACTAACTTGTCCAGTAATTTTAGCAATCGGTGGATTGGCAGGAATAAAGAACACACAAGGTATTAAATTGACTGGTTGGAACCATTTAGGAATACTATTTCTGAATTGACTGCATACAATATATATGATTAATTGCCCCTGGTTCTTTAGAGAATCCCTCTCAATGGTCGCCATACCTGACACTCTTCATGAACATGGCTTGAGCTGTTGTGTTGTTGATGGGAAAACATTGGTGAAAATGTCTCCAAGAGGAAGAAAGTTTTAAGATTTGAGGCAGAGAGATTCAATATATTACCTCCCTCTTAACTTCTGAACTAAGTAAAAAAGACAAAGATCAATGGAAAGAGAAAGACATGTTGACTTCATTCCTGACTGCACTGTTGAAGGCCACACTACAGTGTGAGAGCTCCACAGGTTCTAGAACTTGAACAGCTAATCAGAGGAAATACTGTCTTTTCAGAGAAGACACATGTACCCAAATCACGAACTCATACTGATTCAGGATAAGGGAGGGGAGGACATAGAGATTTCTTTCTGATAATGCTGAAAATTTCTCCATCTTTTTGAGAAATGCGAACCAATGGCTGGCATTTATGAATGAATTAACTCACTTCATCTCAAATTAGAGCCCGAGAGGAGCAGAGAAAAGGAAAAAGGAAACCCCTTCTTTTGCAAATCAGAAATCAGTAATTATAAAGAATTACTCAACTAAACCTCTCACCAGCCAATGCGTACACTTCTGTCAAAAAGCACCCTAGAGTCAGTATCATGTAATTTGTTACTACTATGTTGGCGACCATGCCAGTGAGGCCATTAGATTCCTCTAAATGTCTTTAAAGTAGCTTGGTTTCAGTCTTCATTTTGTTATCACAAAACCCCTGGGTTCCATGATTACTGAAGAGGTAACCAAAACATTAAAAATTTATTATGGCACACAGTAATATATCGTATTATACAAGAAGAAAAAAAAGGAGCAATATTTTGCCAGCAAGTAGACCTTACTTTTTGACATTGTAGCAATTGAAATACTATGAGTAAAGAAATACTAAGGGAAACAAAGAGAGCTTTATTATCTTTTATATCTGGTGAGGATAGGTTGCTAATTAGCCCACTTGAAAGCCAGTATTTCTTACCAAAAGCTTAGGACTCTTTTGAAAATGTAGATCAATGTTAACCCTATCCTTGGACAGGGAAAATATACTGCTGAACTGTTTTATTATTTTCATTATACTGTAGCTGCAAAAGCAGCTTTAAAAGGAGCAAAATATACTATAGCAGCATATATTGCTAATTAAAATAAAAATCACTTATAGTGACTGAACAGAACCCAAACGAACGTAGGAGTCTGAGAAGCACAGAATCCCAAAATACAGAAGTCTATAAACTAATACCTTAGATTTATTAAAATAATATAATTTTTGTGTGTGTGAATGATTAGGGACCAGCAGAAGAACCATGGGTTTGGCATATGTGAACACTTCCTTGTTAATTTTTATTAATTAAATATTGATGGCAAAATAAGGACCAGCCTTGTAAAAAACATATACAATGAACTGTGTTCAGAACATATTTGAATATGTACTGAATTTGTATATCAGTACATATTCAAATATATACACAGAGGGGTTTTTTGTTTATTTTTCTCACATTTTTACGAAAGCTCCAGTAAAACTTTCAGGAAGTAGAAATGTATTAAGGTAGACAAATCTGACCATGCAAGGCTCCCTATCTGTTACAGAGTTTTATTCCCCCCAGGCAAATTTACATGATGTTGTTAGTCTAATCCCCAATACTTCAGGATGTGACTATATTTAAAGATAAGTCCTTTAAAGAGGTAATTAAATTAAAATGAGGCCATCAGGGTGTGTTCTAATCCAACCTGACTGCTTTCTTATAAGAGGAGATTAGTACATAAAAAGAGCAAAGACCATTTGAGGACAGTAGAGAAGGTGGCTTTCACAAAACAAGGAGAGAGGCCACAGAAGAAACCAGACCTGCTGACACCTTGATTTTGGATTTTTAGATTCCAATATCCAATATGCGACAATACATTTCTGTTGTTTTAGCCACCCAATATGTGGGCTTTGTTATGGCAGCCCTCGAAAACTGCTTGAATCTGCCAGAAAAGCAGGTTCCAGGCTACAGGGAGCTTGGTTTCCAGGATTATTAGATCCTTAAATGTTATTCATAAACAAAGATATATCAGATATGATATAAGGATATTAGTAAGAAGAGTAACTTTCTAAATTATAAATTTGCTTTATAATTCATTTATCTTTAAAAATAATAATCTATAAATTTAAAGTACCCCATTAATTTTAGTAGTTGACTATGAAATCAATAAACCAATATTAAAGATTGTTTTGTAAAGTAAACTTCCCCCTAAGAAGCAGCATTCATATTTACTTAAACATTTATTAGAATAATAGAATAATCAAAAAAACTTAATTGGCATTTGAAATTACTCCCTGGTGCAAGCATTACTCTATCTTCTCTTGAGCTCTATTTTAGTATATGCATTTAATGTTATAGTATGGTATTCGCATCAGTAACTTGAATATGTTTTTACTAGGGTTCCTATATGTTATGTTTGTCCATGCTTAATACTTTAATTAAATTTTTCTTACACTACTCGAATTTTCTTTTTTTTAAAATATATTTTATTGAATTTTTTTACAGAGAGGAACAGAGGGATAGAGAGTTAGAAACATTGATGAGAGAGAATCATCCATCAGCCCCCTCTTGCACACCCCCTACTGGGGATGTGCCCAAAACCAAGGCACATGCCCTTGACCGGAATCGAACCTGGGACTTTTCAATCAGCAGGCTGACGCTCTACCCACTGAGCCAAACCGGTTTCGGCTACTCGAATTTTCTTAACACAAACCTAACAGTGTAGTATCAGTCAGGATACAGTAACTTCAAGTTCCCTGCCTACTCATTCCAAGATTGACTACTGCACATTTTCCATTATAGCCCAAACTATTATCATGGAGTCTCAGAACTGCAACAAAGTAATAGTTATTAAATCTACTTACTTGTGAAATCCTATATAATAAGAGAAGAATATGCTAATTATCTGTTACGCCCTGAGGCATATGACTGACCAAGTAACAACCTGATTATGGATCTGCAGGAGGGTGGGGCAGCGAACAACAAATGGGCTGCAGAGAGTTACAGGGTGGGGCAGGGTAACAAGCTATTAGGGGTGTGTGGACACTAATATGCTAAGTGTTCAGTCGTTTGGTCATTCATTCAACCAATCAAAGCGTAATATGCTAATGATATGCTAAGACTGCTCAACTGCTCACTATGATGTGCACTGACCACCAGGAGGCAGACACTCCAACCAGTAGGTTAGCTTGCTGCTGGAATCTGGGTGATCAAGACTGAGTGAGATGGGGCGGACACTCCCTGGAGCCATCCCATAGTTCATCCTCAGCTGGCCAACCTCCTGTGTCCCTCCCTGGCCTCAATTGTGCACCAGTGGGGTCCCTTGACCTGGCCCCTCTTGCCATCTGGGACCGCTCCGAGGATGTCAGAGAGCCAGGTTCATCCTGATCCCACAACCCAGGCTGAGAGACCCCACTGGTTCACGAATTCATGCACTGGGCCTCTAGTTATCTATCTATCTATCTATCTATCTATCTATCTATCTATCCATCCATCTATCTATCTATCTATCTATCTATCTATCTGAGAGAGTTCTTTGTGTTATACGTATACACTCAGATGTTTAAATTTGTACCCATATATGTCAGGTTTCTCTAGGAAAACAGAAATTCACTTCAGACATTTAACAAAAATATATTCAATATAGGAAATTATATGTTCACAGAGCCCCTGGCAACACTAGATGGGTGAATAACACTGAGAATCACTGTTGGCCTTGATGAAATCAGGAAGCACTAGAATTGTAGTAGGCAGGTTTATGAAAAAAAAAAAAAAAATATATATATATATATATATATATATATATATATATATATTTGCAGCTTAAGTGAAATCTAATGCAAAGAATAAGATCATGACTATAAACTGCTATCAACCCCACATCTGAGGTCTTCCCTTGACTATATGCTATTATTTCTAGTAACATAATACTACTTCTTTTCTACCTTCCAAATCTCACCATAGTGTCTCTCAAAAGTATAAACTAAATCAAAATTCTGTTGACAAGCAAGTTTGGAAATGTAAGAGCCAGGATTCTGCAAGATCTTTAAAAACTGGGAATGATGAAGAGGATAAAAATATTATATCTGTCATATCTGAGATATTGTATGAGTTATTAAACCAACTGACTATACTGGAATAATTTCCCATTAACCATTACTTGCAAAGATAAAATAATTTGGGATGCTTTAATTTTTCTTTAAATGTGCTGGTGAGGAATTTACTTCAATATTTATATGGATTAGGGCATCTCTAAATTATACTTCTGGTGGATCAAGAAGAAAAAGCTAAGGAAAGCTGTTGATGATGTGGCTTCCTTGTTCCTTGAGCATTATTAAGTATTAGTTTCAGAAAGAATTTCAAGTTTATTAGTGAATAAGTTTATCTACTAGAATTCCTCTTAAATGGAACATATGGAAAATATCAGTGACTTTTATTTTAATCCATTCCAATCAGTGATATAATTCATGTAATAGCATATTTGATTCTGATATGTATTTGATTGTTATTTGCTTTCTTTTTATAGCTGCTATAGAATGTGGTATTTTTTGGTACATGAATACTTACCTGAGTATTTGAAAGGGAACTTTAGAAATGGATTTTCAGGCATTCCATCTTCATTTTGATCTGTCTGTACTGTACATTCCAAAGATATTATGAACTTAGAGGGAATTATACTAAGTGGAATAAGTCAGACAGAGAAAGATAAATACCATCTGATTCCACTTATATGTAGAATCCAAAAAGCAAAATAAATAAACAGAACAGAAACAAACTTATAGATACAGAGAACATTTGATGGTTACCAGATGGGAGGGGGTTGTGAGGATGAAAAAAAAGAAAGGGATGATTAAGCTGTACAAATCGCCTAGTATAAAAACATTCACAGAGATGTAAAAAGTACAGCATAGGGAATATTGTTAATATTAACTACACATGGTGACAGGTGGGCACAGGTCTTATCAAGGTGATCACATATAAATGTCTAATCACTATGCTGTATCCCTGACACTAATATAATATTGTATATCAGTTGTGCTTGAAAAATTAAAAAATATTCTTAAAAATTATTCCAGAAAAAAAAGAATGCTATGTAACCCAATATTAAAAAAATTAATACAGATATCTGCAATAAAACCATATTTTTAAATGGTAATAAAACTGATTAAGTGAATTGACTTTTATGACAGAATATGGAAAGGGATATAACAGACTTAATGTGAAAAATGAGAAACCATGAAATTAATGATGACTTTAAAACCACCTAGCTCCTCAAATTTATTTTGCAAAATCTATCATTAATATGTTCCAACCTGGAAAATAAAGATAGTCATTAAATCAGTTAAATGGATACTTCTCATATCTTAAAATATTCTAATATTTCCCTACAGTAGATATGTATTTTAGGATCTTAATTCAAATATCCTCATGAGGTATAAAAGAAAAAAATTAACCTCTAAAATGATATTTCTTGCTCTGACTATAAAAAAACTATTAAAAGGAAAACATGTTGAGCTCTTCATGAATTTGTTCTTTTAAAAAAATTGAAAATATTTGTAATAATTATTTGTTTGAAACTAATACATACACCAAGACTTTAAATATAAGAGGATACGGGGAGGAGATGAAATCCTAATTGTCTTCTAAAACCTTATCAAGTAAAAACCACAAAAAGGGGTCAGTGATTCTGTCTTGAAATTTTAAGACATGAATTTATATTAGCAGGATACTATTCCTTTTGGTGAGACAGGAAATGTTTGATTTCTCAGATCCCTCTCCCAAAACTCTCAGGTCAAATAATAATAATAAATGTATTTCTTTTATAGAACCATCTTTCAAAGCCCTTGAGAAGGGCTCAAGTTAGACCTATTTTTGTTCTAAGGCAGAAGCTTATGTCTACCATTAAGCGAGGGAGTGGAAGGAAGAGCAGAGTTGAAGGCCATGTCAGAGACATGTGCTCTGCCCCATAAGAGGGTGCAGGACTTCCCACCTGATCTGTCAGTAGTCTGGAAACCTTCCAAAAGGAAAGAAGATTCTACACCAGAAGTGGTGCTGTGCAGGCTAACACAACAGATGTCCGCTGTACAGACATCCAGCAAGTAATTATAAAAGGAATGCATGTTATTAAATTGAGTGTAAGGGTTTATTACCAAGGGAATTTAACTTAAGGCTTGTCAAAATCTTTCTGATATATATAGCAACCGGAAATGTGCCAGATAACGGAAAGAAGAAAGAGATGGGAGTAGGTCAAAAGAGATATTTTAGAAGGAATGAACAGCAAATGAAAGGAGTAAATTTATAATATTGTGGAACATTTAGGAAACTTTAAGTTCAGAATAGCTGCAATCTAAGGAACAAGGGAGGAAGTCTGTCAAATGGAATACAGGGCAAAGGTACAGAGAAGAAAAGAGGAACCAGAATGTAGAATTTTGAACTTAATTTTAAAAGCCTTTAAAGAGGGGATAACATGATCTGATCCATTTTTAAAAAGCACAGCTTTGCTGTATTGTGTAAATAGAATGGAGTGGAACAAAGCTTGTGGAATTGTTTGATAAGCTGACAGTATTTTAGACACTAGGTGATGGGGTAGGATGATAAAGGGAGACAGAGAGAAATGCCTAAGTTCAAGAACTATTTCACTGGCACAAATGATAGGACATGGGGGGGGGGGACAATATTTATTGAAGTATGTACTACAATATTACTGGTTTTGGTGGTACAACAGTGAATAAAACAAACAAAAACCCCTGAAATCATGGGTTATGCATTCTGATGGAAAGAGAATTCTAATTACTCAAGCTACCAGTCATTGGATTCAACCTAACATTAATTGTGAATTTACATTGCAAGACAAGGCCAAATCTAAATCTGTCACAGGCTCAATTGATCACCAGTGAAAGTCCATTGGCCACCAAATATGTTGGAAGAATAGAACACAGTGATGCAGCTTTTGAAGGAAAATCATCCAAATACTGGTAGTTATTGTGCCTGTGGAGCAGAGATTAATGGGTACCTACTGAGAACAGTTTGATCAGCCAAACTGACATGGCTGTCACAGAATTCACTCCTCTTCCAGAACAGGAATGCTCTCTGCCCTTGCCCAGAAAGACCACAGTGATTCTTTCTTCCTGTTCCATCCTCCAAATGGCAACTTGGACCGCCATGCCCCTGCACCATTGTGTTTGGACTATGAGAGTTTATAAAATGTCTCATTTCTCCACAGATTACTGCACAGTGGTGAGCTCCATCTGGACCTAAATGAAAGGAATGCTAATCATCCTGGATGTGGAACTTGGCTATGTACGTGCTGTCTTCCTCTGGAGATGGGATGAGTGACATTTCAATTGGATATAGAATAGTTGCATGAAGTTAAGAGATAACTTTTTTTAAATCCTAACCCAGTGATATGTTTTTATTTTATTTTATTTTATTTTTAAGTGGAAGAGGTATAAAAAGAGAGAGGGAGGGAGGGAGGGAGGGAGGGAGGGAGGGAGGGAGGGAGGGAGAGAGAGAGAGAGAGAGAGAGAGAGAGAGAGAGAGAAGAGGAGAGGGGAGGGGAGGGGAGGGAAGGGGAGGGGAGGGGAGGAGAGGGGAGGAGAGGGGAGGAGAGGGGAGGAGAGGAGAGGAGAGGGGAGGAGAGGGGAGGAGAGGGGAGGAGAGAGGAGAGAGAAGAGGAGAGAGGAGAGAGAAGAGGAGAGAGGAGAGAGAAGAGGAGAGAGGAGAGAGAAGAGAACCAGTTGCCTTCCACGCAAGCTCTGATCAGGGATTAAACCAACAGACTTTTGGTGAGCAGAATGATACACTAACCAACTGAATCACCTGGTCAGGGCAAGAGGGAACATTTTTAAAATGGAGTTTATGTGAAGAAAGGTTCTATGCATTCTTTGAAATGGTAGAATACAGCTGACATATTGTGATGGTGGTGTTTTCTTATTTTTTTTTTCAATACAGTATTCTTGCTCTTAAAGATACTCTTCCTTTCAAAAGTATTCTTCCTTTGGCTCTGTCCTGTGAACTGTGTACAACTGATAGCTACTCCAGGTTCCAGTTATTAGCAAATGATCTGAACCTGAACAGTCTCAGCAATTTCTACATAGTGAATTGAGTACCTTAAGCATTACGAAGATCATATTTTAAAGAAATATAAATTCTTAAAATTAGATTGTCAGTTCTTATTCAAATAAATCAATTCATCAGAACAATGAATGCTTGAATCAATTCCCACTTATTTACTGGAATATTTTTGTAGGTTAAAATAAATTAAATTATCATTTTTATTTAGTTCTAACTAAAAAAAATATATATCTCAAATGCTTATTGTCAAATCTGTGCCTAATCAACCTGACCTGATAAGGTGTTGACTAAATTTGTTAGGCAATGGTTTTAGCTCAGGCTTTAAACAAAATACTGCCATAGTTTGGGTGGCTTAAACTCCAAACATTTATTTCTCATAGTCCTGGAAGATTACAAGTTTAAAGTCAATGTGCCAACAGATCTGGTGTCCGGTGAGAATAGGGTTTATGGCTTGTAGATGGCTATCTTCTCACTGGTTAAAAAATAAATTTATATATATATATATATATATATATATATATATATATATATATATATATATATATATATATATATATCCCTAGCTGGTTTGGCTCAATGGATAGAGTGTCAGCCTGCAGAATGAAGGGTCCTGGGTTCAATTCGGGTAAAGGGCACATGCCTAGGTTATTAACTCAGACTCAGTCCCCAAGAGGGCCCATGCAGGAGGCAACCAATCAATGATTCCCTCTCATTATTGATGTTTTAAACTCTCTCCCACTCCCTTCCTCTCTCTGAAATCAATTAAAATATATATTTTTAAAAATTATCTATGTTTTAGGCACAGAATTTCACAACAGATCGTATGTACACTGTATTGTCCTCACCATCCCAAATTAAGTCTGCTTCCATCACTATTTATTCTCCTTCTCCTCCACTCCCCATCATCTCTCCCCCGCCACCATAATCACCACATTGTTGTCTATGTAAATGAGTTTTTTTGCATTGTTGCTCAATACCACCACATCCCAACTCAGCCCCCACCACACCCCAACTCAGTCCCGCAACCTCCACACCCCTGAGAGCTGTCAGTCTGCTCTTTATCCATGAATCTATGTCTACTTAGCTTGTTTGTTCATTTTGTTCATTAGATTCCACACATAAATAAAATCATATTGTACTTGTCTTTCTCTAATGGCTTATTTCACTTAGCATAATACTCTCCAGGTCTATTCATGCTGTCAAAAAAGATAAGATTTCCTTCTTTACAGATGAGTAGTATCCTATTGTGTAAATGTACTACAGCTATTTATACATTCATTTACAGATGGGCACTTGTACTATTTCCAAATCTTAGTTATCCTATCTAATAAAGAGGTTATATGCAAATTGACCATCACTCAAATACAAGAGAGCTGCCTCATGTGGTCAAAGATGGCTATCCCCATGTGGACCCAAACAGGCCTACAGGGGAGGACAGTTGTGGGTGATCAGGCCAACAGGGGAAGGCAGTTAGGAGGGAAAGGGAGGGAAGCTGGGGGCAATCAGGTCTGCAGGGGAGGACAGTTAAGGGTGACCAGGTTGGCAGGGGAGAGCAGTTAGGGGCAATCGGACTATAAGGGGAGGGTAGTTAGGGGTGACCAGGCTGGCAAGGGAGGGAAATTAGGGGTGATTGGGCCAGCAGGGGAGGGCAGTTGGGGGCAACCAAGCCTACAGGGGAGAATAGTTAGGGGCAACAAGGTCTTCAGAGGAGGGCAGTTGGGGGTGACCAGACCAATAGTGGAGGGCAGTTAGGGGCAACAGGCTGACAAGGGAGCAGTTAGGCATCAATCAGGCTGGCAGGGGAGTGATTAGGGAGTGATCAGGCTGGCATGCAGAAGCAGTTAGGGGCAATCAGGCAGGCAGGCATGCAAGTGTTGGGAGCCAGCTGTCCTGGATTATGAGAGGGATGTCTGACTGCATGTTTAGGCCTGATAAGACATCCCTAAAGGGTTCCCAGATTGGAGATGGTGCATGTTTGTTAAGGAACAGGTACATGCTGTGCTGAGGAACGCCCTGCCCCCCATGCATGAATTTCATGCTCAGGGTCTCTAGTCAGTAAATAATATGGTTACTATACTAGCAACTAGACATAATAGAATTGGGAATGGGCTTGAAGAAGAAATGCACAGAACACTTCTGAACACATTTTTTGCCTTAATCTTAGAAATATCAACTCTTGTCCTTCAAATGAATAGCATTCCTAATTGTTCCTTTCTGATAGAGGCGAGCAACAGCAATACTATAGAATCGGCTCTTTTGCAGAATTCCGAGCAATCTAAAGAGACAGTCTTTGACAGGCACCCCCCTTCCCCCTCCCAAATTAACTATACACATTGTTAATCTCTGGAAAGATGTTCACATTTCCAGGTTGATTACCTTATGAAATGATAGATATGTTAATGTCACTGGGGAACAAGTTAGAAGCAAATGGGCTTTTCTGAAACCCAGAAGAAGGAATTTAATGACATTCTCACATAAAATAAACTCTTGATCTCTAGCAAGAACAGATTATTGAAAAACATCTGTACTTCCAGTGGGTTATGTGAACTTACATTAGGAAGGTTGCATTATGGTTTGTAATAAAATCCAGTGTTAGAAGTACCCTGACAATATCAGAATTCTCTTTGGAAATGATTCTGAAGTTCATGAGGAGGTAAAGTATAGAACATTTACTCTTAAGGGCTTCAGTCTCCATTGCCTCTGACGCACATGCCATCACCAAATATGTTCCCTCTTACAACATTTGAACGCAACACAATATCAATTTCGTATCATTTAAAGGAGAACCATGTTCTATTGCATTTGTGCTTATACTGTAAAAATTAAGATTCATGAGGACTCAAGGAAACACATGCTGTGAATGTGTTATAAGTGAGATTGCTATAGGTCATAAAATTAAGGGAGTAATATTATGACAAATTGTGATTATTATAAATACAAATATATGCTTATAAGATATTATAATAAATATAAAAATATATACACATTTAATTAGATTTTTCTAACACTTAAGAGTATTATTTCAAAATCTTCTCCCAAGGATGATTATCATATCTCAGAATGCTTGGGGTGATTTATAGGTGAGATATATTGGTCTTCACAATGAAACTTGTATGTACTTTACATGGCATTCCTATATAATCTATACTAAAATAGACCTTCTCAGATAGATGATAGTTCCCTCAAGGTATAGCTTTCTGAATTCATACAGACACAAAATAAAGGTTTGGACCCTTAAATCCTCTTCCAGTGATTAAAGTGTTCTTTGATTTTATTAAATTTTTACATTTACCTTGATTTCCTCTGACAGAAACTTACACTGTTTTCTGCATCGCTTTTTTTTTTTTTTTTTTGGTGAGATTACTATTAATGTCTCATTTTATAATCCTTGTTACTGAGTAAAGTTTTTATTTTGTTTTGTTTTAGATACACAAAATAATAGACTGACTTTTTAAAATATATTTTGAAAAAATAGTATAGTCACTTTGAATATTATACATTTCATATTTCTATTTCCGTTTATATGTATAAATCTACATATAGTTAGTTGGTGACCTAAATAATAATTATTACCAGAACTTCATTGTTTTGTCAGTATTGGTCTTAAATGGGCTCTTTGTGATATTTTAAGTCATATTTGATTAAGTCTGTGTATATATGACCACATAATACATATGCTTTAAAAAGAAAGAGTAAATCAACTTATTTAAGCAAAACATTAAACCTTTAATATTCTTCATTAAAATATTTTAAACAAATATGCTTTGACATATTTATAACCCATTTTCACTAAAAATGCTTAGTTGGAGCACATGGATGACATAGATTGTATATACTTGCCTTGGGTATTAAAAGTTTGATAACAGCCTTTGAAAGTTTAACTACCCATCTTGAAACAGTGTGACCACTAACTAAAAATAACCAGATGGTCTTGCTTTGTCAATACTTTGTCAAAAGTTTTTTTTTTTTTAAATCACATGCATACTTATTCACTCTGTACTTCCTGCCCTCTCTTCTAACACCTCTTATGAATGGCTGCTCTATTTAAATAGCTCACTTTATAATCATAAGTGTACTGCTCCCTGCCACAATCCTTTCCATCTCATCACCCAATAAACTCTCCTCCATCAAGATGATCTAATGTCACTTTTTGTTTTCATTTGTTTCATAGCCTACTTCTTTCAAACACAGGGTTTCACAACTGCTGTTCCTCATGTAGATTCCCCCACCACCCTTCTCTTGGTTCTTTTCCTGCTCTCTCAGTGGGTATCTGGTTAAAGGGAACTTCCACAGACTGACTTTGCCTGAGTCCTTGATCTGATTCAAGCTTTTTCTCCTACTTCCTGTCAATAAACTCTTTTTCCTTTATATCACTTATAATTTATACCATTTATAATTGTATATCTATTTAACTACATGATTGAACCCTGTTTCTTTCATTAAAAAACAAAACCAATGAAACAAATAAACAAAAAGGTTCATGTGGACAAGTTCCATATTTTTGGCTTTGCCATAGTATTGAATCCTCACCCAGAGACATATTTTGTGTGAAAAAAATGAAATATTTATTGTATGAACATGACCTTGATGTACAAAATAATTCTTTGTGAAGTATCTAAAATATTTTATATGAATTATATCAAACATGATCCCTAGTGAGAACAAATGAGTTTTGGTAGGAAATTAGCTTTTGGTAGAAAATTATCTGAATCCCAATTATGTCACTTTCTAGCTATATAACGGTGATCAACTTATTGTACATCTTCTTTTTCAATCCCCTCATGTATAATCAAGCACAATGCCTGAAATGTAATATGTAACCAATAATTAGCAGATATTAATATTGTAGAAATGTATTACAATAGAACTATACTACTAGATCTTTCTTTTTTCCTAGATTCCACAATGATAAATGAAGTAGATTCAAACCATTCATAATTCTTATGCTGGTCACTGTTCCTTCAAGCAAAGTTATTTAGTGATTTTATCTTACTTGCAATTTCTATTCCAGAATGATGATCTTAACTATAATTCAATGTTTTGTTGCGATCAAGTGGAACTCTATTTTGCAGAATAGTTTATAGATTAGGTTTTGCAGAAACTGAAAAGGCTATTGAAAAAATCCATCACCTATTATTATTGTGTGAGCATCTAGTGTGTACGTATAATGTCCTGGTGAATATACTATTATCACATAGATATATTTTCAATAGAAATCAGAAATATTTATCTATAAGTTAAGCATTTTTTAGCACTTGGTCATTGATGAAGATCTCCAGATTCTGTTGAAGAAAAAAATATGATTCTTCACCATATATCATGACAGGTAAAATAGTGATAGAGAATATTTATTATTACACTATAGGAAGACTTACTGTGATAACACAATAGCCTCTATGTATTTTAAATTAGTATTCTCTTAACTCTCCTAAGATTGGTAGGCACGAAACAAGTATTTTATTTATAAAGATAGCAAATTTTGTCCTGGGATTTCCATGTTGTTTTTGTTGGGATTTAGCTTATAAAACTAAGCTGATTTAAACACAGTTTAATAATGAAGGATTGGGCAACTTTCATGGTCTTAATGTCATATAGTTTGATTACAATAAAAGTAAAATGATTTAACAAATTTTGGGTTCAGTGATTTTTTTTTTAACACATGCCCTCAGAATTGTTTGGTGAATAATCTGCTACACTTTTAGATATTCCATATTAAAATTATAATTTTTCTCTTCCCTAGTTAAATTCACATAAGAATTTAACCATGATCCCATGTAGATATAAAGATAACTTGTACAAAAAATTGAAGTAATGTGTGCTAAGATATTAATCCTCCTCTACTTAGGATAATCCATTTTAAAAGAAGAAATAATAAAAATCTAATAAAGCTGATGTAAATTATTTGGGAAATGTTTTCATGAAACCTATCTGGTTTAAAACCTTATCAACCTTGCTCCCTTCAGCAGCTCTTCAAAATAAGTCACTACTAGGCATGGCACTTCTCAGAGATTACTCAGATGACTATTTTATTTTATATATCAAGCTTGCATTATCACTTACATTGAACTTTAACTTAAAATTCATAGGTGTTCCCTTTATCATTTTGGAATTTCTTCACCAAAAATATTTCTTTTAACTAAAAAGGCAGTTTCTTTTTTCTTCAACATCATGTAATATATACTGTATTTCTCAGAATGCCCAAGTCATTGTAAGGCACACAGGACCCATTTGATCTGTATTTTCCCTCTGAAAGTAGTTGGCAGATTGAATGTTTTTGGAGATAGAGATCCATCAGCACCACACTGAGCTTTCCTTCTTTGGTTCTCAGACAAGAACAATGATTAAAAGTGATGAATAGCAGATACTGCAGAATCTATAATTGAACTTCTTTAAGCATAATGACATTTCTCTCATTTTGAATTGCCTTCTTGAATACTGATGTTCAGCATCAGTAAACCTTCATACTAGAATGACTTAACTGTGGTCCCAGGTTGACTCTTCCAAGCACTCTTGTTGCAGCTGGCAACCTTTAAATCAGACTAAAGCTAAATCTTAGGAGAGCAGAAACTTGTGTCCTATTGAAATGCAAGATACACACCGGCCTGAGAATACATGCTATGCATTTGATTTTCGGAGGATTATATTTTTTCCTGCATTGATAGGACCAGATGTTGCTGTTAATACATCTGGGAAACACATTTTTTCTTTGTTTTGTGTCAGATGAGAGGAGGCTGTCAACTTTGGCAAAGTGCCAACTGATGTTTCTCAAGCTGCTGAGAGCACTAGGAAGGTAGATACTGGTTCTTCACAGAATGAATTATAGTATTTCAGGTTATTGGAACGTAAATTAATGTGAACGCTTGGTAAATCTACGTTACATTTTTTTAAGGGAATCCACAGTTCTCAGCAGTTTTCAATGAGGACTGGTTGATGGGTCTTTTTAAAATTTATTGTTTGTGTTTGTTTGTTTGTTTGTTTTTAGAGAGAGAAACATTGATTCCTTGTTCCTCTGGTTGAGTCTTTGTATGTCCCCTATGAGAATCAAATCTACAACCTTGGTCTACTGGGCCAATACTCTAATCAACTGAGCTACCTGACCAGGGCATGATGTGCTTTTTATCTGACATTGCTAGTGTAATGCCTTGAGTAGATTTTGAACATGTCAGTCATTTGAATTGATGACTGAATGAGATGCAACCACTGATCATTTATCTGTTTGCCTTCTACACACTGGGGCTAAATATATGGCTTGTTTTCCTCCATGAGACAATATGGAACATGGTGGGGGGAGTTATTAGTAATCAGTATGCCAGTGTTTTAGTTCTAATTTTGCGAGGCCTTGGCTGGTAGCCTTACTTCTCAAAGTTCCTTGAATTATAAAAGATGGAAGCTGACATACCAATCTCTGAAATCCTTTGATCGTTTTTGTCTTTAATACAAAATTGTTAACTCATAGCTCACATCTTTTGTATATAAAATACCATTATTTAAATGACTTGTATCCCCCCAATTTCTTTGATCCTTTCCTTTTGACATTTTAAATTAAAATATGGTTTTCATTCCACAAAACTTTTTAGTATGTACTTTTTCCTTACAGTAAAATCTAAAAAAAAAAGTATGCTTACTATCAGTATCATACCATTATTATGAAAATTATCGCTATCATTCTTATAGAGATAAGGCTATTTAAAGTTTAGGTAAGCTGCCAAAGTCACCCAGTTAATAGCAGGGACAGAATACAGTGTTGAATCCACATCATTTGTTTTAAACATTTAAAGTATATTTGTGTACTCCTTTTTTTAAAAAAAAATTTAAAGTCTTTATTGTTTAAAGTATTACATAAGTCTCTTTCCCTCCCCCCCCACTTACTTCTCCCTAGCATCCCCCACTCCCCCCCAGTACATTCCCTCACTTCCCTGCCCCCCATACCACTGTCTGTGTCCATTGGTTTTGCTCATATGCAAGCGTACAAGTCCTTTGGTTAATCTCTTACCCCCTCAGCCCCGCCTTTCCTCATAGGTTGGACAATCTGTTCGATGCTTCTATGACTCTGGTTCTATTTTAGTTCCTCAGTTTATGTTCATTACATTCCACAAATGAGTGAGATCATGTGATATTTATCTTTCTCTGACTGGCTTATTTTACGTAGCCTAATACTCTCCATGTCCATCCTTCTTTCTTACAGCAGCATAGTATTTCATTATGTAGATGTACCATAGTTTTTTAATCCACTCATTTGCTGATGGGCACTTAGGCTATTTCCAGATGTCAGCTATGATAAATTGTGCTGCTAGGACCAAGGGAATGCATAATCCTTTCTGATTTATATTCCTATAAGTGGCATTACTGGGTCAAATGGAAGTTCCATTTTAATTTTTTTGAGGAAATGCTATACTGTTTTCCAGAGTGGCTGCACCAGTCTGTATTCTCACCAGCAGTGCAGGAGGGTTCCTTTTTCTCCTTTTTTTGTAGCCAGCACTAGTCGTTTGTTGATTTGTTGATGATAGCCATTCTGACAGGTATGAGATGGTAACTCGTTTTGATTTGCATCTTTCGGATTAGTGACTTTGAGCATGTTCTAATATGTTTCTTGGCCTTCTGTAGGTCCTCTTTGCAATGTCTACTTAAGTCCTTTGCCCATTTTTTGATTGGATTGTTTATCTTCCATTTTTTATATTGTATGAGCTCCCTATAAATTTTGGAGATTAAACTCTTATTGGAGATAACATTGGCAAATGTATTATATTATCCCATGCAGTGGGCTTTCTTGTTTTGTTGATGGTTTCTTTTTCTGTGCAGAAACATTTTATTTTGATGTAGTCCCATTTGTTTATTTTATCCTTATTTTCCATTGTCCTAGGAGCTGCATTGGTAAAGATACTGCTATGACAAAGGTCTGCTGTTTTGCTGCCTATGGCTTCTTCTAGGATTTTTATGATTTCTCATTTTATGTTTAAGTTCTTTATCCATTTTCAGTTTATTTTTGTATACAGTGTAAGTTGGTGGTCTAGTTTCTTTCTTTTTTTTTTTATGTATCTGTTCAATTTTCCCAGTACCATTTATGGAAGAGACTGTCTTGACTCCATTGTATATTCTTGCCTCCTTTGTCAAATATTGAGCATAATGACTTATTTCTGGGTTCTCTGTGCTGTACCATTGGTCTATATGCCTGTTCTTGTGCCAGTAGCAGGCATTTTTGAGAAGAGTGGCTTTGTAGTATAGCTTGATATCTGATATTGTGATCACTCCAACTTTGTTCTTCTTTCTCAAGATTGCTGCAGCTATTCATGTTTTTTGTTTTTGTTTGTTTTGTTTTTTATTCCAGATAAATTTTTAAAGAGTATATTCTAGGTCTTTGAAGTATGCTGTTGGTATTTAATGGGGATTACATTGAACCTATAAATTGCTTTGGGTAGTATGGACATTTTAATGATGTTGATTCTACCAATCTATGAACATGGTATATTCTTCCATTTATTTATATCTTCCTTTATCTCTTTTTAGAATTCTGTAATTTTCGAAGTACAGGTCCTTTACCTCCTTGGTTAAATTGATTTATATAATTTTGTTATTTTCAAAGGTAAATGGGATTATTTTTAGTTTCTCTTTCTGTGGAGTTCATTATTGGTGTGTTAAAAAGCCATAGATTTCTGTGTGTTAATTTTGTATTCTGCTACATTGCTGAATTTATTTATTAGCTCTAGTGTTTTGATGGAGTCTTTAGGGTTTTCTATGTTGTGTACTCTTTTTTTTTTAATGTGGAGCTAAATGAGTTAATAGACCAAAGTTCAGTACTCTACATAGAACTTGTTTTCTGGAAATTTGAAATCAAAGGCTCTCAATGCCACTGCTGTGGTGAAGCACATACACAAAATCTAAAAACCCTATGAAAAATAGATATAGACAGCAGTAAAATAAATAATGAAAAATTAAAAATCAGGGAAAATTATAAGCTATATATTATTAGTCATATGAAGTATCTTCATCTTCTATTACAGTGTGAACTCTGCAAGTAAGGTTCAAAGTTTAGAAATCATTCATGGAAAGTTCAAGTAATAAAGAAAAGTAAATGGGGAGAACAGGTTAGGAGTTTGTGGAATAAGTTAAAACCACTATAGTCTTTATTTTTGCCCCTATATTCTAAGAATTGGACTAGAGAAACATTAATGCTCCTTAATTTCAAGTTTTGTGATATGATCTTTTTTCAAAACCTTAGGAGACTTCAAAAGAATAGATCAGGAAGTCAGCAGCAAATTAGTCACTAGAGTTCAAGTTCTGATTCCTGAATGCTTCCATTATTAACTTTTGGACCATACTAAGCTCTCCAAGCCTCAGTTTCCTCAAGCGTGAAATTGAGATGACATTAATACTCTCCCCTAGGGAGTTTTGTGATGACTAAATAAGAAAATGCACTTAGCTCTCTAAAAAAAATGCTCATGTGTAATACTTCCAGAAAATGCCTATAATAATAATACCTAACATTTATTGAATGCTTACAAAATATAATAGTAATCTTTCAGAAAATTAGCTATCATTTTGCTAGGGGAAGAGTGTAATTTTATAAATATATTCACAATGGACCAACAATATAGGATGGATCCTTATCTCATCTTATTCCTTATTCTTGGGTCATCTTTTCAGCCTCTCAGTCCCTCTTTTCCTCCCTTCAAACCTTTCTATAAAGTGTCACTGAAATTGTGGATTTTACTGTGGTTTTATCACAAAAGGAGACTTTTTCCTCACCAGTTTTGCTCTGCACATTCTAAAATATATTTGCACTCTTTTCAGTACCTTTGTTAGTTTTGTGTTATGGCTGCCATCTAAAATTCTTCTTTTAAAGTTCATTTGTTGAAATTTCACAGTCACTTTAAAACTTTTATTTTAAATCTACTTTCCACACTAAACTACTTCAACCTTTCTAAAGTTTTCTTTTCATTTTATTGCTGTGACTTTGTATTCTCTTCATATTCATGTTTGTCCAATGTGCCCTTTCAACTTAGATCTCATTTTCTTTTTGCTTCCCAAATTTGAATGTAGGCTCCCCTTAATTTTCAAGCTATTTTCATTTCAATATTTTAAATATCATATTTAGACAGCTAATGCAAAAATACATGCTTCTAGCCCTCATTTCATTTCTGCACTTAATATCTGCATTTCCAAAAGCATGGTAAACATTTTCCCATAGATGTTATGGATGTCTTACAAGCTCAGTAAGACTCGGTTTACTTTCCAATTCATTCTCTTTCTCAACTGCAATCCTAGTCCTAAATTTACAGTATTTTAATTAATGGGATTTTATTCAACTCTTATCTTCTTTAAGCTTTCTCCCTGCCTCACTGCAATTCCCTATTCCAGTGTCAGCAAACCTCGGCTCGCTATCCACATGCAGCTTTTTGACCCCTTGAATGTTCTAAGGTCACTTTTTCAAAATAGACTCACCCAAGCCAAAAACTGACTTCTGCGCAAGGGCCACGAAGTTTCAATGGCACTGTATGTGTTCCCGCATGTGGTATTTTGTGGAACATCCACATTCAAGAGGCCAAAGAGTCGCCTGTGGCTCGAGAGCCGTGGTTTGCTAACCACTGCCCTATACCAAGTAAGGTTCAAATTCTCTTGAATTCTATCCTTGCAAACTCTCAAATTTCTGTACCCTTTTCAGGCTTATGGTGCTGGTGTTTGGACTCTTATTCACTTTTACCAGTATAATTGACTGGTAGCTTACATTGTTCTTAAATTTTATCCTATGCAAGATTGACAATTACATTTACTGATTTCTTTTTACTTTGAATGCAACAGAAACACAGTAACTTAGTCTACAAATGGCTCCTATTATCTCATCCTAGCTTATCTTTACAACCTTTTAACCCACAAACAACCAAACACCTGCCTTTCCCTTTCTGTTCACCATTAGCTCTGCCTAAGGGCATTTCCAGGGGCCTTCACCATGTCCACACCTCACTTGAAAATTAGATTCTCACTTCTATCATAAACGTTGTTAAACAAAACAGAAACCTTCTTAAACCCTAAGAGAAAGCTTAATCACATCTCTCTTGGCAATTTCTGAAAATTGCAAAGTAACTATTATTTTACATATCTTATAAATGTATATATACGTACTGTTTTTTTTGTGGGGTTTTTTGTGTGTGTGTTTTTTTTACTATTTATTGCATAAAGTATTACGTTTCCTTTTTCTCCCATTGACCTCTCCCTGGTATTTCCACCCCAGAGCATATTCCCTCACCCTGCTAGTGTCTGTGTCCATTGGTTATGCTTATGTGCATGCATGAAAGTCCTTTGGTTAATCTCTTAATCCCTCCTTCCCCTTACCCACCCTGGCTTTCCCTCAGAGGTATGATAATCTGTTCGAAGCTTCTCTGTTTCTGGATCTAGTTTTTGTGCAGCAGTTTATGTTGTTCATTATATTCCACAAATGAGTGAGATCATGTGATATGTATCTTTCTCCAACTGTCTTATTTCGCTTAGCATAATGCTCTCTATGTCCATCCATACTGTTGTGAACGGTAAGAGTTCTTCCTGTTACAATGGGAGTAAAAAAGGAGACATATGTACTACTATTTGTAATATTTTTAAAAAATATATTTTATTGATTTTTTACAGAGAGGAAGAGAGGAATAGAGAGCTAGAAACGTCAATGAGAGAGAAACATCGACCCACTGCCTCCTGCACACCCCCCACCGGGAACGTACCCACAACCAATGTACATGCCCTTGACTGGAATCAAACCTGGGACCCTTTAGTCCGCAGACCGACGCTCTACCACTGAGCCAAACCGGTTTCGGCTATTTGTAATATTTTTAAACAATAAAAAAAAGAGAAAAAAGAGTTTACCTTTTTATAGCAGCTTAGTATTCCACTGTACAGATGTACCACAGTTTTCTAATCCACTCAGCTGCTGATGGGCACTTAGGCTGTTTCCAAGTCTTAGCTATTATGCTGCTATGAACATAGAGGTGCACATATCCTTTAAAACACTTCTATTGTTGTTTTTAGAGTCAGAAAGGGAGAGGGAGAGTGAGGGAGAAACATCAACGTGAAAGTGGAACATCAATAGTTGCCTCCTGCTCCAGGGATCCAGCTTGCAACCCTACGCATGTGCCCTGACCAAGAATCAATCCAGCAACTTTTTAGTGCACAGGATGACGCCCAACCAACTGACCCACACCAGCCAAGGCATACTCATTGTTTCATAAAATAACTACACGACCAGCCCCCATAGCAAGCACCATGATGAATACAGGAGTCTTACCAAATGGCAGGTGCAAGGCTTCCAACAATGCTTGCAGAAGGAATGAATCACTCTCTCCCTTTTAATACTTTTCCCTTCTTGTTAGAGATTGTTTCTGTAATAGGATCACTTACTAAACACCTGAAGGTTGGAGACACTACCTTAACAATATTGTAATCCTCAATGTTGTACACTTATGTTTATAAATAATAACCTATAATATATGCATATTTAGTGGAAAAATTGAGCTCATGTTTTGGAATAAAATATATGTATATTATTTGGTATGTTTTAAAAATACTATAAATGTTTATATCTAAAAGTATATAGTTTCTGTCGTTTGGATATTCAATATAATAATGACCATGCTTTTATTTGTCATCTGCTTATTCTAAAATTATTTAAGAGGACCCCAAAGAACTTATGATTGAGACTAAATTAATTTTAAAAATAAGAAAAGTTAGTCAAAGTATCTGCTGGTCTGAACTATATTCACCTTTTCCAGTATAATATAATTAACTGGTAGCTTAAATTGTTCTTAAATAATTCCTATGGTACTAATCTCATTATAATTCTAAATTTGTTACATGAATGCCATTATAACAAAATATTTGCACTAATAACTCTTTAGTATAATTGTGAGCTCTCTAGTTTCAATAAGTTAACCAAAATTATCAAGAAATGAAAACGAATAGTCATAGTTTATGTATCAGATAAGTTCTAACATTATATGACACCTAAATACTTTTCATTTATATAGCTTTAACTTATTTCAAAATGCTTCCAACTCATATAATAAATGTAAATTTAGATTATATAATTTATAATTTTGAAACACATTATGTAATTTAATAAAGTTATGAAATTAGTATCTATTTATATTTTATTCAAGGGTAAATCCAGGCTATACATTTCTTCAATGGGCTTAATAAGACTATACTTGTTGGCATGCTATTTCTCTCTTTTTTTTTTAATTCCCTGCTCACATTACTAAATCTTCCCTTAGACCTTGTTCAATTGTACATAATGTGTTTCAAAATTATAAATTATATAATCTGAATTTAGATTATATAATACTGTATATCAAATTAAGAAGAGTGGTTTAAATAAATAAGCAAGCAAGCCAGCCAGCAGGGAGAGCTTGTGACCAAGGAAGAACTCCCAGAAGAAATGATCTATAAATAAGACTTGAAGAGTACAGCCATGAAAACAAGCAGGAGAAAATCTCTGCCCCAGACAAAGAAGACGACACTACAGGGGGAAGTCTGAATGCTAGAAAAGCCTGTACATTAAAGAAATGAAAATATTTAATGTATAACTGTATGCTATCTTGTCAGGGCTATGTGAGAGAGGAAGCTGGAGACATGATCTTAAGCCCCCTGCTAAGGAGGCTAGACTCTCTGAGAGCAAAAATGAGACAAGCAGATAAGTGACTTAATCCGGTTTAGGATTTAGTAAAATTATTCTGTCTCTGTTGACAGATTTACATGGTAGTTGATAAATTTAAAATATTTTTTTCAAAAATTAAGTAGCTCAGGGATAAAACATATCCCAGATTATTTTCATATATAGTGTAGGAGGAGCAATGAATTGATAATCCAAAGATATGAATGAAATCCTAATTCTGCCATTTACTAATTATATGGGTTTGACCAAGATATTTAATATCACTTACAATGTGAACTTGTAAATTAAAAAGGTAATCATTTTAATAACATATACCTATTCATAAAGTGATTTTAAATAACAAGACCTCAAAGATTCTTTGAAAATCATAAACAATTAACAAAATACTGAATATTTTTTAGAAATATGGTCATTAATAAAATTTCTAGAATTACTATTAAGAAAGACAAAAGTACATTAAGATTCAAAACTATAACTCTCAAGTGAAGAAAAATATTTTTACATTTATTTACAGCTTTCCTAATTTGCCAGTTTTATAACTTTCAAATTCATTGAATTATTAGTGAACACATATCATTTTTAGCTTGTCCTCATACTTATGACTTGACAGTTTTAAAGGTGTATGATTTGTACCCCAAATCCATCACATTAACATTACATTTTAAACCAAATACAGTAAAGAACTTTGGTGTTCATAGGTTTCACATTGGCATTTTCAGTAATTATGTGCTGATTTACCAGAGATTAATGAAATATAATAACATGCGCATTGGTTGAGGAATAAATTGGAGACTAGTACAATTTTAAGCAGATTTGAAGAAATGAGTCACTTAATTACCTATTGAGGTTACTTAACCTCCCAGCTTTTGTATGACAGCATGGCTTTATTTTTCTGCAGTGTAATGGCATCTTTTTTTTTTTTTTTTTTTTTTTTTTTAATTATCTCAATTAAAATCCAGCTCTCTGGGTTGGAGATAATGGAAGAAGAATTTAATTTGTCTGGTTCTTAGCTTAAAGGAAAAGTTTTATGAAGAAAATCATAAGGCATAAAATTATATTCACTAATTTCCAAATATTTCTGAAACAAGTTGAATAGTAATTAATTAATTCATACAAAAATAGAGAGAATAATATTTGCGACATTGATATTCATAAATATATCTATGGTGTATCAGATAGAAATATCAAAGGTGCATTTTTTGCAATAGCACTGCTGGTATTGGTTTTATCCCAAAGCAATAAATGTTATAAAGAGAAAAACAACAACAATAATATATTGTATTTTGGTCATATGTGTGAGGATTTTTTTCTATTTCAAATCATTATTGATAGATCGACAAAGAATTGCAAAGTCACTAACTTTTGCATTAACTTAGTTGAGGCTTTTGTATTCAGTAAGTTTCCTAACTTCCTGTCTCTTCTCTAATGGTCTGCTTGAAGAACATTTTGTTCAAGTTCACTTTACCAACAATACACTTTTCTCTCCTCACTTTGGTTGTGGAAACTAAAAAACTGCTGTTAGATTTTAGTTTCTTTTTTCCACCAAGACCTTCTTTTCTAAATAAAAACTATGTCTCCTTTAATAAAATCCAAAATCCTAGAGTAAAATTATGTTTACTTTGGTCAATAAGTATCTAAAGCAATTTTTCAACTATTAAATTAGTTTAATTGGTCCTTTCTTTGGTGTGGTTTTAACCTTCAGTATCTGATTAAAGTTCTCTACCCCAACAGGTTGGCACAAAATCATTTCTACCTACATTTTCATGGGCATATTGGAATACTTCCTGAAGAAATATGGACTCCTAATTGAGAAGAAAAAGAAAAAAAGTCCTATACTGTTAGAGTGCTTTATTTTAGGAACAAATCATTGTAATGATAAATTATTAGAAATTACTACTGCAGATATTAAATTAGAAAACAATTTTAATAAAGTTTTAAGTAAGAAAAATGTATTGCCCTAAATATATAATGTCTACATATTATGGAATGAATCTATTTTTTTTTTACTATATGACAATTTGCATTTGTTAAATTATACCAGGTAAAATGTGGGTTATGCAAATTATATACTGTGGGCATATTTAAAATTAAACTGTAATAATCAGAAACTGTTTTAAGTCAATAAACTTAAAACACACATCATAAACTCATCTCTATTGCTTAGTTATAGATGTTTCTCTTTACTATAGATGTTTATTTTATAGATGTTTCTCTTTACTAGAAAAGGAAATGACACTGCATGGTCATATTGTTCTATTGCTCAACACAAAGTCTCATAAAAAAAAAAACTATATCTATTTACTTTTTATTTCTAAGTTCTACTATTTACATAATATATGGAACTTGTGCTTTTATTATAAATAGGCTGAAATTTTTTGAATTATTTTAAAATTTGTTGCTTAGTTATTGGTAATGAAAAGAAACGCTACCAGTTATCACAACAGAATATGTGGGTGGAACTCCGAGAGCCCATCTCCCCCTGCCTGCCACATAATCAGGATGAAAAATTTTTATCCAATTTAAAAGGTAGAATCTAAAGATAACAGACAAACTGGTTGATTCCCCAAACCATCAAACACTAAGTATTATAGAAAGGCTGGCAATTCAAGATGCCTAGGAGGTAAGGAATTCCTCAAGAATATTATTAGGTCAATTAGTTCTATTTAAACCAATGACAAATTATTTCTATCTTGATCTGAATTATCTTGTCATTTTTAAGGAGGTGGTGACATAGCCACAAAGATATTAGAACACACAGGCAAAATGTTTCTCAAATTTGGACACATTTCTAATGATATGAAGATCTTCACAGGCAAAAACACAATATGCATTTTTATGTATCTTTGAACTTGTCATTTGACATTAGCAACCATTCCCTAATTATACAATTATTCTTCACTTGAGGGGCACCATTTTTTCTCTGCACTTCTTTAAACAAGTGTGACCTCTTTTTTAAATTCTCATTCCCTAGTTTGTCTACTATGGGCTTCAGTTATATGTCTTGCCCACATTTTCTTTCTTTCTTTTTTTCACTTATTAAGTTCCAATTATGTGCCAGACATTGGATAAGGAACAAAATATAAACAAAATATATTTCAACCTTATCATGGGCTTGGCATTCTAGTTGGGTGGAGGGCTGAGAATTAATAAACAAATAAATAAATTCATACTAAGTCAGTTAGTAAGTTGATTGGTATTACCTTAAAAATATTTTTTCCTGTTACCTATGAAAATGACATTATTTGGTAAAATAGCCTTTGCAGATTTAATTATTTAAAGAATATTGAGTTCATAGTGAGTTTAGGGGAAGGGGTGACTAAATCCAATGACAGTGTCTTTATAAAGGAAAGTCACAGAGACACAATGGAGAAGGCCCTGTGAACACAGAGGAGGAAATTGGAGTTATATAGGACCAACTCAAAAAAATGTCAAGGGTTGTCAGCAGCCACCAGAACCTGGGAGAGAGGCAAGGAGCAGATGCTGTCTCTGAGCCTCCTGAAGGGAGAAATTCTGCCAACACCTTGATTTTGTACATCTGACCTCCAGACCTGGGAAAGAAGAGTAATAGTTTTCTGTTGTTTCTAGCTGCAAAGTGTGTGGTAATTAGTTACAGCAACCCTAGTAACTAATAGAATCAAGATGCTGAGAAATGCTATTGAATAAAATAAATAAAGTTTGGGATTTTGAGGGTATGTAATAAACTGCAAGTTTAAATATGTTAGAAAGTATATTAGCCTAAAATCTGAAAAAGATAAGAAACTGAACAGTGTAGAAATCTAAGAGAAGACATTTTCAGATGAACAAAACAAAACACAACAAAACTAAAACAAGGAACCAGAATATGGTTACTTATTAAAAGGAGCAGCACAGACAGTCTGGGAGGGCCAATAAGAGTGAAAGCAGACAGAGGAAAATAAGATTGCTAACATAACCTGGTGCCTGACATTACTTCATAGGGAATTTTTTGATGTTTTGTTATACATAACAAGAGGTAAGTTGTTGGAAAGTCAACCACAGAGAACTATATCCTATGATCTAGGTGCTCTGCTGAGAATACTTTTGTTTGAAAGGAGATAAATACAGTATTAGCAAAATTAGTTTAAAGTCTATCACAATAATCTAAGTGAGAATAATAATGCCCAGGGGAAGAATGATGGGACCACAATAGTAACAACAGAGGTGGTGTAGGGTCAATTTTGAGATATCTATATATATAAAAGCCTAAGTGACCGAGCAACAAGTCAACCAATTGTTATGCTGCTCACTGACCACCAGGGTCAGACACTCAATGCAGGAGCTTCCCCCTGGTGGTGATGAACTCCCAGTCAATCTCCCCCTGCCTGCCAACCTCTCACGGTCCCTCCCCCAATCAGCTGATCTGGAACTGAGCAAGAGAGCTCTGATTGGTCCTGATCACAGGCCAGGCTGAGGGACCCCAACTGCATGAATTCATAAACTTGGCCTGAATTAATTAACAAGTAAAATCAACAGGATTTCTAACAGGCTGGCTGCGGAGAAAGAAAACTGTCATAAATAAGATCATGTTTGTAGTTACATTAACTAATAGAGTTATTATTTGAAGAAAGGAAAAGAAATCAGCAGTTGATTTGGGGGAAATTGGTAATTAAATAAATGTTAAGCAAGTTAAGAATGACCTGAAACTCTTCATTCCCCCGCTCAGTGAACTGTATTCCTCCATCATCACTTCAATTACATATGCCCACCTCCAGACCTGGACTCTCTGCTAGCTGATGTTCCGAAAGAAAATCATATGTTACAAAAGGAAAATCAATTTCCTCCTCTACCATTCAAATATGTTACTCATTTTTATTTCTTCATTAGTAAAATTTTTATGTATCCATTTACTTGCTTTAAACATTGTGACATTATCTTTGGCTCTCAATCTATCTTCTTATAATTATTCAACAAATAATCACGTCAATACTCTAGATTTGTCTCACATATGTCTTCTTTCCTAGATACCGGTCTTTAAAATACATTATCTTTACAACATTTTTTGGACAACTACCAGAATTTCATGTCACATTGTTTTCCTGTTGCTTTTCCCCCCTTCCTTTTCAGCCTATATAATGATGATAGATTTTCTAATCATTCGTAGAAAACAAGTGCATCTTGAAATCAACCTATTTAGACCATCTTTATGCAAGTTATGAAAAATGGACAATAATTATGGGATTAAATAGAGTAATACAACTGAGGGCTCATGTATGCTTTTCTTAATGAAATACACATTACATGTATGTAAGAAAGATAGGAGAAAGCAAACAAAATAGGAGAGATAGATAAAAATCAAATATTTACTTGCACATCCGTTGAATACTCTCTCATGTGTATTACTTTTTCTGGTGGCAACAGAATTTTTCCTTTGCCAGTAGTACACACACAACCTTTTTTAATTTATTCAGAAACTTCAATTTCTGGGAAATAAAGAGATATTAAGTGGTGACTGGGTCAGCAACTGTAGGTAACAATATATTGCACTTGGAAAATATGTATTAATATTGTACTTGGAAAATGTATATTAACTAAAGATTAAGTTTAATATAGTTTAAGTGAATGTGAAAAAAATAGCATGGATTCTCATAGGAATGCAGATTTTGTTTCAGAATATTAACAAAAAAACTCTACTGTAAAATTAAGAGGATGTTACTATCACACATGGAGTCAGCACTTCTACATCAGCTGAAAAATATTAGGCTTAGGAACTGAGTTAGGAAAGATGAACATGACATGTTATTGATTTGAGAAAAACTTTCATCAAGTGACCAAAAATATGAGGACAAAGAACATTTTACACATCTTCTCTGTTGGCCAACTTTAAGCCATATTTGATAATAAGCAAATAGGAAAAAAAAATCAAAGAGAGGATGAAATGAAAACATACACCCCCTCCATAAAAAGCAATAAAAAACTGGCAAAAACTGCCAAAGACAATTATTTCAGAACTCTGGAAACTAATCATACACTTAACAATTTGGGAAGTGCTTGTTCAAGAAAAATGGTTAAATGTCTTTAAGAACAGTCAGATGTGTTGGCATTTTAACTTATACTAGTCACTTTCCCCACTTTCCAGCTCTGCAGTACAGTTCAAAATAAGAAAACACTTCTGATATTAGTATTGGAGAGAGTAGAATTGGCCTTATTCACAAGTTCTGTCTAGTGACACCCAGGGAAATCCACTTGAAATGCTTGTATTCCCTGTTTCAAACTTACCCTGCACTAACACCATTACCTGGGAGGCATTTGTCAGAAACATTTTGTAAGTAGATGTTTTAGTTACTGAGGCAACGGATAGAAATCTGTGCAAACAATAGACTAACAAAAAAGCTTGGGATAAAATTCTGGAAAATGAGATAATTTGGGGAAACAAGGGCTTTGAATATTCCTGGAAGATGCATGTGTACCCAGGGTTGTGTGCATGCTCAGAAAAGACATAAAAAGATGCTATCCTCTCAATTCTGGCTGATCTTGAGGCACTCTACAAAAAGAAATTAAAGACAAAGCCAGATTTGTAAACTGCCTGCCTGAGCATTGAAAATATATGCCCAACATATTCACAGAACCCTCTGCAAAGATTGGAAAATATTTTGGTTCCAGACATAAAAGAATATCTGTGTCTAATCATTAGCTGATCACTAAACTAACAGAACAAGGACTTTAATGGCTTCACATGACAAAAAAGCAGACTTTATAAAATTAGCTCTAAAAAGGCATTACACAAAAAGGAACAACAACAAACTGCAACAACAAATCCTGAGGAAGAGTATTTTTTTCCAAAGTGGCCATATTATAATATTCAAAAATAAAAATTTTTGAAGCAGGCAAAAAAATAAAACAAGAATGTTACTTGTTCATAAATTTTGTTTGGCCACTTAAAGAAAATATGCTTATATTACAATTTGCCACAAAGCCATTCCAAGCTGTATATTTAGGCAATAAAAATGTTACCCCACCCAAAAGAATGTACATTCCAAACACATGGAAGAAAGTGATCAAAAGAAATTTTCCCAAAAAGTCTACATGTTGGACTTATTAGATAATAATTTAGATAATCTATTTTAAATATGTTCAAAGATCTAAAGAAAACCATGTTTAAAAAACAGTGTGTGGCCAAAACTGGTTTGGCTCAGTGGATAGAGCATTGGCCTGTGGACTGAAAGGTCCCGGATTCGATTCTGGTCAAGGACATATACCTTGGTTGCGGACACATCCCCAGTAGGGAGTGTGCAAGAGGCAGCTGATCGATGATTCTCTCTCATTGATGTTTCTAACTTTCTATCCCTCTCCCTTCCTTTCTGTAAAAAGAGCAATAAAAATATTAAAAATAAATTAAAAACAGTGTGTGTGCAGTGAGTAGGTAAAAAATACTTGTATCATTATTTATTATTTTAGTATTTTCCATATGGACAGCTGTGAATCTTCCTTTGCCCCACCATGTCTATATGTGTGTAACATCTATCTATATAAAATCCTAATATGCAAATTGACAGAATGGCAGAATGACTGGTAGAACAACTGGTCACTATAACCTGCACTGACCACCAGGAGGCAGTTGCTCAACACAGAAGCTGCCCCCAGCCTGCAGACCCCAACCAGCAGTGGTGGAGGTGGGGGCAAAGGCTGGCAGGGGCAGGGCCTGCAAGCAGGTGGCGCCAGGCCAGCCAAGGCAGGTGCAAGCAGGAGGACCCTCATCACCCTGCTGGTCAACCTACAAATCGGCCCTGATCACCAGCCAGGGCTGGCCAAGCCTAGGGACCCTACCTGTGCACGGATTTCATGCAACGGGCCTCTAGATATTAAATTCTAATCCATTTTCTATAAGAGTGGGAAAAATGTCACCCAAAATATGATAGTGAGACAGCTAGTAAATAAATATCTGTTTTGTAGATTCCCTGATACAATGTATTTTCACATTTCTTATGAATAGGCTGCTGTGCATTCATTTTTATCTCCTCAGTTGTTTCAATTTTTTCTTCTCTGATAATATATCGGGTCTAGTAATAATTAATGTCGTTTTTAAACATTCGTTTAAAATCTTGCTTGGCGTTGACTTGTATTGACATAACCTTCAAACACGTGGTATCTACAGAACGTGTGAAGTGCAATTAACAAGTTTTGCTTGAAAAAGTTTGTGTTTAGTTTGGTTTTTGTTGCAAAACTAGGGCTAAGAAGATGGCGGATGAAGAGCATATTCGGCACTGCATGCTTTACGAGTTCCAATTAGGAAGAAAAGCAAGTGAGGCTGCAAAAAACATCTGCAGTGCTCTTGGTCAAGATGCAGTTAGCGCCAGAAAATGCCAGCGTTGGTTTGAGAAATTTCGCGAGGGAAATTTTTCGTTAGATGACAAGAGTGGTCGAGGCCGTGTGTCCAATTTTGATCAAGAAGCTCTTCAAGCTCTTTTGGTGCAAAATCCTCAAAATACCCAACAAGAGCTTGCGACAACTTTAAATTGTTCACAAAAAACAATTTCCAATCAATTGCGTGCACTTGGCAAAGTCCAAAAGTTTGGAAAATGGGTTCCTCATGAGTTGACTGACAACAACCGTAATCAAAGAGTCACAATTTGCAGTTCGCTCCTCTCTCGTCAAAACCGTTTGCCGTTTTTAGAGCAAATTGTTACTGGAGATGAAAAATGGGTGCTGTTTGTTAATTTGAAAAGGTGGCCTCAATGGTTGGACAAAAATGAGGCTCCGCAGCCCACGCCAAAACCTGACTTGCATGCGAAAAAAGTGATGTTGTGTGTTTGGTGGAATTTTAAAGGAATTCTTCATTATGAACTTTTACCATCTAACCAAACCATTACAAGTGCAGTGTATAGTGCCCAATTGGAAAGGTTAGCCCAAGCTTTAAGAGAAAAAGAACCCGCACTGATTAATCGGAAGGGCGTAATTCTTCACCACGATAACGCACGACCGCATACTGCAAGAATCACTGCTGAAAAACTGCGCCAGTTGGAATGGGAAGTTCTCCCTCAACCTGCATATTCTCCTGATATTGCCCCTTCCGATTACCATTTGTTTCGTTCTTTGCAAAACTTTCTTCTTGGAAAAAAATTTAATAATGAAGAATGCCTCAAAAATGCATTGACCAAATTTTTTGCATCAAAATCACAAGAATTTTACAACAGAGGATTAAAATGCTTCCTGAGCATTGGGCACAAGCAGTAGAAAACAACGGCAACTATATTGTTGATTAAATTTTGTTGTATTGTTTAAATAAATTCAATTTAAAAAAGTATTAGAAAACGACATTAATTATTACTAGACCTAATAATATAGTCAAATATCAGTGCTGACAACCTAAATTATCTGGTTTAGTTTTCTAGTACCTTCTGCAATTTCACTAAGACTATTCAATTAATCTAACTGGACCCCAAAATAAAACTTTCTTCTGTTTTGTTTTATAGTTCTCATAATAAATTTCAGTTTTTTAATTATCATATATTAACTTATTAATACATAAATTTAAAAAAAAAAATTTGCAAATACACTAACTACATTTTGCAAACATATTAAGTATCAATCTAAGCTATAATTATCGTGTGTGGATAAATGATATTATACCACAACTATAATATTTAGTGAAAAATTCAACCCATACGGACAGACCTCAAATATCTTTTTTAAAATAAAAATAAAGTACATATATGTTTTCGGTTATTATATTTTTGGATTTCATTTGGAATAGTTTGGGAAATGGGCTTTATAATTTTTTTTCACATTTCAAAGTTATTTTCCTCTTTTCATTTGCTAATAACAATAATATCCAGAGGCAACAAAGTAAGATCCATCACCCATATTTTATTAAGAATATAATTGATATTCAAGATTTAATACTGTAAGACAAAAGTGAGTGTTCTGAAAATTAGGCTTTTGTGTTTTAATAGAAAATTTTTTTTCCCTTTTACATTGTTTTTGTTTTTAATTTCAACTTTTAACTTAAAGGAAGGGTACACATTTATTCTTGAAATAATACTTTTTCCCCATAAGGCATATTATAGTTTTTCATATCTGATTAACAAAAACTATTTTATATTGTTACTATTACATAGATAACTAAATTGGGATTAAATCTTTCTTATAGATATTCAAGATTAGAGTCAGTAGCAATTTTCTGTTTTACTTTGAATCATGAAAGTATATCATTCACCAATACTATTCATAGTTTTACTTGTTTTTCTCTCCATAACATTTCTTGCACAGAAACTGTAAACTAAACACAAATATCAGCAGCATTTAAACAATATAACCTCAAGGGAGAGTTTGGAGGTTGAATGGATATTTAACTAAACTGCATTGGATAGCTTACATTATTAATTATAAAAATGATATAAGTTAGCTATTACCTTTCCATTGATGTGTTTTACCATGTTTTACTTATTATTTTCAGATATTATAGAAACTACATAAACACGGAACAGTAGTTGGCTAACATTTTCTTAATTCATAACAAATTATTTCCTTTACAATGATCAATAATAGATATTTAAAACTTCAGGCATTATTTTGTTACAAGTATTTCTTTGTAACAAAATAAGAATTTCTTCCATTTCTATTCTTTGCTACTTTCTTCCTCTTCTGGTACTCCTAAATGTGAGTTTTGTTATGGTTAATGTTCAATGCTCCCTTAGCTATCCTTCAGTTTTTTAATTGTTTTCTCTTTTTGTTTCTCTGATTAAGTGTTTATTTTTCTGCCTCATCTTCTAATTCACTGTACTGATCCTCAGCTTCCCCTAATCTTCTGTGTATTCCTTCCACTGTGTTATTTATTAGTGCTATGCCATTGTTCACAGTTACTATCATTTTTAATGCTGTTGAGCATCTTTGCTTTCATTATTCTGAGCTCTATGTCTGATAAATTTCTTATCTCCATTTCATTTAGCTGTTATTCTGGAGAATTTTCTTTTTCTTTCGTTTGGGACTTGTTATTTTGTCTTCCCATTTTGTCTGCCTGTTTGCTTGTGTGTGTGTATTAGGTAGATCATCTATGCCTTCCAATCTCTAGTGCAGGACAAGGTCAGATGCTGTTTGTGATTAGCCCTAAATATCCTGTTTGGATCTATCAGCAATCCACAGCTTGTGGCTCCCTCTGCTGGGGCTGGGTGACCTTGGAATGGTAGAGATTAGTTCTTAATTGTTTCCAACACCAGAAGAAATGAAAATATGAAATCATGACAGAGGTATTAGCTAGCACTACAATGGCAATTGCATTGCTATCTAAATGTATCAAATAAATTTGTACACCTAAACCTTAGAATATTTCTGTCTTTTAGTTACAATGGATGAGATAGACTCAATGCCAAATATAAATCAAATGATGAAATATTCCAATCTAATATCCAATTAAAGCAACCAAACAAAACAACAATAAATTAACAAAACCAAAAAGATAAAGCAAACCTGGCTTTTTGCAGAATTATGATTTTAGGCAAGTAATTTATATATCTTAAGCCTCTGTTTCCTTATCTTTAAAAATATAGAAAGGGTTAGGGCCCTTTGAACTTATCTATTAAAATAGAAATCAATGCCATGTTAGTTTTCTTTCCGTATAACCAAAAGGTATTAATAAATGTAGATCTTTCAACTCTATTAGCCAGAAATAGTCTTAGTAGATGTCTGAAATTTCAGAGTAAAATTTCTGCTAATAAAATGTGATAAATTACTAACTTGCATTGCTTCATGTGCTAGCTAGTGAGGGAAATGTAGATGTTTTACAATCTCTTGGAATCTTTAACAGTATTGTAATTACTTTGTGTATATACTATGAACCTGATTTTTAAGGGATGCTCTGATAAACCAAAATTATTATTTAATAATTATATTTTCCTAAACAACAAATTTATATACTTATGCTGTTATTAGTGAAGCTAGTAAATATTAAAATCATTTGTTAAAAATAGAATAAAAATGTGTTAAAATAAAAATATTTTTAGTAGCAAAACAAACCTATGTCTCTATTTTTCGGTAAATAAAATTCTTTAATGTACTGTCTGTGTTCCCTATTGGTGATTTTTCAAAGAATTTAAAATAATTTTTTTTCTAAGAAAATAAATAAATAATGATAGGGGTTATTTATAAATTTCTTGGAGGTTTGCTGTTATAATTAAATATGTTGCTAGTACTCACAGTGACAGAGAAAACATACCATTTCTTAATAACTATTTTACTAATGATTATATTTCTAGAGACTCATTTATTAAAATATTTTTATAAATGCTCACTAAGCATAAACATATGGAGTAATATAATGTTTTCATATTATTCTATGTTTTAGTGCTGGTTTATTCTATATTTTCTTTATGGTATATCAACTATCTACTGCTGAATAGAGAGGAAATCTTTTATGGCTACATTACATCATATGGCCAATAAGGGTTATTTTGTTAACTCTGGAGTCATAATTTATTACATCAGCTTTTTATTCATTTGAAGAAGTCAATACTAGCATTCCCTATACACTAATAATGTCAGGCTTATTGTTGGGAAACAGATATGAAGCCCTGAGTGAATAATATTCTATAAACATAATTTGATGATATTTTAATAGCAAAGGCTTGGCAATAATTATCCTTTCCAATGTGATGAGCAGAATACCTCCTTAATGTGTTGGCTTTAAGGTCTTAACTCTTCAGGATGACTCTTTCCAAATATCTGGCAGCAAGTGACCACCAGATATTTGGAAAGAGTTACCAGGAAGTTAACTTTATACTTTCTATTTGTGTCTGCATGTCCTAGTATATCCCAAACACTGAAGCATCTTATCTTATTTCCAATGCTACAGTGGTGACACCACTTAGTTACATGCTTTTCAAAAGCTAATGTGACATGAACGCTCATAGACACAGGAGTAGTGGTAGAAAATTTCCTGAAACATTATTTGTACATGTTGCATGTTTAAGTTTATACAATATTTTTTTTATTAAAGTATTACAGTAAAATCGTAAAACCTAGTCACTAAAGTAACAAAACAAATGACTTACGAAAGCTGTCACTTGTTTGTGATTTGGGACTCTAAGAAAAAGTCCCAGCCTTTAAAATGTATAACTATATGTACACATACATATTAAGGTGTTACATTAGTATACATATATGTATATACAAATTGAAGTAACATTTTAAATTTAAATTACTTTGATCATATTACTATATACTATCCAGGTAATTTATCATAAAAATTATTTGCCAACTATTACAAAATAATCTACCTAAAAATTTAAAGGAAACAGAGTTCTATCATAAAATCAAATATATTGTCTTTTGAACAACTTTTATTACTTCAAGTAACAAAATAAGCTCTTGAATCTAATAATTAAAAAAAATATCTGATCTATAATTAAAACTTGTAAAAACCTTTTCTCCATTTCCTTCAAGGTCATATCTTTATGCTACATCTCTTTTCTATACTCCCTAGCACATAGCCTGTAATTTTTTATTTATTTTTCTTATATTTATTTGTTCTGGAACATAAGTTTTTCATGTAATAATAGTAATAGTGTATTAGCTAATTACAGCATATAGAAAATTGAAATGAATGGCAGCAATGTCACAAAGGGTGGGAGACAATCATTGAGACTTCTATTATCAAGTAATTTCAGTATAAGTCAAATAGTACTATGATAAATGAAGGTAGACTTTTATTCCTTAACATGTATATTGAAAAGCTATAACAAGCGCTAAAAAATAGTACATATTACAATTGGTATACAAAGAAAGGATATGAAATGAAATAATATGAAATGCTTCAATTTAAGACAGAAAAAGATGAAAAAGAAGTGGAACAAAAACTAAAAAAAAAAAAAAAAAATTAACAAAATAAATAGTAACCAGATACAAACATGGTAGACATCAATCTTACTATATCAATAATCATTTTTTAAAATAAAGTCACTAATTGAAAGACAGTGACTTCAAGAATGGATTAAAACATTTGAAAAGACCTCACTACACCACCTATGAAAAATTCATTACAAATATAAAAACTTAGTTTCAGGTAAGTTCTAGTAAAAGTTTGGAACAAATACATTATGCAATAATAAAAAGATAGTGTTATTAGGTATACCAATTTCAAACAAAGATAATTTCCATAAATTAAGTAAAATTATTAGAGATAAAGATGGGTATTACATAATGATAAAAGCATTCTTCTCCAACAAGACATAATTCTAAATCTGTGTGCACCCAGGAACAGAGCATCAAAATAGGTGAAATAAAAACTGACAGTACTGAAAGAGAAAGAAAGAAACCTATTACTGTAAATGGGACTTAGACACACCTCTTACAGTAATTGGTATATCAAGCAGGCAGAAAGTCAGTAAGGATATAGTTGACTGAACAAGATTATAAATCAAGTTGATCTAATTGACACTTACAGAACACTTCTTCCAACAGCAGAATACACACATTCTTCTTAAGCCAACATATAACAACCACCAGATGTACCACATTTGGTTCCATAAATTACACCTTAAAAATTTTAAGGGATACAAACAATACACATTTTATTCTGAAATTACAATTAATTAAACTAAAAATTATTTTGAAATATCCACAACTACTTGGAAATCAAACACACTTCTTTACAACAAAGTTCAAAAGAGAAGTCTCAAGATTTTTTTTAATTTAACTAAATGAAAATAAAAATACAGCATAATTTATTGGTTATAGCAAAAGCAACACCTACAAGAAAAGCTATAGCATTGCATTCATATATTACAATAAAAAATATAAAAATCAGTAACTTGTGCTTACATCTTAAGGATCTAGAGAAAGAAGGGTAATTTAAGCCTAAAGCTAGCCCAAGAAAAGGAAATATAATTGAAGAAATTATTGAAATTTAAAATAGTCAACCAATAGAGATTAATCAATAAACCCAAAAGCTGGGTGCTTGAAAAGTACAATAAAATTGATAAACTTCTAGTCAGGCCAAATAAGAAAAAATAAAAACATAAATTTACAATATTAAAAGTAATATTGTAAGTATTACTACTGCTACTGACCCCATGGCTATTATGAAAGCCTACTATGCAAATTGACCAAATGGAAGAATAACCAGTGGAATGACCAGTCACTATGATGAGCACTGACCACCAGGGTAAAGACCCTCAATGCTGGAGCTGTTCCCAGCCCGCAGGCCCCATGCCAGCCAAGGCAGGTGCCAGCAGGGACTCCCACATCATGTGCTGGTCACCCCACAGATCAGCCCTGATCGTCGGCCAGGCCTAAGGGCCCTACTCATGCACGAATTTCATGCACTGGGCCTCTAGTAAAGATAATAAAGGAATATGATTAGAAAATTTTATGGCCACAAATTTAATAATAACTTACTTAGATTAAATTAGATAATTTCTTGAGAAACTGCTAAAATTTACACATGAAATATACTATGAAATCTACTATGAATAGGTTACATATTAAAGAAATTGAGTGATAATCTCCCAAGAGAGAAAGTTCAAGACCCAGATAGTATCATTGGTGAATTTTCTTGAATACATAAAAAATTATTTCAATGCTCCACAATCTTTCAAAAAATAGAATTGGAGGGCACACTTTCTAACCAATTCTTTTATTCCAGAATCATTATAGTTGTAAGTATGTGAAGCACAGAGTTTATTATTGTATTATCATTTGTTATTTTCTATATGAATTAACTTTAAACCTATTCTTGCCCCACCCTATATATAAAGTGATACTCCATGTGAATGATCATAAAACTGAACATTGTTAAGATATCAATTCTTACCATATTGATTTATAGATTCATTGTAATGTATTCAAAATTCCACTAAGCAATATGTAGATTAACAAACTGTTTCTAAAGGTTATATGGAAAGAAAAAAGTCCTATATATCCAACAATACTGAAGAACAAAGTTGGGGGATTCAGAATACGTGATTACAGGATTTAAAAACCACTCTAAGCAAGACAGCATGGCACTGGTGAAAGTATAGAAACACAGTTTAATGGAATAGAAATAGACCTCAAATATAGTCAATTGACCTTTGACAGAGGAGCCAATGAAAGTCAATGGAGACAGAATAATCTTTGAACAAATTGTGCTGAACAATTGGGCATTCATATGTATTTATATATAAATAAAATTAAGACTCAACTTACATCATTCATAAAAAATTTACTCATAATATTTCATAGATGTAAGTGTAAAATACAACACTCTAAAACTTCTAAAAGAAAACATAAGGGAAATTTTATGTGACCTTGAGTTTAGTGATGAGTTTTAAATATACCAAGGAATTATCCTTGAATGAAATATAGATAATTTGAACTTTATTAAAATTAAAAACTTTTGATTTGTTAAAGGTACTTTTTAGAGAATTAAATTCAATCCAGTCTTGGAGAAAATATTTGCAATACACATAATGTGCTGGTTTCCAAAACATACACAGATTATTTCAAATTAATACATACATAAATTTTAAACTCAGCAATAAAAAAATAAACAATCCAACTTTAAAATGGGCTAAAAGTATGAACAGGCAATTTACCAAAGAATATATAGAAATAAATTCTTGGCATATAAAATATGCTTGACATCCTTTCTCTTATAAAAAATATATTTTATTGATTTTTTACAGAGAGGAGGAGAGAGGGATAGAGAGCTAGAAACGTCGATGAGAGAGAAACATCGACTAACTCCCTCTTGCACATCCCCTACCGGGGATGTGCCCGCAACAAATGTACATGCCCCTGACCAGAATTGAACCTGGGACCTTTCAGTCCGCAGACCGACGCTCTACCGCTGAGCCAAACCGGTTTCGGCTTGACATCCTTTCTCATTAGGAAATGGAAATTAAAACAATTTGATACCACATGCATACCTGTTAGAATAGCTAGAATTAAAACACACAACACATACACACACACACACACACACACACACACACACACCAAAAAAAACAACAACAAACATACAAACAAAAAAAAACCTGACAATACTAATTGCAGGTGAAGAGGCAAAACCACAGGCAGAGGGAGGAGAGCTACTGGAGAGTGGCAGCAAGCTACTGATTAGCTTCTGGTGCATGGATTCCTGTGCAGGGCTACTAGTTTTATATAATATATAGTTTTATATAAGTATTAAGAGAGCACTGCATATATAGCCACCGCTTTTAATGCTTATATATTTCAGAGAGGTACTTCATAAGAAATATTTTTGTAGCAAAAATATTTTGCTCATTTTTACATCTACTTTCATCTTTAACTTTCGTAATTGGAACATTCGAAACTGAGGGTAATATGCTAATTAGACCAGACGTCTTCCTAAAGACATTCCGGATGTCCTTCCTGACCAAGCCAGGGCCTGAGGGAAGCCAGCCGGGGTCTCAGGTGCCTGCGTGCGCAGGATACCAGATGCCAGAGGGAGGCTGCTGCCACAGCTGGGGGAAGGAAGCCCTACTCTTGCACACATTTTCGTGCATAGAGCCTCTAGTTAAAATATGAAATAAAATCATATAAACTAGAGTTTAACATTTCTGTCAGCCTTCAAACACTTTGGTATAGGAAAAGTAGATTTAAATTAATTGTCTACAAAAGTATTAGACTCATTTGACTTAGAACTAGTTTTATTTGCTTAGAATGGTTAGTTTTATGTGGCCTTGAGCCCATTTTAGGGGGAAAGGGTTCAATTTTGTCAAAAGTTTTATTTTTGTTATTTTAATTATATGTGCCATTTCATCATGACTGATTTCAAAACCTCCTTTAAACAATATTTCCTTAAGTTCCTAAGCATAGGAATTACCGGGGTAACATAAAAAAATAAAAATATTTAGAAGGATTTGCAAACTTCATAAATTATAGGTAAGAGGAAATCTGCAAAGCTGTATTTTAACATTTGCCCAGGTGATTCTCATCATCAGGGAAAGTTTGATGGATATTTCTAAAGAAAATGCCAACATGAAATCAAACATTTAGAAATACATTAACTCTAAAAAAACCACCATATTTGTGAAGCTGTAAGACTCGGGCTTACTTTCCTTATGCATGTTTATCTGACACGCAGCCAACTCAGAATAATCTTAAAGATTTTGTGTTTCCTCATAAGTGGGGAAATGATTTTTTGCATTTGTCTATTTTTTGCTGGCCCAGTTTAATTCACCGTTGTGTCAATTTAACCCACTATACACATTTTTAAAAAAATATATTTTATTGATTTTCCACAGAGAGGAAGGGAGAGAGACAGAGAGCTAGAAACGTCGATGAGAGAGAAACATCGACCAGCTGTCTCTTGCACACCCCCTACCGGGGATGTGCCCGCAACCAATGTACATGCCCTTGACCGGAATCGAACCTGGGACCTTTCAGTCCGCAGACCGACGCTCTACCGCTGAACCAAACCGGTTTCGGCAACTATACACATTTTTAATAAGAAAACAGGGGGAAATCAAATTTAAGCAGAACAGAGGGAAGAGATGTAAGATCAGTGGTAGGAAATAGGTTTGAGCTGCTTTGAATCGGGGAATTTTGTAAAGTTCAGTGAATCCCGGAGAGGAGCTCTAATATTACATTCGAAGGCCCTGAATAATCAATATTTAGTTTTGAGCAAGGCATTGTCATGTTTGGGGTCCCTAGTTTAGAAAAATCAAATATTTACCTTAAATGTATGGAGTAAATCCTGGAGGCTAAGAAGTCCTAAACGCCCGTCTTCAGACACACTGCACCAGAGCAAACTGGGTTTTATTATTCAGTCATCGCGAGACTTCCGGAGGCAGGATGTTCTACACCTGGGCATGGTAATGTGCCTCCTCACTGGTCCTCCTGGTGATTCTAATGGGCAAAATTTTGAATTCATTTCTCAAAGGTCATCATTTATAAGAATCACCTGAAAAACTGGTTAAAAAAAAAAACACACGCAGATTTCCAGCTTCTTTGCCAAGAGATTATGTTTTAAAGGGTTTAAGCAGGGAAATAGAACTGAAAATTTAAAATCAACATTTTACATTGGAGCACCACTCCCTAAAAGAAACGTCATATTTATTTATATTATCATTTGACTAATAGTAATCTTAATTGTAAATTTTATCTTCAAGCTAAATATGGCTGCTATGTGTTGACACAACTGTCTCAGAGAAAAGAGTACAGGTATATTTGGGAGGCAATTCTAATGTTGTGGGTCTATTATTAGGAACAGGTGGTTTTATACAGATTGGCTTTAAGGGCATTATTTGGATAGAATTTATAGCATTTGATAACCAATTAGAGTCACCAGGGCGAGGGAGCTTGTTATTGGCAATAAAGTCAGAAGAAAGAAGCAAGCTTGGGGAAGTTAACTTACAGGGTGTCCCAAAAATGTATACACACTGTAACACCATGTTTTAAAATAAAAATGTATTTTAATAAACACTGCCTTTATAATTATTCAAAGCATGTGTATACATTCTTGGGACATCGTATATATTTATTTGTGTTATGTTTATAAATCTTATCAGGTAATAGAGATAGATGAATAAGTTTGAAATGTTCTAGGGAACATAAGGCTATCTTTTAAAGGAATAAAAATAGCATTTAAAATATTTGAATGCTAAGAGGATTGATGAAGATACAAGCTTAGAATGAATTATTTTACAAAGTAAACCTTTTAAGAAGAGGCAATCACCACAAATATATAAAATGAATGAGAATGCAAAGTATTTAAAAATTAATTAAATTCATAGTCCCATAATCTCGCAGAGAAAAGTTAAATGTAGCAGGTCCTTACCCTAATATTTTTTCTCACACATGCAAAAGAATATGGCCATTGTACCAAGTCCCTGCATGTAACACAAACCTCCATTAACCTTTAACTTAGCTTCTCATTGATTCTAAGTGTTGTTTCTTCCTCTACCAACTATATTTGCAATCCAAACATATTGTGCAAACAATTGAATGACCTATATTTAACCCCAAACAGGTATTAAGTTACAAAATACATATGCCCAATATCAGTCATTTTCAGCCCTTTTAAATGTCCTTTTATATTATAGCAACCAACTTCATCTTGGACAGCTTTTTGTCTGGTTTAAAAAAAGATCTTTAGTGTGTAGGAAATCATTCAATGAAATATATGTATTCCAAAGAGCTCTCTAGGAGTTCCATATTATAAACTGAATAATATTTTAAGTGAATAGAATGCTAATAAAATTTTTCTATGAATCAAGCTGTAGGTAAAAAAGTTTTATAATCCACTCTTTTTATCTATTTTTTGATGTTCTACTTTTCATGCTTGTGTTTTTATAGCAGTGATTCACAAAATCATAAAATTACATTTCTTGGTCTAATCATCCAATGCAATAAAAAAAAAATTTCCCCAAATTGAGCAAGTTGCACCACCAAAAGACTTAAGTATCTATTTTATATATCACTATGAAAGTATATTTAATATAAAATAATTATTATTATTTTCCATTATTATCAGATGTTTTGCTTAACTTTAGTAAACATACTTAAAAACAACCTATCACTTCATGATGTGGTACATCTTTCATTTTTATACATGTTTTATTAAAACTCATTGGATATTCTATGGCAATCTCTTTTGAAGCACAGGATGACTAGTAGCAAATTAAAACTTCCAAACAATTTTTTTTCCTATTAGTAAATTCCTTTTTTATTCAGTTAGTACACCATCAATATTGAATCTCTTGATGGTTCAGCTCTTGCTCTATATTTCTCATTGGAAATATTTTAGTGGTAGTTTAGGGAAGGTAATTACTCTACATGGGCTTATCTCAGGAAAAGGCATCCCCTTGAATGGTTAGGCTCCCTTAAAATATGATTAATCTTAAACACACTCATTTTTTCCATTGAATAAAAACAGTCATCTTCTAAATGTATCCTCTCTTAGACAGGAAGTCCATGAGAACTAAACTGGATAGCATTTGGGAGCTTCCCTTCTCATTCTCTTAGTGTTGAATTTAGACTCTACAAGAGGATATACCGTAGGCACATTCTCTGTACAAAACTTAAGAAATGAACAACCAGGTTGAGTGACCTTACGTTTTAACTCAAGCTTTTTTGTTGTTGTTGTTTTGTTTTTTTGAAGATTTCTCTCTGAATAGCTTATCAAACATGAAAGAATTCAGTATGATTACAAATTGGACCAAATATAATTGAAAGTTAATTTAAATCACAAAAGTCCTCAACCCATCAAAGATTAAAGAAAACAAAAGAAAGCAACAAAAGTTTAATCTTCTATAGAGTTGAGTGCCTGGTTTCTGAAATAATTAGAGTAGGTATTATAAACAAATACGGTTTAAAAACTGTCTTGAGAGAACTGAAAGTCTACAGAAAATATGCAATTAGTGTGCTATATGAAACAAATTAAAATAATATGTTGAGAAAGGATGCAATGCTTATTGAAAATATCTACTAATATATTTTGTTTCTTTTTCACTTTCCTGCTAGCCTATAGATATTTACTGTCTTTTTGTTCTATTCACAAGCACCATTTTTGTTACTGTTCATAAAAATATATATATATATATATATATATATATATATTTTTTGCCCAATTTCTTCTCAAAATTGTGAATAAAATCCAGTTGCTCAGAATATTAAACCAGCTTCAGTTATCATTGCAGATGTAACTCACTACCCTCTCCAGTTATCTGATTCAGCCTATTGTTCTTGTATATGCACATAAAAATTGCTTTACACCTTCTTTTGGTTGGTTGTCTATGAGGAGGTGCTTAGCAATAATTGTAGGGCAGTGTTGATATATTATAGAGTTAGCCATATACAGTTAAATTGTACTATGATTTACAGTGAAATTTGCATCTCAGTTTATGCACTTGAATTGATGTTATCTCAAAGGCTGAAGACTACAAATATTACAAAAATTAACCAATATGAAACTGTTATTGGTTCTGTCAATACCCACCAGCCAAAAGCCACAAGGAACTTCTGTTACCAAGAGTCCAAGAGTCCAAAGACCATGAGGAAGAAGGAATGTCTAGGAAACTGGTAAAAGGATCTTGTTATAGGACTTGGACTTATCTGAAGTCCTTTGTATATTAGTTTGCTTTCTTTGCTCTACAACATTTTGTATGCTACTATTTCATGACAAAAATATATTATTTTTTTTCCTATTTTAGAGCCTACTTAGTAACATATTAAGCAATCAACTAATATTTGCCCATTCCAATACTGATTTCTGATTTCAATATTATATTGCCTTATTATAAAGGAACACATGTTTCAGGTTATGCAAATAAAACTTAAGTTCAAATGTGAACATCATAGTCATACTCACAGAAAATAATAATTCTCATTTCTACTAATAAATATTTAAACAATGTACCTACTATCATAAAATGCTTGTAATAGAAACATTTAAAAAATAAAAGTGCTGCTTTATTGTTGTTATTCTTTAAAATAAATTTACTACATGGGCTTTCAGAGAGTCATTCATGGAATGAATTTTTTTTTTATTAAAATCCAAAATATCAAGAAAATTTCCAAAGTTTATAAGCTAGTTACCAGTTAGAATTACTTTTCATTGGAAACAACAGAACATTGTAATATGGTGGTTTAAGCAATATGGGTTTACTGATTTCAATAACAAGAAGTTCTAAGTGAGTCGGGCTATGGTGGGAATGGCAGTGCAGTGAAGTGATACATGATTCCCAGCTCCTTTTCTCATCCTTCCATTCTTGGTGTGTGATTTTTTTTTTCAGGATGGCTGATTTATCTTTAGGCTTCATGACTTATGTTCCAGAAAAAAATTTCACCTTTTATTGTGGTTCCAACACTTAAAAAACAAACACATACACAACTTAATTATATGTTAGTTTAAAATGCTAAACATTTTCTTGATTGTATTTTAATAAAAAATAATTATGAATGTCTATTTGAAATCTTATGAATATGTCATATACTTAAGCAGTTATTTATATATACTTAAAGCTATATAGGTGTATATAAGGTGATATATATGATGTATATGTATGTAAACATATATATGCAAATAAAATTTTATTATGTATTGAAACAAATTATTTTAAAATTGTACATAGCAATAAAATGTATGATGATGTCACTGTTTTCATATCAATGTAAAGAAAAATGCAACTGTCATGTATCTAAGCAATATTTCATGACTAAATATTTATAAATCTAGATAGAACATACCATTTTTAAAAAAATATTTTTAATTGATTTCAGAGAGAAAGGGAGAGGGAGAGAAATAAAAACAAATGATGGGAGATAATTACTGATTGGCTGCCTCCTGCACACACCACAATGGAGGATAGATCCACAACCCGGGCATGTGCCCTGGCCTGGAATTGAACTGTGACCTCCTCGTTTATATGTTGATGCTCTACTGCCGAGCCACACTGTTCAGGCTAGAACATACCATTTTAAAATAAAGTAATAGATACTAAAAAATAGCGGATAATTTTTAAAGTTACATTGAAATTTAAAACCTAAGAGAATAATTGTGAAATTGGAATTCAAAAAGAAAATTAAATGCAGTTTCATGTGTCTAGTTCTGCATATATTTCCCCAGGCTCCATTTTTGTTATATTTTGATACTTTATTCCAGAAGTAGGAAAAATTAATCCAGTGAGTTGTTGATTATTCAATATCCACTATTCTAATGGTCAAATGTCCTCTCATTCCATCTCAACTTTATGTCCACAACTCTGTCTAATATTGCTTACCAATAATTTTCCTTTATACTCTGACAGGCTTGCCTCACATATATTAAACTCTTCCCATTTCCTGCTTAATTCTAATGTAGTTTATATCCCTGCCTGGACTTCAAAAGTTGACTGTGCTTCATGAAGAAAATGAAATTTTATTTGCCACCCTACCCAGTCCAAAAATTCATCCACAGAAAAATAAATTACGACCCAAATACTAGTTGGTACAGATATTAGGTTTTGTAAAATTTAGATTGTTTTATTTTTTTAATTTAATTTCTTTTTCATGGTGGCTTAAACACAGTCAGTTTATATCTCACTAATATAACAGCAGGCAAGCAGTGATCCTTAGAGAGCAATGTTCCTTTAGGTGGTAATTCAAGAACCCAAGCTCTCATGTTTCAATATGGTCCCTCTCATTTTAAAAAAATAGTTTAAAAAAATATTGGATTACTTTGGTGACATTGGTTAATAAAATTACATAGATTTCAGGTGTACAATCCTATAACGCATCCTCAGTATATTGTATTGTGTTCACCACTCCAATTCAAGTGTCTTTCCATCAATATGTATTCCACCTTTATTTTCTGCTACCTTCCTTACCCCTCTTTTTCTTCTATTCAGACCATACTGTTGTCTGTGTCTATGAGGTGTTTTTTGTTTTTTGTTTTTCCTTAATTCCTTCACCTTTTTACCTAGCCCCCAAATCCCTCCCTCCCCTCTGATTCGAATGTTTTAATTTAATCTAACTTCATGTGCTTCACATTTATTGTACATTACCCAAATATTCTTTCCTATGGTTCCTATATCACTTGAATTTTATTGTTGTTAGGTATCTGTTCTTTTCTCCATTTCCATATAAGTTTTTATTTTTTAATTGGGAATTATGGTGCTCATTTGAATATGGAAATTCTAAACAAAAGATTTTTAAATATATTTTTATTTGTTGCAGATAAGAAGGGAGAGGGAGAGAGATAGAAATGTCAATGATGAGAGAGAATCATTGATTGGCTGATTCCGGCACACCCCCTACTGGGGATATGCCATGAGGCAATTATACCTGTGACCCGTTTCATAGATCAATCAAACACTGAGTCATAACAGCTGGCCAAGTCTAAACAAAACTTTAAAAAAGAAAGTAATGACAACTCCCTTGAGGGAAAATTAATTAAAATTAATATGAAAGAAAATAGGAAGATAACAACGGATTAAATTTATTTAAACTGAGAACATTTTGAAATTACTATTAAAGATAGTCAAATTCATGAATTTTAAACATGGGAATAGAGCTAAATGCATTACAAATGGATAAATAAAATTTAAAATAAGATTATATAAATATTCATATTCATTCTCCATAGCTAATAGCTAGATTTGCTATGAGCACCGTCAAGTCATTTCCAGCAAATTGATTTGGGGGAAATTATTCTTGTTAAAGGCTGTTATCCTTGGATTTGGTAGCCTTTCCTAACTTGGAAGAGACTGAATGTTGAGTTTGAAGACACCAGAAAGATATAAAGAGCCAGAACTTACTTTATTTATTTAATTAATTATTTCAATACCTTAAAAAACAAGACTTAAATTAAAAAATGAGAGAAGAGAGGGAGGGAGGGAGGGAGGGAGGGAGGGAGAGAGAGAGAGAGAGAGAGAGAGAGAGAGAGAGAGAGAGAATATGAGAGAGAGAGAGATTACCACAGGATCATTTATTTAGTCTGCATTATAATATATAAAGTTGAAATACTAAGTTTTGAGTGAATCCCTTTGTATTTTATGTCCCATTAAATAAACTGCCTTTAAAGATACATTTTAAGATATTAATTTATTTGAAAGCACTAAAATTTTATTTAAACATTTTGGCAAATGATTCTCAAGTTGTCACTTCTAAGGAAAGTCTAAACACAGACACAAAGTCTAAGGAAAGTTGTAATAGTACACAAAATCAAGTTATATTAATAATATAAGGCTTTATTAATTGAATTATAAGACTTAGAAATACCTTTGACTTTCAATAAGTGGTAAATACAATATTCACACACACATAGACACATGGATATTAATTGGGATATAGACTAAGATGTGTTTCACAATGGCAAACTTTGAAGCCAAAAGCACTAGATAAGACATCAGATTAAAATGTTTTTCACTCTAGAAAACTTCTAAATAAAAGACAATGAGATAAAATAAAAGTAACAGATGAGACTCCTTTGCCTTATTAAATTATGCACTTTGGGTATTGTTTCCATGTCATTTTTGGCAGTAATAAAGAATGCTAATAAGGAAAAAATTAAGACAACAACAATTATTTTGAGGGCATGTGGTTAGCTACACAGCAACTAACCTGAAGCTTTGTGGATTCCAGATGGGACAAGTAATCAGATTACTTGTGGGTGTTTTAATGGTACCCAGGGGGTATCATAAAATCACTCACCATATGTTTAATATCCATATACCTCTGTTTCTTTGAACTGCTGCTTTAATCTTCCTTTTTATTTACTTTTTATTGCCATACACTTAAATTTGTGTGCTTTCTTATCTACAGATAAATGTACAAGCAACATGTGAGCACTCATACACATCTCCTATCTCTCATTTTACTATATTTCCTACTTATTTAATTGATATTTTAGTTGTATATCCTATAATGTAGCCATTAGTCAAACTTTATGTTTGAAAGTTTCTATTCTTGTGTCTGTTTTCAGAATTTACTCTAGGTTTTCTGATTAGGAGTATAAAGAACAAAAAACAAACCATTACAGATTTTTAAAAAATTTAAAAAGGAAAGTATAGAAATAGAGAAATAGTATAAATTATATGTAAATCTATCATAAAATTTTAAGTGGTTTTAAGTAACATTTAATAGTTTTGGTGTATGCATGTGTGCTAGGCTAATGTATATTATAATAGACTGAACTAATTCTATGAATCACTTGGTTGTTGGTCAGGGGGTTTTAATAGCCTTGCATATTTTTTAGGGTGGGAGGATAAGTGGGGAACTTGTTTCTAAATCAAACTCCAGGAAGGAAGGGACCATTAACTCTAAAATGATTGTGTTATAGGTACAACATATAGCAATAGAATAATCATAGTAGAGAGAACATAGAGCATTAAGATAAAGACAATGAAAATTAGAACATTATACATCCACTTTTGCCATTACATAAGGAGACAGTTACATTATCATAGAGTATTTGAGCATTTATTAGGGGAAACAAAGCAAGATTCGTCTCTCTGTTTAGTAAGCAAAATGCCCAAGTTTTTGAGTTTGGCTAACCAGCTAAAGAGTATGTCCTCAGATTTCCTTTCTGCAGCCTTTGACCAGGTGACTATGTTTGAATGAAAGTATTGTGAATCTAAGTAAAATGTGCAAAGTGAGTTATTTCCTTAAAAATTAAGGTACTTGTGGCCAAAAGCAGTTTGGCTCAGTGGATAGAGCATCAGCCTGAGGACTGAAGGGTCCTGGGTTTGATTACGGTCAAGGCCATATACCTTGGTTGCAGGCACATCCCCAGTAGGAACGTGCAAGAGGCAACTGATCGATGACTCTCTCTCATCGATGTTTCTAACTCTCTATCTCTCTCTCTTCCTCTCTGTAAAAAATCAATAAAATAAAAATTAAAAAAAACAAAAACCTAAGGTACTTGTCTATGACTTATCCCTGTCTTGTCACTGGCTGGGAAATGATGAGTGACAGAATAACTATGAACACACATGGAAAGTGGAAGAGGTGTCCCACCAGCTCTATATAAAGCATTTTTGGATTGTTATATGTAAAAGAAATATTCCTTTATTATCTAAGCAAATTAATTTAAACTACTATATTTGGATAATTTTTGTTATAGTAATTTAGTTTTCTTCTGACTAATACAGATGTCTTTGGTGAAATCAATTGTAAATGGTGTGTTGCTTAAATAAGAAAGTAAGGCAGCACAGACCAAGACCTTCTCTACAGTTATTAATAAGGGGCCTACAAGGTTAAAGCATTATAGGCTAAATAACTTATAGAATTCTGCACAGTATAAATCATATTGCTTAGACAAACAGTTTAGGCACAATGAGCCATTCTCATCAGTTAACATGTTTGTAGGAAACTTCTGGAAACCCTAGTCCTAGATGCCAGTCAAGGATTAATCTTATAAACAGACCTTTTAAAGGATAGCAGTCAGTCTGCACAGTATATTAGAAGGCGGTAAATGCAATAAATAATAAAAGCAATGTATAGAGATGTGGTAGTATTAGAATGAGGGCAATTTGAAATTTTAAATAAAGTGGTCAGAGTAGATATCATTAAGAAGGTGGCATTTGAGATGGGAATGAGCTAATCTTGAAGCTCTCTTAACATCTGCAGAGGAAAGTGAACTGTGCCCAGCACAGCCAGTGGTGAACCTGAGGAAGGGCAGTGAAGGGATTAAACAGACAAGAAAATATAGTTGGGACCAGGAGGATCACTGCACCTGGATGAGGACACAGTGGCACAGCCTGTAAGCCAAATCTTTATTTTATAGTCAGATCACACAAAGCAAAACAAGGGAGTGGTCAATATGTTTACAATGTGCTTGTGAGTTTCAAATCTACATCCTTCCTGTTGTTGCAATTCTCTGAACTCTATCAAGCTTTGTTTTGGCAGCACTTGCTGCACCTCCCACAGCCCACACCCCTCAGCTACCTAGGACTACATGGCCAGACTATAAGGTCAAGCTCAAATACAACCATAGTCTTTGGCTATAATTGTGCTGGGAGAGCTTTGCCCTCCAAGCTAGGACTTGTATGTGGCTTTGCCTCAAGAGGACCATGCCTCTCTGAAGTCCAAAGCTTGAACCTATCCAAATGATGTAGCTGCTCTCCATAGAAAGAGCCAGCACATGGACAATCCAAAGGCCAGGTGTCTGTGCCTTGTGAGCTGTGGACAGGGTTATAGTAGATATCAGAGAGGTTGAGATAGATTGTTTGAGAATATTAAAAGCTATTTTAGAGAGTTTGGATTTTATTCTAAGAAAAGTAGAGGCTTCTTAAGGGTTTTAGTAAGGGAGTAATATGAAGGATAAAAATGACTACAGTATTGAATATAGCTTTAAAGGGAACCAGGGTAAAGCAAGAAAACCAGGTAGTTATGATAATTCAGGAAGGAGATGAGAGTAGATTGGTTCAGAGCAGATATATGGGGAAGTAAGAATAATCTCATTTGAGGTGTATTTTGTAGTTTGTGCATCAGATTTCTTTGAAAGATTTTGAGGTCTGAGAGAAACAAGCAGGAATGACTTCAGGGTTGTGACTTAAGAATTGGAAAACTAGTTGCTACATATTGAGATGAACAAGAATGAAGATGCAATAGGCTTGGCTGGAAAGATCAGGAGTTGAGTTTGCATATGTTAAGCTTGATTTATTCATCAGATGCATATCCCTATTAAATATGTATACATGTAACACTATATGATGTTATACTTATGTTACATAAATAGTTGAATATGTCTCTGGAGTCCACAATTAAGGAGAGTGCTGAAAAACCAAAGTTAAAAGTCATTGGTTTTGCCGAGACCGGTTTGGCTCAATGGATAGAGCGTCAGCTTGGGGACTGAAGGGTCCCGGGTTTGATTCCGGTCAAGGGCATGTACCTTGGTTGCGGGCATATCCCCAACAGGGGGTGTGCAAGAGGCAGCTGATCGATGACTCTCATCAATGTTTCTAACTCTCTATCTCTCTCCCTTCCTCTCTGTACAAAATCAATAAAATATATTTAAAAAAATAAAAAATAAAAAATAAATAAATAAAAGTCATTGGTTTTTTAGAAAAATAAAATAACCAAGAGATTGTGTTTCAACAGTGAATAAAAAGAACCAAGATCTGAGTCCTGGACCACTCCATAATTAGGAGATTGGAAGAAGAACATGAATCAATAATGGATTCTGTGAAGGATCAACCAATAAGAAAGGAAAGAAACTAGGAGTATGTGGTGATTTGGAAATCAAGTAAAAAAAAAAGTGTATAAAGAAAAATGTATTATTCGCTGGCTGTGTCAAGTGCTATTTAATAGGCCAAGTAAAACTAAAATTGAAAATTGGGTATTGGATTTAGCAATTTGGAGGTCATTGATGAACCTGACAAGATCAATTTGGCTGAATGATAAGGAGAAGAAACCTAATGGAAATAGGTTTAAGAGAAAAAAAAATAAAGATACAAATTGGTGGGTATTTTTGAGCAGATAGTAGATAGATTGGTACTGGAAGAAAAAGTTGTATCAGGAAAAGTGTTTTTGTTGTGGTTGTGGTTGTAGTTGAATTATTTTTTTTAATGGGGAAATAGCAGCATGCCCATATTCTGATGATGATGATCTTATATAGAATTGGGAATTGAAGAAGAGAGTAGATGACAGAGACCGATATTTAGTTAAATTTGAGGAATTGACTTGAGAAATGAGCATTGACAGTTTTATGTTAAGGGGCAGAAAGACTGAATATATGGGCCCAGATGTGGGTGGGTGTCTACAAGTAGTAATGGGCCTCTATTAAAATTTTTAGAATTATTTCAGTTTTCTCTGTGAAGAAGAAAAGTCATTAACCAAGAATGAGAAAGGGAAAGACAAAGTATTTGAGGAGACTTGAGATAATATAAAATAATGCTTGGAAACAAGTGGGGAAGTGGGTAGACTAGAGATTTTTAGTATGTTTTCTTACATAGCTTTGTGGGATTTGTAATCATGGTCTTTAAAGGGAGATCAAATAGTGTGATTACTGTTTTTTCTTCTACTAGATTTATCTACATAAATGAAGATTCAAAGCAGGCAGATCATTGCATTTAAACAGGGGTATGTATTTTCCATGCATATAAGGCAAATTGAGAGAGGGACTGAGTTGAGGGTTTTTGAGAGGAAATAATCATGAGAACTGACCATACCATTTGATCTGGATAATCAGGGGGAAAAAGGCCATCAAGATGATTAAGAGTTGACAGTAACTTATAATGACACCATCTAAAATTATCACCATGGAAATAAGTGATTTTTGAAGATAGTGAATAATATGCATAGCATGTGATTCAAGTATTGTTTTTGAAGGAAGCAGGAAAGAAAATTGCAGGCCAGAGTCAACAGAATAAGATAACACTCTAACTCAAATACAGAGACGTGAAGGAAATGTGGGAAAGGACAGTCGCTGATTTAGAGAGCTGGAGCAGAATCAGAGTGGTCTGCAAAGAGGTGATGAAGATTTTCAGAAGGTGTTTGAGAATAGAGACAAGTTGGCTGATTATAAAGTTGGAAATTAAGGGCCTTTAGTAGGTTTCCATGAGTTAGAGAGGAGTTAGAGACGAAGAGGAGAAAGAGGATGTGCAAAGACTTACAGATATTATGGTGAGAGAGAGGAAGCTGACCTGGGACTCTGAACTTCTTATGGTCAGGTATTAGCATCTTACATAGAAATGAAGGATTTAAACAAATTAGTGCAAATGATCTAAAGGCATTAGTAATGGTGGTGACAAGAAGAGCAGATGGCTGGAATCCTTTTGGTTGATGTAGTTTAGAATATCTGTGGAATTTGAGTCTTTCTCTGTGCTTTTTATATTATCCCCTCTTTACATCTGTCAATATTTTTAGGGTTAAATAAAATTTAAAAAAAAAACACCTTATATTTGAAAAAGCCATGTGTTATTTTACCTCTTTAAAAAAAAATGGAAATTTCTGCACACTATACCAAAAAGAAAATATGTTTGAACTAAAAATTTAGGACAAGTCAAATTTGGAATCAGTATATGAATAATTAAATAATTTTCCTGGAAACCATCATCATCTAATAGCATATTAATAATAATATATGCTAGATCCATAAAAACTCTTCAAATAATGTGCAATAAATATCTTAATATTTTAATAATGTTTATTAGATTTTGCATAAAGTATAGTAAATTAATGAAAAATGCTCTAGACTCTAGAGTCTAGAGTATTGTGTCTATAGTCTTATATGTCTTTAAATTTCAGCCCAAATGAACATATTATTTTAATTATTATCTTGGATAAGTTGCTTATGAGAAGTATCATTATGCCAATAAGTACAATTAGTAGTGTTACTTGGATTCTGTTAGATGCATTCATTACTTTTGATGGTCATTTTTTATGAGGTCCAGGTGCCTTGCCCGACAGATCTTACTTGGTAAACAGAACTGCTTTGCAATGGTGAGTTGTTTTCTCTCTTTGAGACATGTTTAAGGTCATGATGTGCAAATGTTTATCCCCTGAAGATCTCCAAGTTAACTTACCCATGGGGACTCATTATTTCTCTCTCTGTTGAAATTCTCATTTTTATCTTTAGACTTACATCTGTAAAAAGTTAGCATGGAAGAGAAAAACTGCCTGGTACATAATATAGTATATAAAGAGATGGCAACAAAAGATTTACTGTCATTCTGGTCACTAAATTTTGAATTGAGGGCATTCTTTTTTAAACCTAAAGCCGAAATCACAACATTATTTTTAAAAATGTATTGTGTATTTTATTTGATTAGAAAATTTATTGATTATGCTCTAGTAACATAGATACATTGGCCTAACTTCATAAAGGTTTATTTCTTGACAAAGACAGACTGGATTATAGCCTCCCCGCCCCCCCCCCCCCCCCCCCCCCCCCCCCGCCCCATCTCCTCACTGCAAAATTCAGGCTGATAGAATAGACACTCTAAGATATTGTTAGTCATCAAGGCAATGGGAATACGTTTTGTAGGGGTTAGCTCTGCAATTAAATGATGTTGTTGGAAGCCCTACAAGCCCCTTCCTCCCAGCACCCCTAAGGCCGGCCCAAAGCACAGGCAAGCCTCAGATAGTGGCTTCCCAGCTGCCGAGGGATGGGCTGAGATGCAGGAAAGCCTTGAATGGAGGCTGCCCAGATACCCAGGGCTGTCTGAGGCTCAGATAACCAGGGCCAACCAATGCTTGCGTTGCAGGCAATGGCAGCAGCAGAGGTGTGATGGGGCATCGCCTTCCCCTGATCACTGGGTCACTTCCCAACACTGAGGGCTCCTGTACTGTGAGAGGGGGCAGGCCAGGCTGAGGGACACTTCCCCCCCCCAATCCAGTGCATGAATTTTCATGTACTGGGCCTCTAGTTAGATAAATAAAAAAAAAATTAAATTAAAAAATATGTATTCATTAGTACACTAAGTATAAATTTCTTTAAAAAAATCAAGGTTTTTTAATATTCATTTTAATGAAATATTTTGTCTAAGGAAGAAGAATTTGAGATTTTACTTATTTAAAATTTCATATAAGTTACAATAATTAATTTGTACTTTCTATTCTGTACCTAATTTTTCTTAGCAATTGCACTTGTGGGAAGATTGGTTGCAGAATAGAGTTTGTATTTTTTAAAAACTCTTTATTGTTGACCCATTCTAGCCTGCCCCACTCCTGCTGCAGGCCTACTCCACCCTATTGTCTGTGACCATGGATTATGCATATATGCATGCAAGTATTTTGGTTGATCTCTTCTACCCACCAACTCCTGTTTTCCCTATGAGGTCCTAGGAGTTTTTCTTTTTGAAACAAGAAGTTGGTGTGTTGATTAAAAATGACCTTGGCCCCCATGGTATTGTGTTATCCCCACAATATTGTGCTATCCCCACTTGCATAGAAAAGAATAGGAAGAGAAACAACTAATCACATTCCTGGAACTCAAGTTTCTTTGAGTGATAGCATAAAATATGAGTGCTATCTCCCTTAAGTTATTTAAAAAATTATTAGAAAGAAATATTTAGTAACCATTTCTTTTATATAGTCAGCTTGTAAAATGATGAGAATTAAGAGCCTAAAAGGCAAGCTTGCCTTACAACATAGAAAAGTCTAATTTTTTTTAAATATTTTATTTTTCAACATTTTTTTCCTGTTTCAGTTGCTTAAAACTTAAAATGACTTCCCATTGCTTCAAGAACAATTTAATATTTTTAACATCACATACCAAGTAGTAAGTTATCTGACTTCTCATTATGTCTTTGACCTCATCAACATTTTGGGATATTTGTAATAACATCAACAGTTAAAATAAGGTTATAGAAAATATCTTATTTAGAGAGATGGCGGCATTGTAAACACCTATACAGCTCCCTCACACAAGAATTTCAAAACTGCAACATCATTCAGAACCACCAGAAAGCTGGCTGAGTGGAAATTCTACAACTAGAAGGAAAGATAAAAGGACACTGTGATCCAGAGGAGCTGTGGAGGACAGGTGTGGAGACCTGCATGCACAGAAAGAGCAGGCGGCTGAGTTCATGGCTGGCAGACTTGCAGCACTGCTCAGAGACTCATGGCAGCATTAGGAGACTTGTGGCACAGATGGCCAGCAGCAAGTGTGCGGCTAGCTTTCTTGTTCGGGAGGGAAACAAAACTTCCCAACTGCACTGAGATCCAGTTCCTAGTGAGACTCTGAGTACCCAAACTCATTCTGGGGGAAACTGGACTGTCTGGCAGCAGGCAAAACTCAGGGCAGCCTTCTCTCAGAAATGCATGCAGCCATTGCCTCGGGACACTGAGACATGAGCCTTATAGGATGGGGCTGCTGGAAAACCAAGGCTGTCAGCTCAGCCCTGAGACTCTGCCCCAGCGAAGCGGAGCACAGAAGCCCTCCCAGCGGAGACACTACTGATCCTCACAGCCAATTGGCCTGGAGGTCAACTTCCCTCAGTGATATCAACAACAATCAAGGCTTAACTACAACAAGACTGCACTCACAGCCCAAAAAGGTGTGCACCAAGAGTGTCCACCTCAGGTAACTGGGGAGGCTGAACCACTGGGTCCTGCTAGTACACCTAGCACACAAAGCCACTCGATCAACTCAGGGAAGCAGCTAAAATACGGAGACAAAGAGGCAGCCCACAAGTGAAGGAAATACATGAAAGCAAAAAACTGGATATAGAGTTCAAAACCATGGTTATAAGATTTCTCAAGAATTTCCTAGAAAAGGCTGATAAGTTTAATAAGAACCTTGAGAATATGAAAAAGGACCAATTAGAAATTAAGCATACACTGACTGAAATATATATATATAATATATATATATTATACGAAGACCTAAAAGCAGCCTAGAGGATAGCAAGAATCAAGTCAAAGATTTAAAATATAAAGAAGCAAAAACACACTCCTCCGGGAAAGCAAAAAGCAAAAAAATCCAAAAAGTTGAAGATAGTGTAAGAAGCCTCTGGGACAACTTCAAGCATACCAACATCAAAATTATGGGGGTCCCAGAAGAGAAAAAGAGCAAGATATTGAAAACCTATTTGAAGAAATACAATAGTGACAGAAAACTTCCCCCACTTGGTGAAAGAAATAGACTTACAAGTCCAGGAAGCGCACAGAACCCCAAACAAAAGGTATCCAAAGAGGACCACACCAAGATACATCATAATTTTAATGCCAAGAGCAAAGGAGAAAGAGAGAATATTAAAAGCAGCAAGAGAAAAACCTACAAGGGAGCACCCATATGATTGTCAGCTGATTTCTCAACAGAAACTATGAATGCCAGATGGGAAAGGCAAGAAATATTCAAGGTGATGAATAACAAGAACCTACAACCAAGATTACTCTATCCAGCAAAACTATCATTCAGAATTGAAGGTCAGATAAAGAGCTTCACAGATAAGAAAAAGCTAAAGGAGTTTATCACTGCCAAACCAGAATTATATGAAATGCTGAGAGGTATTCTTGAAGAAGAGGAAGAAAAAGCAAAATATAAAGATAAAAATTATGAACAACAAATTCATATCTATCAACAAGTGAAGCTAAAAACCAAGGGAATAAAAAATCTGATGTACAGTATTAACTGGTAAATATAATAGAATCATGGGCATGGAAAGGGAGTGGACTGACAATTCTTAGAGGCAAAGGGGAGTATGGGGTGCTGGAAGAGACTGAACAAAAAGCATACACCTATGCATGAGGACAGTAGGGGGAGGTAAGGGCAGAGGGTAGGGTAGGAACCTTGTAGAGGGGAGCTATGGGGGAATAAAAAGGAACAATTGTAATAATTTGAACAATAAAAATTTATTAAATTTTTAAAAATAATATATAATAAAGAGCTAATATGCTAATTAGAATGCATGGCACGATGACCTTCCAAAGGGACCAGTGGGTGGGGCCCTGAGGCAGCCAGGGCTATGAGGGCTGAGCTTCTGGCACAAATCACAAATTTCATGCATCGGGCCTCTAGAGTGTGTGTGTGTGTGTGTGTGTGTGTGTGTGTGTATGTGTGTATATATAATAGAATTATACACTTGAAACCTGTATAATTTTATTAAGCAATGTCATTCCTATAAATTCAATTAAGTCTCAAAAAAATGAAATAATATATATTTGAATAAAGAAAATGTGATACAAACATATATACACTGCGGAAAACCAATCATTGTCTCATTAATAGAAAGAGTATGGTCAACCTTGAAGGTCTGAAAGGTCAGAGCCAACCACACCCTATCTAATTGAGACAATAGTAACTGATGCAACTTCCTCATCTTGTAATCATGTAAATCCTTACTGATATGATAATCCGCTTATTACCTGCCTAAGGGCTATTGGTGTTTCCCAAAGCTGCTTAAGGGTAATGGGTGTATCCCATAGCAGCCTCAATAAGAGGGATAGCAAGGCCAGAGCCTAGAGAGTCTTCCCACTAGAGGTTGACTCCTGCCTGTCCCCCCATTTGTCCCAAATTAACTCTTTTCTAGTCTCTCTCTTCATTTTAGTGTGTGGTCTCCTCCAGAAACCGGACCCTGAGTGGGCACTAATCAAGCAGGTCATGTTAAGGATTCCCACAATACACAAATGGAATATTATTCAGCCATGAAATGGAGGAAATCTTGCCTTTGCAACAATACGAATGGACCTTGGGAGCATAATGCTAAGTGAAATAAGTCATACAGAAAAAGACAAATACTGTATGCTCTCACTTAAATGTAGAATCTAAAACTCATGGAAATAGAGAGCAGAATGGTGACTGCCAGTGCAAGGGGTTGAGAGAAATGGGGAGATGTTAGTGAAAGAGTACAAACTTGAAATTATAACAAGTACAAGTTATAGGGACCTAGTATACAGCATGGTGACTGTAGTTAACAACAGTTTATTATATTCTTAAAATTTATTAAGATCTTAAGATATATTAAGGGTAGATCTTAAATGCATCACCCCCTCCAACATCCCCTACACATATATAATGGTAATTTGTGAGCAGAAAACATTTTGTAGTTTCCAAGAATTAGAAGAAGTGCTAACTAACCCTACTGTGTTAATCATTTTGTAATATATTTATATGTGTGTTATATAATTATGTTGTATACTTTAAGCTTCATCAATACCATCTGAATAAATCTGGACAAAAAGTATTCCAAGTGCATCAGGATTTTCCTGCCCTTCCCTCTAACTCCTCACCCCTTATCTGAAATCCAAATACACTTTAACTAGCAAAAGCCTATTTATCCTATGCAGTCACATCTTCAACATTCTCAGACTTCACTGAATCCCAAGGTCAACTTAGATCCCCTATAGGATAGTAACACAGCATTCCTATCATGGTTTATCCAATATTGTCAGCCCTCAAACCAAACATTCTGAATCAAGCAGCAAAAAATAATAGGAGACAGCATGGACTATTATGGCACTAATTAAATTGTCAACTAATGCCCTCATATTCTGAAAATAAGCCAAATTACTAGGTTGTATAGTATTCCATCTTGTTTTTTTCTTTTTTTCTTTTTTTTATTATTTTCTTCTAATTCTTAGAAACTACATAATGTTTTCAATTCAACAAAAGAAATGGCCATTCTCCTTATTTAAAATAAAGCATCCCCTTGAGATATATAATCTTCTTTTTTCATGCTCAGCATTTTGAATTATTAAATGAAAGAATAAACAGTTGAGTCTACAGATTTTATATTATTTAACTTCATGAATCCTGGGATTAAATCAAGAAACATGAGTAAGTAAACAGTTTAGGTCTGAATGATTAAGAAAGCTCTTCAAAAGAATCTTTCCTAAACAATAAGTGTTTCGTCAAAGGAAGTATTCCTGTACTAAATTCTCTAGAGTCAGAGGAAGCAAATTCCTACTTTTAGGTGAAAAGGACTCAGGAATACTGAGAAGTTCTTTCAGAAAACCCATAAACCAAAGAAAACATCTTTTAAAAATTAAAGCATTGGCTCTTCCTCCTCCTCCCCTCACTTCTCATTTTATTACACAAAAGGTAAAACTGGTAAGCTACCTTACTGAATGATTTATGCTTTTTTTTTTTTTAATTTCAGAGAAGAAGGGAAAGGGGGAGGAGGAAAAATCAATGATGAGAGAGAATCATTTATCAGCTGCCTCCTGTACACCCCACACTAGGATCCAGCCCGCAACCTGGGCATATTCCCTGCCTGGAAATGGAACCATGACCTCCTTGTTCATAGGTAGATGCTTAACTACTGAGCCACACCAGCCAGGCTCTGCGTTTTTTATTTAGCAGAAACCATCTCATTTGTACTTTTATATTCACATGTAGATGTTCCACTGGAATGTAAGTTCCATGACAGCAGACTCTGTGTATCTAATAGACCCAGCTCTGTGCCATTACTATGCCAGATGCTGATAATATAAGCACTCAGTAAATATTGTAGCTGAGGTCTAACCCAATTATCTCAGTTACTAGAGCATCGGCCTGTATGATGACTAGAATGGTGAGCTGAGGTGTATTCCTCGGGTCATGTCTCACAATGCAGAAGGAAGAGGTATGCGGACCAGATTTAAGCAGAGTGTGGAAAATTTATTACAAGCAGATTCAGACTCCCCATAAGGGTAGGGGGATCCAAGAATGAGCTTCCCATTAAAGCCTTGTAGTCTAGGAGTATATATTTGCCATAAGCTTGCTCTATGTCTACCTGTGTCATCACCTGATTGATTCCCTCAATTGTTTTTGCCCAGCAATGGACTTAAACATTCCATGTTTCTGTGTGTTCTCTGTTCCTATGCTGAACTTTTTCTGTGTATTTCTGTATCTGTAGTTTCTGTAAACATTTTGTTCACTGCAGGCCTTCCCTTGGTTTCCCATCCCTCCTGCTTTGAGTCCAGAAACATTTTATTATTTGGAGTTGGTGGTCCTATGGATAGGCTGGCTCGAACTGCCCTATCTGCCCCTGCCTATATTCCACCTGCATTTATTTTCCACCGGACCTCTGTCCTGTCTATCTGTGCTTCAAGTTAACCCTCTCATGTAGATTGAAGGGTCTCAGGTTTGATTCCAGTCAAGGGCACATATCTCAGTTGCAGCCTTGATCTCTGGCATGTGGGAAAGGCAGCCAGTTGATGTGTTTCTCTCAAATCCATCTTTCTCTGTCTCTGTCTCTCCCCATCCCCTCCACTCTCTCTAAAAATCAATGGGAAAACATTCTGGGTGAAGATTAACAAACAAATAAACAAAAATACTTGTAGTTGCCCTAGCTGGTTTGACTCAGTGGGTAGAGCATTGGTCAGCAAACTCATTAGTCAACAGAGCCAAATATCAACAGTACAATGATTGAAATTTCTTTCCAGAGCCAAATTTTTTAAACTTAAACTTCTTCTAACGCCACTTCTTCAAAATAGACTCGCCCAGGCCATGGTATTTTGTGGAAGAGCCACACTCAAGGAACCAAAGAGCCACAGATGGCTCACGAGCGGCAGTTTGCCAACCATAGGTAGAGCATTTGCCTGCGGACTGAAGGGTCCCAAATTCGATTCCAGTCAAGGGCACATGCCTGGGTTGTGGGCTCAATCCCCAGTAGGGCTCAATCCTGTGCAAAGGCAGCCAATCTATGATTCTCCCTCATCATTGATTTTTCTCTCTCTCCCTCTCCCTTACTCTATGAAATCAATAAAAAATATATTTAAAAAATACTTGTATGAATGAGATATATAAAGAGGTATGTAAAGTGCATAGAGTAAGTGAAAAGCTTGTTACATTACCATAATGCTACATGCTGTTTTTTTACAATGTCTACATTTATGATAAGATTTATTTTCTCCTGTAAAGACATTTTAATATAAAGAAAGCCTTATTTTTTCCCAGCCAGCCTAGCTCAGTGTTTGAGCATCAACCTATGAACCAGGAGATCATGGTTAGATTACTGGTCAGGGTACAGGCCTGGGTTATGGGCCTAATCCACAGTAGGGAATGTGCAGGAAGCAGCTGATCAATGATCCTCTCTCATCATTGATGTTTCTACTTCTCCTTATCCCTTCCTCTCTGAAATCAATAATAAAATATATATATGCATAAAAAGAAAGCCTAATTTTTGAAAATATTTTTCAGTTGACATTTTTTTTGCAAGCATGAATTATATCATCAGTGGAAAAATCTGTGCCTTATGTAAGTCTGGTTTTCTATTTCTTAACTTAGGGTCAGCAGTAATTTATGTCCTCAATAAATATTTTCTAAAGACTCATTTATTTTTAGACTCAAAGGAACTTAAATAAAAGTAATTTCAGAGACGTGTTGATTCTGATATATATTGAGGAATTATTTTTTTCTTATTTATGTAATACTAAAAGGCCAGGTGCATGAATTTGTGCACTCGTGCGGTCCCTCAGCCTGGTTGCAGGATGTGTCTTTCATAGGATATGACATTTCTTTATTTTTCTTCTTATCCTCACCTCAGGATATGTTTCCATTGATTTTTCCCCTTCCCTCCAATCCCAGGCTCATCCCCTTCCCAAGCCCAATGGCCAGCTGGGAGTGACCTGGGTGCTGAAGAAGTTCCTGGGACCCAGGTGTGTATGCAAATTAACCAAAATCTTTGTCAGGTTAATTTGCATGCTCACTCTGATTGGCTGTGGGCATAGCAGAGGTATGGTCAATTTACATGTTTCTCTATTATTAGGTAAGGTAAGTAGTTTAGAATGATAAAAATAGATATTATATTGTATGTGAAAATCTTTGATAAAGAATTCTTAATTCTATATCTGTTCCTATCTAAGACACACAATAGACGATTTTAATAGTAATATAGCAATACTGGAATTTCATTTTAATAGAATAATTTAAAATACTTATAGGATACAATAACATCTTATTATGAAGTAGCAATGAAAATAATTTTATGGGTGGGGATCACCACAACATGAGGAACTGTATTAAAGGGTCGCAGCAATTAGAAAGGTTGAGAACCACTAATATAGGATGATCTTTATCTTTAAGTATTGATTATGTTAATTTACTTCTTTAAGTATACACATCTGGAGAAATTAGGGCAGAAGTTTGCTGAGTGCCAGAGTCAGCCTGGGACTACCTATTTGCTGTGGAAATATAAATATTTCAAAGTCTGATAAGTTTCTTCTCTTAGCATGCTAAATGATAGGTCAGTTGACATAAAGATTTAATGCACTTTAAGAAGTGAATTAATTTTGATCTTTGACCAAAAAGTATTTTTGCTTCAATATTTAATCAGATAGAACACAGTAACTTAATTCACAATTTGCCATAATAAACATCCTACAAATGAATGATCAGATCTAGGATTTGCATAATTAGGTCAATTAGTTGTTTCACTGATATACATATTCCTGAGTTTAATTCTTTTATTTTACATTTCATTTTGATAAGTTTCACTGCAATTATTTTTATTAGTTATATCACTTGTACTTTAAGCTCCTATAAATTCCTTATGATCTTGACTGGTAGTGGACTAATGGAATTGCTAAATATGTCACTTCTACATATTTTCAGTTAAAGCCATTTAAAAAGAAAATACATCATCATAGCAAAAACATTCAATTATGTCTTATCAAATTCAGTTCATGTAATTTTCATTTTTAATAATACAAAAATACTACTACATGTGAATATTTATCCACTAATAAGCATAATTTGGTACTTGTGCTGTACATCACTCTAATTGCAACTCTACCTTCAATGCTAAATACACCCTCAAACTGTTGGTAAGTGGAGGAATTTTTTCTTTCATGAGAAGGTTTAATTATGCAGTCTCACAATTGTCTTTGTTGCTTAGTATTTGCCTCCCTTTCAAAACACAATGCTGCAATTTATCAAGTAATCATTATACCTGCTCTTTTATCTCTAATTTCATGTATTCATCCAAAAGCTTTAAAAGTAATTATTTTAAGATGCATCTACATTTGTCTTACTTTCAGGTAAGATGGTTTATTTCTAAATGCATTAGTAGACTGTATGCAACTTCTAAAATTCATGAAAATGTAAAACACATGAAAGCTTTTATAAGATAAAAATAATGAAATTTGTAGATCAGAGATTGAGGAATGATATCTCTGCCCTTTTTTTGGACAGTTATGCTTTGAGTGGGAACACAAAATTTTATATTTTTAAATATGGACTAGACAGTCTATGAAAGCAGCTTTTTAATTTTTTTTAGCATAAGAAAGACACTGAGAAACAATTTTATATAATAAAAGGGTAATATGCAAATAGATCAAATGGTAGAATGACTGACCACCCATGGACCCTCGTCTTGGCCGGCCCCACCCCTCAGCATGCCCCCCATCCCAATTGGGGGCAGAGCCAGCTGGCAAACAACTCATGGCCCATCCTCCAGCTAGCCCTGTCCCCAATTGACCCCCTGCCCCAGCCAGCCTGCCCCCAATGATCCCCAATGGGGTGGGCTGGCTAGACCCCACTGGTGCACAAATTTGTACACTGGGCCTGTAGTCAATATATATAATCACTCATCTTTTAAAACCATTACAAATGGGTTAGGCTTATTTTAATCAATACTTTTTATTGGTTAAATGAACTTTTTATTTTAGCACTTGGTTATTGCAATATTTGCAACATTTCTAAATTGTTATATCTGATCTTAACTCTATCAACTGAAAATGTGCTTTGAAATATGGAAAATTTTCCTGGAGGGTAATATTGCAAAGCAACCATTAACTATAAAACATGATACACTCCTGGAAGTATTATCTATCAAGTTTTCTAATATTTGCTACAATTTTATTTGCCTAATATATATTTATTTATGCTTTGTGCAAAATAGATTTATTTAAGCTATAGTTTCTGTAATATAAAGATATGGCAGTTGTTTAAATTTTTCATTTTTTTAATATATGTTACATTATTATCAGTAACTTCCAAATGTGTTCTACTAACTTTTAAAACATCATTTTTGGAAAGATAAGCAGATTTGTATCTTACTAGCTGTATAGCATTAGGTAATGTATTCAAACAAACCTTGTGAATCACAATTTTCTCATCAGTCAAATGGAGATTCTAATAGTACATAGCTCATAGAGATAATTCAGTTAAGAAATAAGCATCAAATACCTGCTCTATTTTAAGAGCACTTCTGTGTATTATGGATATCATTTTTAATGAATCCAGAAAAATCTCTATTTTCCTGGAGTTTATTTTCTAGGAGGCAGAAAAGTGGGTGAAAGAAAATAAATAAATATATAAAATACAATAATAAACTGGGTAGGCAGTTAGAGAGTGAGATGGTAAGAATACTATTTAAATTAAGGGTGGTTGGCAGACTTTCTTGCTCTGGCAACAGTTAAAAAGAGACCTAATTTGCAGAGAGAGAGAGAGAGAGAGAGAGAGAGAGAGAGAGAGAGAGAGAGAGAAAGAGAGAGAGAGAGAGAGAGAGAAAGAGAAGAGTATCTGAGGGAGAAGGAAGCAATAAGTGCAAAGTTTGGAGTGAAATGTTCTATAAATGTCAATTGGTGCTGAAGTGCGATATGACTATATTGCTGTCAATCTCTCTGTTAAAGTCCTATAGAAATTAAAATTATATACACACACACACACACACACACACACACACACACACATTTAGGTACTCCTCTAATGGGTGCATATACGTTTATCAAGTTTATATACTCCTATTGGATTGATCTTTTGGCACAAGAACAAGCATATAGATCAATGGAACAGAACAGAGAACCCAAAAATTAACCCAAGCCATTACACTCAATGAATATTTAACAAAGGAGGCAAGAGCATACAATGGAGTCAAGAGTGTCTCTTCAATAAATGGTGTTGGGAAAATTGGACAGATACATGCAAAAAAATAAAACTAGACCACCAATTTATACTACACACAAGAATAAACTCAAACTAGATAAAAGACTTAAATATAAGTCATGAAATCATAAAAATTCTAGAAGAAACCATATGCAGCAAAATCTCAGGCATCTCTCCTAGCAATATGTTTACAGATAGATGCCTAAGGCAAAGGAAACTAAGGAGAAAATAAACAAATGGGACTATGTAACAAACAAAAAGCTTCTGCACAGCAAAAGAAACCATCAACAAAACAAAAAGAGAGACCACTGTATGGTAGAACATATTCTATAATGATACATCTGATAAAGGCTTAATATCCAAAATATATAAGGAACTCATGTAACTTAACAAAAGAAATCCAAACAATCCAATTAAAATATGGGCAAAGGACCTAAATAGACATTTCTCCAAAGAGGACATATAGATGAATAAGAGACAGAGGAAAAATTCAAAGTCACTAATCATCAGAGAAATGCAAATCAAAATGACAGTGAGGTACCACCTCACACCTGTCAGAATGGCTAATATTAAAAAAATCAACAAATGACAAATGCTGGTGAGGATTTGGAGGAAAGAGAACCCTAGTGCACTGCTGGTGGGAATACAGACTATTGAAATCATTATGAGAAACAATAGAGTTTCCTCAAAAAATTAAAAATGGAACTGCCATTTGACCCAGAAATATTATTTTGTGCTCTAAGAGAAAGGGTTTTATGGGCAAATTGGATTTGAAAATACTGCCCAGAAATAAGCAATGTGAATATGCATATTAAAAGATCACAGAAGAAGCCATAAGCACCAAAAATAGCAGACATTTTTGCAGCAATATCTTTACCAATATAACTCCTAGGGCAATGGAGACTAAGGAGAAAATAAACAAATGGGACTACATAAAAAAAGCTTCTGCACAGCAAAAGAAACCATCAACAAAATGAAAATAAATCCCACTGCATGGGAGAACATATTTGCCAATGTTATCTCTGATAAGGGTTTAATTTCCAACATTTACAGGGAACTCAAACAGCTTAACAAAAGGAAGATAAACAATCCAATAAATAAAAAAAGGGCAAAGAACCTAAAAAGAAACTGTGTCAAAAGAGGATATTCAGAAAGCCAAGAGACATATGAAAACCTGCTCAAAGCCACTAATCATCTGAGAGATGCAAAACAACAATGAGGTACTATCTCACACCTGTCAGAATGGCTAAATTCAACAATTCAACAAATCAACAAATGACAGGTGCTGGAGAGGATGCGTAGAAAAAGGAACCCTCCTTCACTGCTGGTGGAAATGAAAACTGGTGCAGCCACTGTGGAAAACAATATAGAGTTTCATCAAAAATTAAAAAGGGAACTGCCATTTGACCCACTAATACCACTTCTAGGAATATATCCCAAGAAAACAGCAATACCAATTAGAAAGGATATTTGCACCCCTATGTTCATAGCAGTACAATTTACAATAGCTAAGATTTGGAAACAGCCTAATGCCCATCAGCAGATGAGTGGATTAGAAAACTGTGGTACATCAACACAATGGAATACTACACTGCTGTAAAAAAAAAAAAAAAAAAAAAAAAAAGGAATTCTTGCCATTTGCAACAACATGGATGGAACTGGAGAGCATGATGCTAAGTAAAATAAAACAGTCAGTAAAAGAAAAATATCACATGATTTCACTCATTTGTGGAATATAAAGAATGTGCTATGCTGATGAACAAAAATAGATACAGAGGCAAAGAAGCATCAAACAGACTGTCAAACTAGATCGGGAAGGCTGGGTGGGTTGGGGAGAGAGGTAAGCAATCAACCAAAGGACTTGTATGAAGGCATATAAACATAACCAATGGATGCAAGACACTGGGAGGGAAGTAGGCAGGAGGGTAGAGGGTATGTGCCAGCGGGTAGAGGAGGCCAGGGGAAGGTCAATGGGAGGGTGGAGGAGATATATATATAATACTACTATTTGTAATTCTTTAGTAAATTTAGTAAATTTAAATTATTTTAATATATATTTTATTGATTTTTTACAGAGAGGAAGGGAGAGAGATAGAGAGCTAGAAATGTCGATGAGAGAGAAACATCGACCAGCTGCCTCTTGCACACCCCCTACCGGGGATGTGCCCGCAACCAACTTACATGTCCCTGACCAGAATCGAACCCGGGACCTTTCAGTCTGCAGACCAATGCTCTACCACTGAGCCAAACCGGTTTCGGCAGTAAATTTAAATTTTAAAAAAATCTGAAAAATTCTGTAGCAATGAAACCAATTTCTGAAGCTTATTTCACTTTTCAACTCTTTTTCTTAATATATATTAATAGCTTCTCAAAAAGATTATCTTTTTAGTTGCAAATACAGAAAATATGTATTAAATTATTTTTTTTTATTCTGTATAGTCTCTATTACAGTTACAAAAGTTGAACAAATATATTGAATCAAATTAATGGATTCAAATTCCTAGGACCTCAGCAGTTACTGGCATAAGTAGGTGCTCAAGAGATATTTGTTAATTAAACTTAATGAATCAGATGGTCACATATGAAATCATGAAACTATGCATAATAAGATAATATATTATGTCTTCTCTTTTAACTTCCACTTCACCTTTGCTTTTCTCACAAAATCTGAATTTTCTCACAGCATCAGTATTTGCAAATGTCCTGTCATTGTGATAATTAAGACAGGTTTGCCATGGTCTAGAACTTTAATGGTAAACAGAGGCAGTTTTCAAGGTTATTTTATGGTAACATTGTGTCACACCACAAAAGTTCAACTGTGTAAATTCTAAATATGCAATTGGCTTTATTAAACAATTCATGAACCAGGCAGTGTACCATCTAATAAGCAGAGAGGAGTTCTGAGGAGTAACATGAAATGGAAGGCTTTTATAGGCAGCAGGGAAGGGAGAAGGAAGCAGATTACTCTATCTTCATTTAGGAGATGGAAAGTGAGCTACATTGCAGATTTCCTCATTGGAGCTGACCAGAAAATAACAGACCCACTGGCGAAAACTACATTCCGGGCGGGAGGTGGTGACTGCAACTAGGTTAGATATGAAGTTTTGGTTTGCTGAGATGGGACTTAGCAAAAGTAACTCCATTTGGGGCCTGTTGTCTCTTTTTTTTTTAACAATTTCATACATTTACATTATGAAACAACCAAAGTGAAAAGTTAAGTAGTTTTCCAATTTTTTTGAAAAACTATGTTAAAAGAGTTATCTTCCCTCAAACTTTTATAAGATATTGATGTAACAGGATAAATAATAGTGATGAAAAATATGCTAAAATAACAGGAAAAGAAACATGTTTCAGAAATTAATATGAGTGATACCAGGGAAATATCCATATTAACAATGTTTTTCATACATGTGTATTATGAAAACAACAAAAACAACAAAAGACCAACCTCTCCCTTTCAATAAAAAAAGAGGAAGGAAGAAAAGAACAAGACAAAATGCATATTAGAAATTCTGCCAGATATTTTCAATATATTAGTAATATATGCATATATATGGATCATGATTATTCAATGAGGATTATTGAGCCTTGGGAAGCTTAGAAAATATGTTTATGGTTTCAGACTAGTATGAAGCACTTGTAAAGTAATATTCATAGTCCTTTTTTATTGTGATGTACAATGAGTAGCCAGATTACTATGATCTCTGAATGCATAATAATCTGGCCACTCAGTGTATATCCTACATAAGAAAAGGCTAATATGCAAATTGTCCCCTTGACCAGCAGTTCGACCAGCAGGCAGGCCGGCCAAGTGCCCATGTCCCCTCCCCCTGGCCAGGCTGGCCAGATTCCACCCATGCACAAATTCATGCACCAGGCCTCTAATGTATATACTGAGTGGCCAGATTATTATGTATTCAGAAATCATAATAATCTTGACACTCCATGTATTTCCCTATGTGTGTGTGTATATATATATATATATATATATATATATATATATACATACATCATTCTGCAATTACATTGTGTTCTGGTCATGTTGGAGGGAATATTGGAGTCAAATTTATGAACTCACATGAGTCAAGACATGGTAATTCAGCCACTTGTATGCAATGATTTTTATTCTTTCTATTATAAATGGCATTCCAATTCTTTTAAAAAAAAAGTTTAAATATATGATTTTTGTCATAGTGACACCTGCAGGGAAATATTTCTATTTCAAACAAATATTGGATATGGCTATTGTGTCATGTATTTTTAATCATCATTACTATTATCATCAGCTTTTTTAAAATTTATTTTTCAATTAAAGTTGACATTCAATATTATTTTCTATAAATTTCAGGGATATAGCATATTAGTTAGGCAATTGTATAACTTACAAAGTTATCTTACCAATATTCCAAGTACCCACTTGGCAACATACAAGTTATTATAATATTGTTGGCTATATTTCTGTCTTGTACATTATATCCCCTTGTCATCATCATTTTGATCATTCTTATTATTTTAATTTTAAATCTACATGTAAACCAGTAAATGTAGTTCTTTGTGGTGATTTTAGGTTTATGAATGTAAATTGAATGTGTGAAAATAACCTTTCTCCAAGTAGTGTCAGTCTTTACATGAACTCACTTTGTCCTTGTAGTAGATAGTTGCAGGAGATAATCAGTTTACGTCAACAAAATTTTCTTTGAAATTTGCTCTTAAGTTGAATATTAATAACAGCTAAACAAAATACTCTCTCTCTGGGGGAAATAATGAAAAAATTGTTGATGTATTTAAGATTTTTATTTCAGTTCTCACTATTTCAGTTGTTAATGAAACATAATATAGCAAATTGCTTTGCTTTAATGATCATACTTTGAAAGCAACATTCTAAATAATTTCACTGTGTCAACATTCTCTTTTTTTAAAATTTTATTTCAAAAATGAAATCTTGCCCAGCCGGTATGGTTCAGTGGTTGAGCATCAACCTATGAACCAGGAGGTCATGGATTGATTCCTCCTGATCAAGGCACATTCTTGGGTTGTGGGCTAGATCAGCAACAGAGAGCATGCAAGAGGTAGCCAATCAATGATTCTCTCTCATTATTGGTGTTTCTGTCTCTCCCTCTTCCCTTTCTCTCTAAAATCAATAAAAAATAAAGAAATCTACTGCTTGAAATGGTATTTTATATGCAGTTACTTTTTAATATATTGATATCTGTTCATGAATGTGAAATACTCTCTGTATATGAGTAATATAACCTACCAATTTAGATAGCACATTTTTTGATGCACTGAAGAATAGACTTAGAATTTTCAAAATGTCAATGATTTTTTTGTTTGTTTTTCACATGGTGGATTTCAAGCCTTGGGAATTAAGGGTAAACTTGTCAATGATATAAATACTAAAATTAGAAATATAATATTCTTTATTATTTCTTATAAGGCATTTTGCCATTGTCTAAAAAAAATCTCTACAATGACATCTTAAACTATCTAAGATCTATTTTTTTTACTATCTTTTAGTAATCAATAAAATTATTTTATCCTTCAATGGTGTCTATTGAAATTTTACTGTGCAAAATAATTTATAGAGTGATATTTATGAAGCTATGTGAGATAAGTATTTCTACAGAATGTTGCTTCTCCCATTTGTGCCAAAGCTACATGACATAAACACAGACATATTCACACATTTTTGAACAAAAAAGTTATAAGTGTTATAAATACTACATTTTTCTTTAAAGATCGAAAGTTATAATGTGCATTCTAATTTACTGAATCTAAAACTGTCCACATTATTTGACCTTTGAATATTCCCTTTCCAAATCCATATTAACATAAATACATTGCAAAATGTTGTTCTAGGTAACAGAAAAACATTGAAGGTTTTGGAATTCATGAGAACAAGGATGAACAAGGACGATATCTGTTTGTTTCCAAGTATCCAGCACATTGCTTTGCATATTATAGGTGATCAATATATATTTATTGAATAAATGATTAAAGGAGTAACCAGATCTCAGCTTTGCTACAAGAAGATTAATCTTGCAATAATGTACACAATGGAGTGGATTGGAAATATTAGAAGCAGTGGGGTTGGACAGGAAGCTATTATAACTGTGAGATGATGTGAGAGCACTATTACCTTGCTTATTGTTAATGCAATGCCTACTCTGCTTATAGGTGTATTATAACTTCATTAATAACGTCTATTCAATGTGTCCCCTAAGTTTTGGTCTTTGTGCTCATACTTTAAGAAACACATTTATCATGTTGTTCTGGTGCCTCAGGTACAGTTTTTTAGGGACATTTACTTCATATGTCATTTCAGTTATTTTTTGGAACTCTTTTTTGCTTTAAAAAAGACATGTGAGACAATCCTAAGCAAATACTAAATGACAAGATGATGTGGAAAATTTAGAGATAAAATATGTGGGAAAATTGCCAAAGTACAGGATTAAGCAAAACTGCTTCTTTTTTATGTTTTCCCATTTCCATGCTTTAAATATATTTTCTTATAAGTCTATTGAAATCAAATTAATCCTTTGAAATTCAGTGCTATCCTGCCTCCTTTAAGATTTATTTCCAAATATTTTCTATTGAAATATAACTTTTCCTCAACTTTTGATTAACTTACTCAAAGGGTCTAAGTAAGGGACTGAGCACCTACTATAAGTCACTTGCTATTTCACCTGTTGGAGATACAACAGTGGACAAAATAGACCAAGAATCTGATACAATGAAATGCACATTCTAGCCTGAAAGGTAGAAGATAAGCAATTTAAAAATGTTGGTCAATTAGTGGTAAGAGTTATGAAGAAAAAATAAAAACAGAGTTAGCAGGTCAAACTGATTATAGAAGTGCCTATTGGTGTAATTATCATTTGAATTTATGTCATCAACATTATCAGTGAAATGTAATAAAAAGTCTGATTCAATAGTTGATGTTTAACTGCTGACAGCTTTAACCCTCAGACCCTATCCTCCGGCTGCTCCACAGTCGGACAAGTGCTGAGGGTTAAAGAAAGTACATAAGAAAGTACAAGTGCTCTTTCCTTTGGAATTAGTGGAAGTTTCAAATTATGCAAGCCCCTAGAAGCTTGCAGAAACCCCATTGTTTAGCCACCATAAAACCCCAAGCCCATCTCCTTTCCCTGTTCTCTCAAGCCATTTTTGGACCTGCTTAGGAGAATTGCCCCGCTTGCCCCTGGAAACCTTATTACCCTTTGTATATGATGTCATCCATCTTGATATCCAAATGAAGCATTAGATGAGGATCCAAACTAATTTGGCAACTCTTACAGATATGAATGAGGTGAAATATGAGCAAAGGTCCAGTAGCATATGTTGGTATGTGGATGAACCAAAAGTCGATTCTTATTGGAGTAACCATTATCAAGTATAAATGGGTAGAATATGAGACCAGACAGCCAAGCATGGAATGCATGATTAAGGCACGGTAAGCTTCTTAGCAAGCATCTTGGCCCACATAGTAGGCTTAATAGAAGCACAGAATTTGCAGGCAGAGAAACCTAGAATGGAACCCTAGATATGTAGCACTGAGATAATCAATTAATTTTACTGAGACTCAGTCTGTTCCTAGTGTATTATGTTGTGTTCAAATTTGTATTCATGACCATCTTTTTCCACAACACTGAGTGGTTGCCAATATTTAAACAAATGTCATGTTTATACCATTAAATTGTTATTAAAGGTTTAGCTTTCATGACAATATTCAAGCACTAGGTCCTACCTAACAGTCCAACTTCATCTTCTGCCATTTCCTGATCTTTTCAGTTGACTAGAGTCAAAATAAAACATCCGAATAACCAAGAATGTGCACCAGCCTATCATTAGTCTAGAACCCCCTTCCTAGCCTGCATTAAAATCTAAACTGAACTTATTTGCCTTCAAATCACAGCTACGGTGGCCCTTTTTGTTCTTTGAATACTTCCTAGATCAGTGATTAGCAAGCTCATTAATCAACAGAGCCAATATCTACAGTACAACAATTAAAATTTCTTTTGAGAGCCAATTTTTTTTAACTTAAACTTCTTCTAACGCCACTTCTTCAAAATAGACTTGCCCAGGCCGTGGTATTTTGTGGAAGAGCCACACTCAAGGGGCCAAAGAGCCGCATGTGGCTCCCAAGCCAGTTTGCTGACCACTGTCCTAGATCACTCCACTCCATTAGAAGAACTGCGGTTGCCCTTTTATGCTTACATATCACTTTGCTTCATACTGTCTTTCATACTTTTACAATGAATTAACTAACTCAAGAAATAAGTACCTTATTTTAAGGACTATATATTTTTTTTTCTGTTTCTAGTGCCTGCCATATAATACATGGTAAATAAAGTTTTCATAAATGGATGTACGAATAAAAAATTCTGAAGTTGCAAATCAGATTTCTTAGCAACAGGGTGCAAAAAAATGAAAGAAAGGCACATAGAAAAAGGCTTTTCTTCTGAATGTGTTTTGGTGTGGAGCAGGCCAGGGAACAGCTGAGGTGACATTCTACGTTAGTCAGCAGAGTAGTTGGAATTCAGGACTGTGGCTCAGAAAAGAGGTCAGGTACAAATGCATGGCTTGTGAACCAAAAGTTTATACATACTTGATGACTAAAGAATAATTGAAAATATTGGGATATAAAATAGAATAGCTATAAGCCATAGAAAAGATTAATATTTATGTTAAAATAAAGAGTATCCAGGCTTTGCAGGTGAATTTTACCAAGCATTTAAAGACGAACTAACACTTATCCTTTCCAAACCATTCCAAAAGATTCAAGAGGAGGAAAGACTCCCAATATCATTTTATGAGGCCATAATTATCCTAATCCTAAAACCACATAAAGACTCTATAAAGAAAGAAAATTATTGGCCAATGTCCCTGAGGAACATGATGCTAAAATCCACAACAAAATATTGGCAATCCAGACCCAGAAATTCATGAAAAAGATCATAAACCCTGATCAAGTGGGATTTATTAAGGGATGCAAGGTTGGTACACTATCCATATCTGCAAATCAATAAATGTGATACACCACATAAACAAAATGAAAAATAAAAGCCACATGATACTATTAATAGTATCAATAGATGCAGGAAACACTTTATAGAATCCAGTACCCATTTATGATACCAAACTACTCCACATCTGGAATTTGTGCAAAATGTATGTTATTATGAGTAAGGTGGTACAGAATTGGTTTGGGAGAGGATAGAATTTTAGATATAAAACTCGTCTACCCTTGCTAATTTGTTTTTAGGATAATGAGTTTAGAACCCGCATTAAAACAGAATGATTTTATATTTTGTTTTAAATTATATTTCTGTCAATTCCTTCATATGTCTCATAAGCCATTTAAACACCGAAGATTCTAGCCACTCCCTTTATGTTGGACTTAGTATAAGGCATGGGGAAAATATCCAACTCTTCTGGCATTCTGCCAGTCTGAGCTGAGAGCCACAATTAGATGCCATTTCTCATTCTTACCTTTTATCAGTAGAGAGTACTTAACATTAAAAGGGTAATATTTGCAAATGCTACTGAGTGTGAAAGACTGGGATTCAAGGTCTAACTCTCTGCTCTTACCACTACTGAGTATATTTGGATATGTAATTTTCTCTCTCTGTGCTTCCATTTCCTCATCTAAAAATGAGGAAGTTTTTAACAAGAAACATTTATTGAGTACATACTATATGCTAGGGTAATGTTAAGCAGTTCTCATATGCATTTTTAATTTAATTAACCCCAGTGAGTACCGGGTGATTAATATCTGTTTTTAAAGAGGGGGAAATAGGGACCTGAGATACTAATAAACTTTACAGAGATTGTACTAAGAAAAATGGCTGTGCTGCCCTAGCAGGTTTTGCTCAGTGAGTAGAGCATCAGCCTGTGGACTAGAGGGTCCCAGGTTCAATTCAGGTCAAGGGCACATGCCTGGGTTGCAGACTCAATCCCCAGTTGGGGGCGTGCAGGAGGCAGCAGATCAATGATTCTCTTTCATTAATGTTTCTATCTCTCTTTCCCTCTCCCTTCCTCTCTGAAATCAATAAAAATATATTTTTTTAAAATAAAAAGGAAAATGTCTGTGCTGATTTCAATAAACTCTGATTCTATCATAAATCCATACAGTCCTGCTACTACTAATATCTAACTCAGAAATATCATTAAATACTGATTACAAATGTTTTTCTATAGCATATAGAAGTCATTTAGACTAGGTAGGAAGATACTGCAATCTGTTAAAATTAGATAAAACATAAAGAATTAAAGGGAAATTATATTTAAAACATAATTAAAGGAAAATTATATTTATGTATTCAACATTTTCTTAATCAAAACCTAAAAAGAAGAGCTATATGAATTATACATCTGGTATAGAGTATGTGCATGTATATATTTAAAAATAAAGTCCAAATGATATGTGCCTTGAGTAATAGGTTATGTGAGATATATGTTTCTGCATATTTATTATATACTAGTAGCCCTGTGCACAAATCCATGCACCAGTAGCTCACCAGTAGCTCGCTGTCACCCTCCAACAGTTCTCCACCCACTGCTCCGCCCTCCTGTGGCTCCCTCCACCCCCCACTCCCTGCTGCCTTCCTCATAGCTTGCTGCCCAGCCCCCTTCCTTAGTTCTCTGCTGCCTGCTTGTAGACAGTAGCCTACTGCCACCCTCCTGTAGCTCTCTGCCCACTGCTCTGCCCTACTGTAGCTCCCTCCACCCCCTGACCCCTCATACCTTGCTGCCCTGCCCCCTCCTGTAGCTCTCCGCTGCCCACTTGTAGTTTGCTGCTCCATCCTCCTGCTGATCCGTGATCCAGTCATTAGGCAGTTGGTTATTATGCTTCATAGGTCATTTGCATATTACATCTTTATTATATAGAATGTGTATTTAAATATCTTATATATCTTATACATATCTATAATATTAAAAGCATAATATGTTAATTAGACCAGAGCCGAACAACCTTCCAGATGTCTTCCTGGACAACCTTCCAGATGAAGCCGGGACTGGGAGGGCGGAGGCAGCCACCATCACTGCAAGGGCTGAGCCCCTTGCACAAGTTTTGTGCATCAGGCCTCTAGGAAAGATATATCTTTTATATATTTATCCCATATAATAAAAGGCTAATTTGCAAATTGTCACCTCAGGAGTTCAACTGACCTGGAGTTGGACTATTTGCTATGATGTGTGCTGACCACCAGGGGGTGATATGGAATGAAGGCCCAGTCCACAGCTGGAAGGCCCCAATCAGCCCTTATTGTTGGCAAGCCCTGGGGACCCTAGCCATGCACGAATTTTGTGTGCCAGGCCTCTAGTCAATGTATAAGCAATAATTTAGGAGGATCCACTCCAAAGAGATGCTTTTTACTGTAGAATGGTATTTTAGGTCACTTTTTTTTTTTTTTGATTTTTTACAGAGAGGAAGAGAGAGGGATAGAGAGTTAGAAACATCGATGAGAGAGAGACATCAGACATCGATCAGCTGCCTCTTGCACACCCCCTACTGGCGATGTGTCCGCAACCAAGATACATGCCCTTGACAGGAATCAATCCTGGGACCTTTCAGTCTGCAGGCTGAAGCTCTATCCACTGAGCCAAACCGGTTTCGGCCACTTTTTTTCTTTTCTTTTATTGAGCATTTCTCAATTGTAATCACTTTCTGAATCAAGTAGAATTATTTAATTAAATAGAAAAATACTCTAAATATTATAAATAAGAAGCTCTGTTATTCAATTGTGCAGAATGTTTCTTCACTTAATGTAAATAGGGAAACAACTTCAATTCATTTTCAATCTAACTTAATAAAGTAATTTTTAGCAGCATAAAAGGTAACAATATCCATTTCTTAGTTATGTGCATCTGCTATTTTCTTTTTATACTGGTTCAATATTGAACATTTTTAAAATATAAAACTTTATGTTTTACTTGTGGGAAGAGGTAAAGAGGTTTTGTAGTTATTAATCACAGCATTAATTTGCTTAAATTCAAGATGGCCTTAAGAAAACATTTTCTATAATGAGCATTTTCATAGCACTTAGTATATCATACTTTTTAAATCACACTTACAGAGAAATATATGCTTTGTCTAAAGGAATAGTTCTTAAATATGACCCTGTGCATGCACTGGATGGACAGACTCAAAAAGCACCTGAAAAGGTAATTGATACTGGACACTGAAGTAGAAGTTTGAGCACTAATAACTACAACATAATTTTGGTTCTTTTTGTACCAAATTAATCTCATGCTAAAACTAATTACTAGTTACCTGTAAATAGTTTGAAATAGATTTTGCCTATCATTTTCTTGTGCCTTTTACTTTTTTTTAGTTATTAAAAAAATGCTTTTGTTTGCATATAGTGAGATTATTGTTCTCCTTCCAAATTATTTAACTGAAATTAACTATAAATACCAGAAGGTAAGGCACAAGGATTATATTTACTTAATTAGAGCGGTATAAGAATCTTCTTAGTCACCCAGTGCACTCAGTGAATCATTGCAATTATATACCACTTGAAGCCTGGCTAAATTCTCATGATTTTGACAGTTTGAAATAAATGCACTTAATAAAATGCTAATATTCCAGGATATATTTTAATTGTTAAATTTCAGTGTTTAGGTAGGGGAGAGAAACAAGACACCTGAGACTAATTTACTGAAAATGAGAGAAAAGTTCCCTTAAAGTATCCTAAATATGAGGTGAGAATTTAGTTTAAAATGATAAAATGTTGATAGTACCTCCATATGCATTTTAAAACAAAGCAAATACAATTTTTGAAGGCTCTCCCTTCAGTGGGAGCTTCAAGGAATTCATAATAATAAAGCAGAAAGCATAATAAAATCAGTGTCAAAAACAAAGAAATAACAACAATAAAGAAAACATGCTATCATGAGTGACAGAAGAAAAAAGATAAGGTTGAGATGCACAAAGATTTCAGATGTTGAAATTACCAAACATAATGGTTAAAAGATTCTCTAAAACAATACAAAGAAGCCTGGCCTTTGTGTCTCAGTGGTTTAGCATTAACCCAGGAACCAAGAGGTTACTGATTTGAGTCTGGGTCAGGGCACATGCCCAGGTTATGGGCTCAATTCCCTGTAGGGGGCATTTAGGTGGCATTCAAGTATTAGTGTTTGTCTCTTATCAATGATTCTACCCCTCTCCCTTTCTAAAAATCAATGAAAACATTAAAAAATAATATGAAGAAATTGAAATTATGAGTAAAAGCAAGTGATTAAGATTGTCATGCTTATATAAATAGAATATAATTGCATTAAAATCTTAGAAATTAATAATAAAAGCCAAATATGAAAATTGTCCCCTTGATGGGAGTTTGACTAGGAGTTCAACTGGCGGGTGGGACCAGCAGGCCAATTGCCCATGGCCCCTTACCCTTGCCAGCCTGGCCCCCATCCGTGCACAAATTCATGCACCAGGCCTCTAGTATTTGTATAAAAATTTAATTAATTCGTTTAACAGTGTATAAGAGAATGTGAAGGAAATTTTGCCCTGGAAAAAAAAATGATGTAAAGAAATTATAAAAAATTTAACAAAGAAACATAGTGGTTAAAATATAAAAGCATTGAGTAAAGACATAGGAAAGACAAAATAGGTACTATATATCCAACTAGAGGCCTGGTACATTAAATTTGTGCAAGGAGATGTGTGTCCTTCAGCCACGCCTACACCGTCTCCAATCTGGGATCCCTCAAGGGATGTCTGACTACCCATTTAGGCCCAACCCTGGTGGGCAGTCAGACATCCCTCTCACAATCCAGGACTGCTGGCCTCAAACCACTTGCCTACCTGCCTGACTGATTGCCCTTAACTGCTTTTGTCTGCCAGCCTGATCACCCCCTGACCACTCCCCTGCCAGCCTGATCAATGCCTAACTGCTCCCCTGCCAGCCAATTGCCCCTAAATGCCTTCCCTTGCTGGCCTGGTCACTTTATCTGCCCTCCCCTGTCAGCCTGGTCACCACTAACTATCCTTCCCTGCAGGCCTGGTCACCCCCAACTTCCCTCCTCTGTTGACCCTATTTCCCCTTACTGCCATTCCATGCTGGCCTGGTTGCCCCTGCCAGCTTGGTCACCCCTAACTACCCTCCTCTGCCAGCCTGGCTGCCCCTAACTGTCCTCCCCTGCAGGTCTGGGTCCCCCAACTGCCCTCCCCTGCTGGCCATCTTGTGATGGCTATCTTGTATTCACATGGGAGCGGCCATTTTTGATCACCTGTGGGAGGCTATCTTGTGTGTTGGAGTGATGGTCAATTTGCATATTATATCTTTATTATATAGGATTATGGCTCCTGAAGGATATGAGAAAGAAAATAAGAGATATAATATTCATTTTTTTCATTTAACAAGAAAATCGAGAATATTTCTTAAATGATTGAATATAATATTACAGTGATTTGAGAAGGCTGCTATATTTCCTCATAATCATAAAGAGAAATACACACTTGGACACAGCAAACTGAATTACAGAACAACTAATACAAAAAAGAAAGTCTTAAAAGCATCCAGAAATAAAAAGAAAAGAAGTGGAATTGATATTGAAGGGACTCTTAAACTTCCCAATAACAACAATGGAAGCCAGAACACAGTGGAATAATATTCTCAACACACTAAGAGAAAATCAGTCAACCGCAAATATGAAATGAAGTCAAAATTTCAAAAATTAGGACAAAATAACCTTTTAAAAAGAGAAAACATTTTATTTTTATTTTAATTAAATGTATTGAGGTGTCACTGGTTAATAACATACATTTCAGGAATACAACCATATAATATCTATAGATATACTATAACATAATGACCACCAAAAGTCTTTTCTTCTGCTGAAACCGGTTTGGCTCAGTGGTAGAACGTTGGTCTGCAGACTGAAAGGTCCCTGGTTCAATTCCGGTCAAGGGCATGTACCTTGGTTGCGGGCACATCCCCGGTAGGGGTTGTGCAGGAGGCAACTGGTCGATGTTTCTCTCTCATCGATGTTTCTAGCTCTCTATCTCTCTCCCTTTCTCTGTGAAAAATCAATAAAATATATTTTTTTAAAAAGTCTTTTCTTCTGTTAACACATATTTGACACTTTTTATTCAGTTCACCCTCCTTCCACGCCTTTGGTTGTGAGTTCATTACCAAATTATAGTAACTATAGTTAGTTCTTTTTTAATGTTTTTTTTTTTTTTTTGGGGGGGGACCTTTAACCTTTGTATTATATAATGTATTTAATTCCTTACTTGAAATAGAATTGCAGTTTCCCCCTTCTCTCCATATGTTTGTCACCTTACATAAACTCTTGTACTTTTGTCTCTTCGTTTCTAGTGGAAAGTTCATCTCAACATTTTTTGCTGTTTTTATGGAAGTAAATTTCCACAGCTTTTGATTGTCTGGGAAAGCATTTATTTTTCCTTTATATCAAAAGAATGACTTTATTGGATATGTTATCCTTGGCTGGTGGTTTCTTCCTTTAGTATTTTAATTATATCATTCCACTCTCTTCTGAATTGTAAGGTGTCTACTGAGAAATCTGTAAGTTTTAGAATTCTTAGAATTCTTTAACATTAACTTTTGACAGTTTTAATATAATGTGTCTTGGAGGTCTTTTTATGTTGAGATAATTAGGCTTTCTGTTAACTTCTTGTACTCAAATGTTCAGTTCCTTTTTTAGGTTTGGGAAGTTCTTATTGTTTCTATTTTGCACAGGTTCTTTGTTGCCTTTATCCCATCTTCTTCTGAAATACCCATTATGCTTATGTTGCCCTTTCTAATAGAATTAATTTATTAAAAATCTTAATTATCTCCCTCTTCCACCTGAATTATTTCTAGATTTCTCTCTTCAGGCTTGTTAATTTTCTCTTCCATCTGTTATACACTATTTCCAGTGCTTTGCAATGCATTCTTAATCTCATTTGAGTTCATCAGCCCTAGAGTCTCTATTTTTTTTTAATGTTTTCAATCTCATCGGTGAAGTACTTCTTTCACTCATTAATTTTATTACTGAATTGCCTTTCTGAGTTGTTTGGCATCTCCTCGAGTTTCTTTATGGCTGCCATCTTGAATTGATGTTGTTTAAGTCATAATCTTCCATGACTTTCAGCTTGATTTCTGGAGCCTTGTCATTTTCTTTCTGTGTTACCATGTTTCCTTGGTTGGCCATGGTGCTTGAAGGATTGTTCTTTTTTAGCACATTTGAAATAGTGAACACTTAACAATTCAACAGATTGATAATTAGAGCTCTTTATTATCCAGTAAATGGTGACTTAGCAGAAGTTTTTGTTTGCTCTTAACTATGTTACTTAAGTCTCCAGGGTCACAGTAGGTAGACTTTTGCTGAGATAATGGGAATCAACACCTGTTGACTGGGGTGGTGGTTATCACTGCTGTGTCCAGGTTGCCTTTGTCTCTGGACACCACCACTGGAGTGACAGGATGTAACTAGTTGACTTCACAAGCCTGTATTGCTGTCTCCTTATACCTTATGGCTGCTGACACCACTGTGAGAGGCCTTAGATGTCGTTTTTTTTTTGTTGGTTTTTTTTTTTGTTTTGTTTTGTTTTGTTTGTTTTATATATATATATATATATATATATATATATATATATATATATATATATATATATATTGATTGATTTTGTACAGAGAAGAAGGGAGAGAGCTAGAGAGCTAGAAACATCGATGAGAGAGAGTCATTGATCAGCTGCCTCTTGCAAACCCCCTACTGGGGATATGCCCGCAACCAAGGTACATGCCCTTGACCGAAATCGAACCCGGGACCCTTCAGTCCCCAAGCCGACGACGCTCTATCCATTGAGCCAAACCAGTATCAGCTTAGATGTCATTTTTAAATATATATATATATATATATATATATATATATATATATATATATATATATATATATTGATTGATTGATTTCAGAAAGGAAGGGAGAGGAAGAGAGATATAAAAACATCAATGATGAGAGGGAATCATTGATGGGCTGCCTCCTGCATATTGGATGGAACCGGCAACATGTGCCCTTGACCAAAATGTAACCTGGGACCCTTCAGTCCACAGGCTAAAGCTCTATCCACTGAGAGAGAGAGAGAGAGAGAGAGAGAGAGAGAGAGAGAGAGAGAGAGACAGGGAGAGACTTTTCACTTTGCAATGATGCCAATTGCAATTTCATTAAAACATTTTAAAACTAACGAAAACTAAGAAAATAAATTTTAAAGGATTTATATAAAGATATGAGAAATTATCATAAACAAAATCTGAAATTTATTATGAAATACTTTAAAACCAAAGTTATAAATATGAGGATTAATCCAAGCTCATAGTTTTCTTATTTTGTTGTAAACATTGTTGTCATTTAGTGTGGCTCAAAACAATAGGTGAGAAAAAGTAATGGGTGTGATGAAGATCTTAAATTTGTTTTGAGACTTGTTGATCTTCAGGTGGCTTTGAAAGATCCATACATAAATGCCAAGTATACAATTGTATTCCAGAGACCAAAACTCATGAGAGAGGCCTCAGTTTAAGATGAAATATGATTACTATGCATATAACTGGTTATTGGAATAATGGGCATGGATGAGATCACCCCAAGGGACTATGTAAAATGAAAATAAAGGAGGCCATACATAGCTTACCATTGAGAAACTCCAACATTTAATAAAGAATCTGGCCTGGGAGTTAAAAATTTGAACTCAGGTTTCTAAAGAAGCCTTAACTTCTAATAGATTCAGGTGATTTCAATACATTTCTCTATGCAAACGTTAATCCCAGTTTCTTCACTTCATTATGATGTTGAGCCAAACAATACTCGAGTCCTTTCAAGCTCCTTAAATTAGACACAAATATTAACTATCACATTATTTGAAATAATTAGTCAAATCAGTGAGCCTTAGTTATATTAATAAAACAGATGAAAGAGCATACACGGTTCAGTTACCATTTCTCCAAGGAAAATTGCCAAGTTTATCTTTTGTGATCTTATCAAAAGTTACTGATAAGCACTGAGATTCCTGTTCTTCCCAAATTTCCATCCCAAGAGAGGGAGAGTAGTTCATTGGCATTCAGAGAGCTCTTTGTGGTCTTGGCCACCCAAGACCAATAGGTGTCACCTTCAAAATGGTCTAACTGGATATCAGATTTGTAAACTGTGTAGATATAAAAGGTATTTATTTCTTTATAAAAACTGGCATGCTGTCGCCATTATTTTCAAATCCAAACTTTTTAGTATCTCTTTTAAAGTGTATGCCATCTGTTTCCCATCACCCTCCCTAATCTAATTACTCTTACCTTTCATTACTGTCTGTGTAGAAGTTCCATCCCAAACCAGCTGATGTGGTTGTTTTCCCATTGATTCATTTTCTCTTTGTTCCTGAACTTTGTGTAAGTCTTGGCCCTAGACTCAAATCACTTCCCACTCCTACCCCAACCACCCTCTCTTCCAAACGTTAAAATACCTATTTTAAAGTCCCTGATGTTTTATGCAGTTTAGCAGTTGTTAGACTTTGGGACGTATAGTCATCTCAATGAACTCAATGTCTCTTTCAGAGCTAAAGTACATAATCTCAGGCATTTTGGTAAGTTTTATGTCCTACATTTTAATATGTATTGGCCCTGTATTTCCAAATTATGTATAAATTTCAGTTATTCTTAATATTTTCCATAATACCTAACACAATGCCATTCACAAATCAGGAAATACCAACACATCAATTATTATCTTTTCTGGTTGATTGTTGGAGAGTAAGAAGCTTGTCTTTCTAAGTAATAAATTCATATTTGGGAATCAGCGTATTTCTACAATTTGATAGCATTTTATGTGTATATTTTTTCTAGCCATCGAATGGGAAAAGTTATATTTATGCAATGCAAACCTTTACCTGTGATACTGTAAGACAGGCACACTGAATGTTTGTGGTAATAGAATCTTACAATAAAATGTGTAGCAATGCAGATTCTAATGTTATTGAAAAAATTTCAGCATCTCACTTCAGAGGGATAGGCCTAAATATGTATAGATTGTTTAGAGTAAGTCCCCTAGTAGTTATTGGGGGTCCTAATATTTTCCTTGGGAAGAGTCATCATATATAAAGACATGCCTCCTTTATCTATCAATGAATATGTCACTCTTTTGAATAGTAGATCATGTTGGAAATATGTTAAACCATATTTTGTGATAACAATAGGTTGTCAGCACATTTACAGATGCTGATGGAAAAATGTACTGATCTAGAGTTAAAAAACAAAAACAAAAACTTTTAAAAAGGTTGTGACAAAGTCTACGCAATTACATTTAGTATTCTTTGGACCAATGCTGTATCTGTTTGCAAAATTGAAATGGCATTTGAGAGATGCCATAACATTTTCAACACAGCTCAGACCTTGTATCTCAGTTGATTAAAATGCCAAGGTTGCAAGTTCCATCACCAATCAGGACAAATACAAGAATCAACCAATAAATGCATATATGAGTGGAATAACAAATCAATATTTCTCTCTCTCTTAAAAAAAATTAATCAATAAAAATTAAAAAAATTTTCAGCACAGTAACATAGCTGATAAGGAAACTTACCTTTAACTAGAGGCCTAGTGCACAGATTCATGCACCAGTGAGGTCCCTCAATCTGGCCTGTGGGATCGGGCCGAAACCAGCTATTCAACATCCCCCAAGGGGTCCAAGATTGCGAGAGGGCACAGGCCAGGCCCAGGAACCCCACAGATGTACGATCGGGGCCGGGAGGGACACAGAAGGTTGGCCAGCTGGGGAGGGATTGCAGGAGGGCTCCAGGGCATGTCTGGTCCATCTCACTCAGTGCCGATCTGCCAGACCCCAGCAGCAAGCTAACTTGCCAGTTGGAGTGTCTGCCCCCTGGTGGTCAGTGCACATCATACTGAATGGTTGAGTGGCCTTAGCATATCATTAGCATATTATGTTTTGATTGGTTGAATGGATGACCAGTCAACCAGACACTTAGCATATTAGGCTTTTATTATATAGAATGTCTTCTTTAAAAAATTATTAATGACTAAATTTAAACTGTCCCACTTCCAATATCTAATTCAGGTGGTGTATGGTCATCTGAAAAGTAGTTTATACTATTCCAAAGGAAGATATTTTACATTTCTGTAAGTCTCACATCAAAAACATCAAATATGTCATATCATAGGAAAGTAAAATGACAAGCTGTACAGAGTTCAAATGAAATAAAACAAATATAAATAACTATGTCCACTTATTATGATTGTTTAAATTTAAAAGAATAACTTGGTATTAAATGGGTACTTTAATTAATGTTCAAGACTATTCAGAAACGTAATTAATGTTCTCAAAAGAAATACAATGAAATTACAAATATATACTATTGTTATAGATCAAAGAGACTAGTGGTGGACTAATATTCCTTTGACACTAAGAGAAAAAATAAGGAAATGTAATTTCACTAGGGAAACTATAATGTCTATTTATGTACTTTTTTATTATTGTTTGTTCTTCAATAGCATTGAGCTTTTGATAATGTACTAAAAATAGATCTTTTTTTCTATTGAGAAAAACTTTCAAAATATGTAAAATGTTATTTTTTTTTTAATTTTAAATTTAGTAGTGATTATTCCTAGGTCTAATATCATCTGTTTCATATTTTTCTTTCTTTTTCATTATTTTATTAGTTTGTTCTATGTCTTAGAGTACACATGCACATGCACATGCATTAGTAAGGGGAAGAATGGAATTAGTATGGCAAACTGTCGTTTATTTTCTGATGGTCCTTTATCTCAGCAGTGGAAAACTAGTTCTATTTCTCATATAACCCTCAATATTTTGCCATAACATATTTTCAGAATTTATTTATGTTCCAAATAATAGAATGTATAGAAATTAAGACATTGCCCAGTTAGATCATTGCAACAGTGTTTTAGGCTGCCGATATTAAGTGCATGTGTTCAGACTCTTATCACAGTCATCTTCATCTGTGTTTTAATTCATTCCATGTTGGCCTAATGATTTGATTGTGCTTGTGAAATAGCATCTGGAATTTTCAAAGTGCATGCAAACAATTTCCTTCCTTCCTTTTTTATCTGTTAAGTGTATATTGAATTTCAAAGACTACCTGACAGCCAAGACTGACACAGTATTTAACTTCAGTATGAACTCATTTTATACAAGAAAATAATAATTACATAGTAAGAGACTTGTTTAAATATGTTGCAGAATGTTTATTATATGAAACAATAGGGGGAAAAATAGCCTAGGCTAAAAGAAGAGCTTAAATGATTATTCCTCTATTGTACTTTTGGAGTTTATGTTAACATAAGGCAAAATACCAAATGAAAATCCCCCAAAATAAAGTCATACATCTAGAGATCAACCATAGTGTTATATATACTCTAGATATTTAATCAATGTTTGTTAATGATGATGATGCCTAAATATACTTCTAAATATGTTTAATTGTCGAAGATTTTTTCAGTATCACCTTCAACATTGTTTTATTTTTGGTACACTGCAGATAAAAATATTTATTGTTGGTACCCTGAAATTTATCTTTTAAAGGCCTTCCCATAGAGAGGCAAATCTTATTGATTTTGTGATTTAAGCATAGGTGAATGTACTCAATACAGTTTCCTATTGGCTTTGTTGAATTGCACAATATATTATGTCTTTCACATTGTTACTACATATTACGTTTCCTAGAGGAATATATCAGCTTGTAGACTTTCAATTGCTTTCTATTATCTATAAAATATGTCCACAATATTTTTTATTCCTTTAAGAAAAACACCTAAAGTATAGATCAATAATTTCTAACTTTTTCAAACTTCTCTTTGTTGCTAACTTCTCTGTGGGTTGCCTCACTATGTTCCTGATCTCAAGAGTTCATAATTTTTTAATCCATCTACACCTTTTCTTTTAGTCAAACAGCAAGTTTCATTGATCAACAAAAGTTCTCTTTATAGGAACAAATGTCTTTAAAAGAAGAATATCATTCAATGTGTTTTAAAATCGCATACAATAATTTATATAAATTGCTTTTAATATTTTAAATACTTTTATTAAACATCAGAAAAATATTTTATTGATATTATTCCATCAAAATCTTAAGAATATTTTTTAAAAATGCACAAACATCTCTATTATTTAATAAATATGTTAATTTTAGAATTTTAGAGAAAATTACTAGAAGAGAAAAATACAATTTGTATATTTTTAAAAAGTTAATTAGTACTGCAGTGATATTTTCCATATTTTATCAGGAAAAATTATAAAAGCAACAAAATCATATTTATTTTTATTTATTTTTCAGTTTCATTGCAATATAATTGACATACAAAACTATATAAGAAAGGTATATAGCATAATAACTTACAAATATTATGAAATAAATGATTACCATGTTTATTTAGTAACCATCAACCCATATAGATAAAAAGCAAAAAAAAAAAAAAAAAAAAGGAAAAACATGTTTTCTTTTTTCCTGATGATAAGAAGTTAGGATTTATTATCTTAACAACTTTCAAATATATCATACAAAATTGCTAACTGTAGTCATATTGTACTAGTACATGGCATCCATAGTAGTTATTTATGTTAGTATTGGAAGTTTGTAGTCTTTTGACCACATTCATCCACTTTCAGTACATCCCTGTTCAACTCTGATAATTATACTCTGGTCTTTTTTCATTGAGGTTCTTTTTTTCTTTTAGATTCCACATATAACTGAGAACATTTGGTATTTGTCTTTCTCTGACTTATTTAACTTAGTATGATGTCCATTTATGTTGTTGCAAATGGCAGGAACTTTTCTCCCTTTTATGTTCGAATACTACTACTGTGTGTGTGTGTGTGTGTGTGTGTAATTACTGGATCATACGGAAGTTCTATTTTTAATATTTTGAGGAATCTCCATACTATTTGCCAAAGTGATTAGACCAATTTACAATCCCATGAACAATTATAAGAGTTCTCTTTTTACCACATCCTCACCAGTACTTGTCCTTTGTCTTCTTGATCATAGCCATTCCAACAGGTATGAGGTCATAGCTCATTGATTTTGATTTGCATTTCATTGATGTTTAGTGGTGGTCAGTACTTCTTCATGTACTTGCTGGTCATTAATGTATCTTCTTTGGAAAAATGTCTATTCAGGTCCTTAAAATTTGATTATTGTGTGCGTGCGGGGGTTGTTTGTTTGTTTGTTTGTTTGTTTCCATTGAGTTAAATGACTTCTTTATATAATTTATGCATTAACCCCTTATCAGATATATAGTTTGGTAATAACTTTTCCCATAACATAGTTTGCTTTTTTATTTTGTCAAGTTTATTTGCTGTGCAGAAGTTTCTTGGTTTGATGTTAGTCCTGCTGTTTATTTGTTTTGTTTTGTTTTTGTTTTGTTTTGTTTTGTTGCCTGTGGTCCTCTTGGGAGGTGTGATTTAGCCCCGAATAGAAATACGTTTGTGTAACCTTGCCCTTGCATACAGGTTATTGCAAAATTCTCATCATTACATCCCCACTGTCCCTACTTTACTTAAGTCACCATGTGTTAACTGTGCTACACAACTGACAGACTGAGTATACAAATGGGTGATGGCCAGACCATGTATAAAAACAAGTCTGTCCCACAGTCTGTAGGAACCTGCCCAGGAACCAGCCCACTTACCTCCAATAAACAGTCCGGGAAACCAGGATGCTGTAGGTCAGGCTTGTAAGTCAAGCACTATCTCTAGTAATAATCCAGGAAGCTAAACAATAACTTCTAAAACAATTGGTCCCAAATGGCCAGGACTTGACCGATATTGACAGATTCCCTCACTTCTGTCCCTGCTTCTAATTTAGGACTAAGAACCAAAAGCCAAGGAAGTATCCTAAGCAATTGTTCAGGATGCTCCACTCCAGTTAGACCAGTGTTTCCCAAACTTCTCTCATGATGAGAATCACCTGGTGGAGTTGTTAAAACACAGATTCCTGAATCCCAACTAAGAAGTGCTAAACTAGAATTTTTGAGAACATATAGGTAAAATTGTATACTTAACTAGTGCTCTAAGACAGATTTTATATACAGAGCACTTAGTTAGGTATGCAATTTTACCTATATGTTCTCAAAAATTCTAGTTTAGCACTTCTTAGTTGGGATTCAGGAATCTGTGTTTTAACAACTCCACCAGGTGATTCTCATCATGAGAGAAGTTTGGGAAACACTGAGTTAGACCATCTCAGCCTTCCCCGGCTAACAGCCTCCAATCAGGGCTCACCTGAAGCCTTCCCCTTTCTCCACTCAAACCATCCACACTCCTCTGTCTGCTTTGGAGTCTCTTCCAAAAAGTACATGACAGTGGCTGACTCCCTTGCCATATACCAAGCTAAGAATAAAACAGCCTGTTTGTTCTCATTTGGTTTCTTTTTATTTAATTCCATAAATAAAGCCCTGGCTAGTCTCTGATCAGTAGATATTTCTTATTTTTTTAAATATATTTCATTGATTTGTTTTACAGAAAGGAAGGAAGAAGGATAGAAAGTTAGAAACATCGGCCGAAACCGGTTTGACTCAGTGGATAGAGCATTGGTCTGCAGACTGAAGGGTCCCAGGTTCGATTCCGGTCAAGGGCATGTACATTGGCCGCGGGCACATCCCCGGTGGGGGGTGTGCAGGAGGCAGCTGGTCGATGTCTCTCTCTCATCGATGTTTCTAGCTCTCTATCTCTCTCCCTTCTTCTCTGTAAAAAATCAATAAAATATTAAAAAAAAAAAAAAAAAAAAAGAAAGTTAGAAACATCGATGAGAGAGAAACATTAATCAGCTGCCTCCTGCACTCTCCCCACTGGGGATGTGCCTGCAACCAAAGTACATGCCCTTGACTGGAATCGAGCCTGGGACCCTTGAGTCCACAGGCTCATGCTCTACCACTGAGCCAAACCGGTTAGGGCCCCAGTGGTTAATTGTAATCAATTTCACTGTACAACTCCAGTGATATTCCAAAATTCAGAACCTGGATTGTCAGTGATCTGCATAGTTTTCAAAGGTTGTTTATTGTTTTGGGGACTAAGCAAAAATTCTTAAAGTGAGCACAGGAGACCCCAAATTCAACTCTCACCATGCCCCCAAGTAAAACATCTTGCTCATCTCAGAACACTATCCTCTCCAATTGTTGTTCAACAATCTGTTGTCATTTTCTTAATGAGGTTGTCTGTTTTTTCCACCTGTTTTATTCCTTTCTTATCCTTTGAGACTAGGTTAACTGTCTTCTCATTAAATAATCTTATGTTACCTCTTAGCCTTGACTTTTTTCTCTTCTGTATTCTATTAGTACCCTGAAGTTACTTCTACCTAGCATTTACTAAGATAATACTCTTTTTATATACTTGTATCTCCAGCTAAACTGGAAATCTTGAGTGTAATATTTTAGTCTTAACCAATTTTCTATCCACATAAATTAGACCAATTTCTAGAATACACTAGGCCTCCAATAAACAATATTGACAATTTTATTCATGGCCTTGACTTACTTGTTACCATGTATTTACAATTGATACCAGTGAATATTAAGTATTTGTATTATTTTTTCAATTCTAAAAGTGCTTATAGTGTTTTTTATCACTATTATCAATAATCATGTGTCTCCTTTCTCATGGGTCACATAAAAAAACACCTAAGAGGAGCAATGCAACAAATATGTCTTACAGTGTTTGTTGAATAATGGGCATATCTCAAGTGCCTCATCTTGTTTATTCAGAATTATTGTTTCCTATTATGACTCTCAGCCATATCCTCTCACTTACCTGCCACTGAACATAGCTGGAGCCCTTGTGGTTTTGCTGCCTGGGAGGGCTGGGCCTTCTTGCTTTGCTATCCCTATCCAGTGGTTGGCAAACTTATTAGTCAACAGAGCCAAATATCAACAGTACAACGATTAAAATTTCTTTTGAGAGCTAAATGTTTTAATCTTAACCTTCTTCTAATGCCACTTCTTCAAAATAGACTCACCCAGACTGTGGTATTTTGTGGAAGAGCCACACTCAAGGGGCCAAAGAGCCGCATGTGGCTCGCGAGCGGCAGTTGCCAACCACTGCTCTATACAATCAAATCAAAATGCATCAGGATCTCACTTCTTGGCTTTCTCCACCAACTCAATTGAATTAGACACAATAACAGGGCATATGGTCTGGCTTCCTGAGTAAGTAAGAAAGAAGCAGAACACACATATATGAAGTGAAGCGGAGTTATTCCTCAGGGGAAAGAAGTTTCTAGAGATTCCGACAAATTAATATAGTTTTTTTGTTTGTTTGTGTTTTTGGGTTTTTTTTTGTCACTCCCATTGCTGATTTATGTTCTATGTTGCAAAATAATGGGCATAAGTGTTGTCACTTACATTGCTTTCCATCCTTTCCTGTTTTCCCTGCCATTTCCCTTATTTTTGTTACCTTGCAATTGTATTTCTTAAATCAAAGACCAGCACTTAAATCCTTGCCTCAGCTCTTGTTTTCTAGGGATCAAAGTTTAAAAATAGGATGGATATAAATGTGAGCCTGCCAGAAGAGCTTGTTATTTAAATTAATGAAAAATACTGTGTAACCAATAGTAACAGAAATCTTGTCTGTCAAAGTGGAGCTTTTAGCTACTTTATATTATTACATACAGACCCAAAGAGATGGTAAATTCAAAACCCCAAGAATGTATGCATGTACTCATTATTCAATGCAGTTTCCCTGAGATAGTAAAAGATCTCAGTAGGTGTCTGGTAGGCAACATTAAAGCTAATAACGTTCATATTAAGTAGCCAGTTTAGAGGGCAATTTTATTCCAAATGTATACACTGAGTGGCCAGATTATTATGATCTCTGAACTCATAATAATCTGGCCACTCAGTGTATATCCTATATAATAATCCTATATAATAAAAGGCTAATATGCAAATTGTTCCCTCAACCAGGAGTTCAACCAGCAGGCAGACCGGCCAACCACCCATGTCCCTTCCTCCTGGCCAGGCTGGCTGGACCCCACCCATGCACGAATTCATGCACCAGGCCTCTAACACACACACACAGTGGCCAGATTATTATGCATTCAGAGATCATAATATTCTGGCCCCTCAGTGTACTGTCAGCCATATGCTGGTGTTGTAGACAGGGGCTGGGCACCTGCACCACACACACAGCTTGCTTCCCACTTGCCCTTTTCTGTGTTAGTCCTTGAGAACCTCTGACTTAAAGGCTTTGAGGAAAAAACATGAACAAAAGGTACAATCAAGTACAAAAAGCAGATATTTGCTGCAATTGATGCCTGACAAAGCCGTAAACTGCACATGAACATTAGAGACATCTGCTTGCCACAGAGGGAGTAAATAGGCTTGCCAGTGCAGGGCCCGTGGGGTCTGGCAAGTTCTGTATAGAAAGGGGGGTGATCACAACATCCAAATGTGGGTACTGGTTGCTCTTTATTCTTTTTTGATAGACAACTCATCATTTCTACCTGAGTGGTCTGTTTATAATATTGGCACACGGGGAGGTGGGGGGGCGGGTGGGCAGCTTAATCTACTTGAAAATGATAATGAATTTGATGTAATGATATGTGCTTCAAAGAGTATCTGCACTTCGAGAAACATCGCAGTTCAGTGAGCCTGGCTTCATGTGGCAGGACGAAGGAGGTTAACTGTGTTGTGGAAATGGGTCTGTGCATGGCGGACAGAGTTATCCCCGTTATCAATAGCAAGTGTACCTAGAGGGTGGAAAAAATAAAGAATCATCGCTAGATGTTAATAGAGACTTCAAAATGAGCAATAAACTTGTAACTTTTAAAGTCATTGATTCACAGGGATCTAAGCGTTTTTCAAAGTGGAATATTTTTTTTTTTTTTTTTTTAGAAAACAGATTTTCTACACAAAAATTTAAAATGAAAAATTTTATCCAATGTTTCTACTTATTTTTTAAAAAATATATTTTATTGATTTTTTACAGAGAGGAAGGGAGAGGGATAGAGAGCTAGAAACATTGATGAGAAAGAAACATCGACCAGCTGCCTCCTGCACACCCCCACTGGGAATGTGCCCGCAACCAAGGTACATGCCCTTGATCAGAATCGAACCTGGGACTTTTCAGTCAGCTGCCAGATGCTCTATCCACTGAGCCAAACTGGTTTCAGCCAATATTTCTATTTATATTACTCGTGTATTTTTAATATATATTTGAAAGAGCCAAACCAGTTTCAGCACTACATTATTTTTTTTACTTTTTGGCATTAAAGAAAGATTCCTGATCTTTGTATACCCTGCTCCTAATACAGGGCTTACTTAGCAAATGTTTTTAAATGTGTATTTTCTAAAAATACAGTAAACTCATATTTTCAAAACGGTCTCTTATAAACGGTTCCTTCTGTTCATGTCTGAGAAGACTTCTTGTTTTTTCTCATATAATGATGACTTAATTAAACTTAGAATTCTAGGGTTACAATTTTTTTTTTAATTCTAGAAATGTATTTTTCTGATAACCAAAAGAAAGTATAAGCCCAGCATTGTTCTTACAACTTTCAGCCAAGGTCCTATCCCTTTTTAAATTGTCACTTTTCAGTCTCAATGCTTTATTCTGATTCATTTGGCTATAGTTAGTCTCTCTATTGATCATTCTGTGATTTTCTCATTAAATTATTATAGTCACGTTCTTCAACCATATCCTCTTTCAACAAATAACTTTTTAAAAATTTTAGCACAAATCTCTATTTGGAATAAATGCTCTCTATAAATGACATGATTTTGGAGAGATCGGGATCATCAGTAAGTTTTCTTTCTGGATAACAAAATAACCAAGTCATTGCTCTGCATATAACTGTTCTTCAAAACAAAATTCTGCAATAAGTCAATAAAAAGTTGAACAATCACCTGCCAATTATGCATCTTTTCTACTCCCAATTGTATAAAATCCAAAATAAAATTAGGCAATATTTTTCTAGTTTTAATCCCATGCATCCATTTAATACAACATATTAATTATACAGAATGATTCAATATGTATATTTTGAATTGATGATGAAACATGATAGGTCATCAACAAACTTTTTTTAATTGAATGACTTGATATGTCAATCAGAGTCTTTGTCTGATTTCCTGGTTTGCAAATATTTGGTTTATTAGAGCTCTGCCAGCCTGAGGGGATACGGCTACCAGTCTCCATTACCTGCTTTGCTGGCATCTTGAACAGACAAATACTAAATTCTGTAATGGAAAAATGGCTTTTATAATGCTAACATAAAATACAGTCTTCGGGATTCAAGCACATCTTGATTTCACCTTTGCTACTTAGTGGCTGTAAGATGAGGATGTTAATCTCATTTTTCTTATCTGTGAAATGGAATGTACCTTCTTCATAGGACTGATGTCTGAATTTAATGTGAATATTTAAGTAAAGGATTTGACGTGGTTTATTTATGTTTGACCTAAAACATGACTTTACCTAGAAAAGCAAAAGTTTAATAATTAACTTTCTTTTAATAAAATGACTTTCATTGCTTGATTACATCAGAATAGTTACAGAAAACTAGAAAGTTCTTGTCATTTATTAAAAATATATATATATATATATATATATATATATAGTTGTTACATTTTTAAGCATTTTTTTGGAGGAGATTTTACAGAAAATAAGTAGTGTTATCTCTCTTCTTACTGTGGCCCTTTAGGGCAGGCTTAAGGTGTGTGATATGAAAGAATCTAAGTTCTTTCAAGAAGGCTTGGAAAAGAAGACTGCATAACTTTTGGGAGAAAATTATTCAGTAAATTGGGAGAAACCTAATTGTATTTCTCTGTTTCACTAAATAAATGGTTTGCTTCCCGCGTCCTTTGCCATCCTCCCCCATACTTAGGGGCGTTTCCAGTGATTTGTCAATTTGTTCTAATAGGGAGAATGATATATAGTTAAAACTTGATTTCATGCCTGACTTGATTACAGGGTGCTGATTAAATCAATGCTAGCAAATTCCATTTAATTCAGTGATTAGGAGACGGGTGTTTTCCCATACATCTTTGAGAGACCAATCACCCATTTAAAACTCCCCATCCTTTATGATGGGATGCCTGAATCAGGCGTTAAATAATGTATTCATTATTTTAAATGTAAATTTATTAATAGGCTTTAGGTTTTTCTGAGAAACTGGGACTCTAAGTCCTTGGGTAAATGAAAGCAAAGTGATCCCCTTGTCTCTTTGGTTTAATGACATTTATTACTTCGGATTCGTGACAAGTCCCATTATTACATTTCACTTTTTGAAAAGTGGCAGTGTGCTAAGCCTGGTACCTGACATAGCGTTTGATATCTTGCCCAGTAGGTTTACAAGTTAATTCATTAAACAAAATCATTTTTACTAGAACACTGGCCTCATGGGTTACTACTAGCACTAAAATAAATCATTTTTTTTTTCTCTGTCCATTATGGTAAGTGGTACATCTGATACATTTATTAAGTCAAAGTGTTCTCTCCAATTCTCATGTTGAATTATTCTTGTCACCACTCACTGGGCTGATAGCTCTCTCAGGAATCAGTGTCTATAAGAATAAATTCCAGAGTTTGTTCCCTGGTATTTATGGGCCTTCATACTTTGGTCACAACCTATTTTCCCAATTTTATCACTGCCTATTCTGTACCCAAATCATCCACAGGAACCAGGCTGCTCTCCTTGCAGACTAAAGGTCTACTCGGAGCACTAAAGTCTACCCAATACTTCTCCACCTTCCCTTTGTCAGGTAAACCCTACTCATCCTTTGTGACCAGATCTAACCCCACCTCTTTGATGAAGAGTTTCTTTTCCACATCTTTGGCATGTAATATGTTCAAATGCTAGTCCTTCACCAGTGTCCTCACTGTGCTGTTTACAAGTATCATTGTGCTCTCTTCTCAGATGACTATTCCTTGAACTTCTAATTTGTTTTTTTATGTTGTACTAAAGGCCAGGTGCACAAAAGTCATGCATGTGGCGGGGTGTCTCTGAGCCTGGCCTGCACCCTCTCCAATCTGGGACCACCTCGGGGATGTCTGACTGCCAGTTTAGGCCTGAACGGGATCAGGCTTAAACTGGCAGTCAAACATCCCTCTCGCAATCTGGGAATGCTGGCTCCTAACCGCCTCTGCCTGCTGGCCCAATCATCCCTAACTGCCCTCCCCTCCCCAGTCTGATCACCTGTAACCACCTTTGCCTCTGCCCCTGGCCTATGGCTTTGTCCAGAAGGACTTCCAGAAGATGTTTGAGCTAATTAGCATATTATCCTTTTATTAGTGTAGATGAGGATATTAACTGTTCTATTATATTTTTCCCTACCTACCCATAATTAGTACAAAGCACATATAAAACAGTGCTCACATTAACATTACCTCAGTCCTTGCATATCAGAATTTGCTTGGAGTCAGAGAACAGAAAAAAAGGGCACCTACGTATTTTTCAGCGTATAAGACGACCCCCCAATTTTACAGTTAAAACATAGGTTTAGGCCTATATTCGCTGTATAAGACTACCCCCCACTTCCGAGGCAACACCAGTTCTTTTTTTAATAGACTGCCTCTCTGACTCTGGCCAATCTGAGCAGGCTTTTTACTAGAACACAGTGTCGTCTTATACACCAGAAAATACGGTAATAATAAACCTATAAATCAGCTCTAAGTCCTCACATTACATATTGGTCATCACTCCTCATTTCTTTGAATCCACCAAGGTGATGACATGACTTAGACTACAGTTGCTCCCAGTTACATTTTCTATAATTATTGAGTAATGTTCCCAGGAAAAGTAATACTTATTAAATTACTAACATGTATGGAGACTTCTTTAAATCCTAATTTCTGATTGAACTTCAGCTCTGTGTGTGTTGTTATGTGTTCTTAGAATCTTCTTAAACTTTTTTTTTTTTGGATGCACAAAATAATGCTATTATGTTGTCCCTTGTACACATTTTTTTTCCAGACATGGTTCAATTGTGTTAAAAAATCAGAAAACATTAACATGAATTCACAGATAATAGCAGAGACTCCACATCTTTCTGAACTTAAGCTACCTCAATCTAGTGCTTATTGGATGAGTAGTGATGGTATAGTACAAGAAAATATTTGGCTAACATATACAGCAGTTTATTCACAAGTTTTCATTAGCTGAGAGCATAAGATAGGAATAATATGTATATTAATAGCATAATCTAATGGATTGGTATATATCTATCTAATATGTGTGTATGTATATTCACATACATATATATTAAATGTTTCAAAGAAAACTAGCATTATAGTAAAATATTTCATCCAGCATACTGGAAAAGTAGGTTATGTTACATTAATAATTAAAGCCACAAAATATATGAGTAAATATGCTTGGATAATTCAGTTATATAAAACAGATGATTCCTTACTTCATTGACTCTCATAAATATTCAATTTAATTCTGGTAACATTTATTTAAATTGTTTACCATATTTTAGGAACCAAGGATCCAAAAACTCAAGCCTAGACATTAGATGTGAGCATATGGAAGAAAAGAGATGTGGCATTATAAAACCGTAAAATTTGCCAAAACCTGTTTGGCTCAGTGGTAGAGCATCGGTTTGCGGACTGAAAGTTCCCAGGTTTGATTCAGGTCAAGGGCATGTACCTGGGTTGCGGGCACATCCCCAGTAGGGGGTGTGCAAGAGGCAGCTGGTCGATGTTTCTCTCTCATCGACTTTTCTAGCTCTCTATATCTCTCCCCTCCTCTCTGTAAAAAAATCAATAAAATACATATATTTTTAAAAAACCGTAAAATTTCAGTCAATACTTAAAATCTCATACTATTACTATACTATTATGATTTTTTTAGTTTATTAACAAGTTCCTCATCATCATTTATCCCCTTTTTACCTCCCTCCACCTCCACCGCTACCCACCTCCTCCCTGTGTAATAACTGTACTGCTATCCGTGTCCATGAGTGGAGGGATTGTGATGATTTCTTTAATACATGAATTTTTCTAGGCTATAGTCCCCAATGATTAAATAAAACACTAATCTAGGTGTTGCTCTGAAGGTTTTTCCATAGATGTGATTAAAATCTATAATCAGTTTAAGTACAAGAGATTTTCTAAGATAATCTGGTTGAGCCCAATTCAATCCCTTGAAATGCCTTAATACCAGAGCTGAGGCTTTTTTCTGGTGAAAAAGAAAGTCCACCTGTGGACAGTAGGTTCAGTCATGGCAGCAGGTTCCAGGCCCCCTTTCCTGACAGCCTGCCCATGGATTTTGGACTCGTCTAGCCAGCCCCTGAAATACTAAATCCATATTGACTGCAGGATAGTCTCAATGTATAGCTATTGTTCATCTGTTTCTATGGTTGTGTCCATACAGTGTGTGTGTGTGTGTACAAGTATGTATGTAGAATTACACACACATCAGAGATATTAGTAGTAACCATATTACCCCCCACCCCATTAGGGTGATACTTTTCTTTCATGCTAAGAAGGAAAGAGTGTCCAGCAATCAGCCAGGTAAAGGAGGAGGGAAGTAGTCAGAGTGTGGCAAGCACATCAAACAGCCTGTGCAAAGACCTGGAGGTCAGAATGAGTAGGGTGCTGTCTAGGAACATGAGATAGATATGAAGTCAAGAGACTAAGCTGTTGAAGGGCAACTTGCTATGTGTGTATGTGCATATATGTCCATCTTTTAAAATTATCTCAAAAGGTTCATGACCTTAAAAGTTTAATAATCACTGAATTTCTTCTTTTGTCCTCTGTAAATGCCTATATCATATTTTCCTATATTAGAGTCAGTTTCCATCTATATAATAAAAGCCTAATATACTAAGTGTCTGGTTTTTCAGCCAGCCATTCAACCAATCAAAGCATAATATGCTAATGATATGCTAAGGCCGCTCAACCACTCACTATGATGTGCACTGACCACGAGGGGGCAGATAGTCTTCTGGTCAACCAGTTGCTATGACATGCACTGACAACCAGGGATAGTCACTTCAACCAGTAGATTAGCTTGTTTCTGGGTTCCTGTCAATCAAGATTGAGCAAGATGAGCCAGACACACCCTGGAGCCCTCCTGAAGTCCCTCCCTGGCTGGCCAAATTCCTGTGACCCTCCCAGGCCCCAATTGTTCACCTGTGCAGTCCCCTTGGCTTTGCCTGCACCCTCTTACAATTTGGGACTCCTCAGGGGATGTTGGAAAGCTGGTTTTGGCCCAATCCCACAGGCCAGCCAAGGGACCCTACTGGTGCACGAGTTCATGCACTGGGCCTCTAGTATAGTTTGAAGAAGAAGATTCCATGTGCTTCTTTGTTCTTTAATCCCAAGAGGGTAATTCATTCACTGCCAAAAATGTAATTAACACTATATTACAACACATACTATTCTATACCCTGGGATATGAAGGTAAATAACGTTTAAGTCATTGCAGAACTTACTATCTAGTGAGAATGTAAATGAAGAAACAAAACGTTGTATTATTCATAATTCTCTGATGTTCTACACACTTATTATCCTATCTAATAAAGAAGGAATATGCTAATTGACTCTGACACTGTCACATAGATGGCAGCGCCCACAGCCAACAAGGAGGAAATATGCTAATTGGTTGCCCCACCCTCAAAGATGGCAATGCCCACAGCCACAAGATGGTGGTTCCCAGTCCCTTCAGCCCCACCAGGGCACCTGCCTCTGAATTTCCCCAGTCCTCTCAGCCCCCCAGCTGCTCAGGGCCAGGCTGAGGAGCAGGCAAGCCTTGGATGACAGCTGCTTAGCCACCCAGGGCCAGCCCAAGGCACAGGCAAGGCTCGGATGGTGGCTGCCCAGCCTCCCGGGGCCGCCCAGCTCAGGTAACCAGGGCCAGCCGAGGCTTGTGCTGCTGGCAGTGGCAGCAGCAGAGGTGTAATGAGGCATAGTCTTCCCCTAATCACTGGGTCATCTCCTGCCCTGAGGGCTTCTGGACTGTGAGAGGGGGCAGGCTGGGCTGAGGGATCCCCACTCTAGTGCGTAAATTTTCATGCACCAGGCCTCTAGTCAGATTAATAAAACTACTGAAAATATTGTGAATAATGGTCTCAACTTGGTTTCTAAAACAGACAGTACTATTGGTCAGGTGGTTTAAAGATTTGCTACCTCAATAGTCACTTTTCTTTCTGATTTTTATAAGTGTATTACTTAGTTGCTACACATAGATGTCTCTGTGTACTAGCTTAAAATGACCATAACAGACCAGCCAGTGTGGGTCAGTGGTTAAGCATTGACCTATGAACCAAGTGGTCACAGTTTGATTCCCAGTCATGGCATGAGCCCAGGTTTCCAGCTCAATCCCCAGTAGGAGACATGTAGAAAGCAGCCAATCAGTGATTTTCTCTCATCATTGATGTTTCCATCTCTCTCTACCTCTCCTTTCCTCTCAGAAATTAATTAAAAATATTTTTTTAAAGAAAAAAGAAATGACCATAACATTTTCCATATGGGTTATGACAACTTTCCATAATTCTGCTCTGCTATTGGTTTGCTCTCTCAGCATATTCAGCCGGTTGAGAGAGTAGGGGCAGTATTTATTTCTTCTACTCATTTTCCTAGAGAAAATCCTCAAGTCACCACAGTCTTCCATCTACCCATTTCTATTTCTATTTCATATATCTGTGGTTACTACTGTTTCTTAATTTTTATCACCCATGAATTTATAGGAATCAGTTATCCAAAGTGACCTCGCAGCATATTTTAAGTGACTTTCTTAAGTTCATCTGTTCTTTGAGCTAGACTTTTACCTAATACAGCGCATATGTCTGAGCTATAATTTGTAATTTTCTTCCAGATCTAAAATAGATGCTAGTCTTCTGCTCTTGATTTCGATTGCATATTTTATTCATACAATAAGCCTATGACTTAAGGAAGAAATGGAGTTCTACTCAATAAAGACAGGGTTCTACTAAAACCTGCCTGTGTTTTATGTATTATACCAAGTTGTTATACTATACCAAGATGTCCTCACTTTAAGCCAATGACATATCAATTCAGTGTTACCCATGCCTGCAACTTTGCCATTACTGTGGTATATATGAATTGTAGAGAAGTGTATCCTTGGTTTGTCTTCTCATATTTTAAACAATTCTTGAAAGAGAGGATGAAAACTATTACTGAATAAAACATGAAATTTAAAGAATATATGTAACCTGTCCTGGTCAGTGTAGCTGGTTCAGTTGGTTGGTCCAGTGTACCTGGATGTTGTCTGTTCAATTCCCTGTCAAAGGCACATGCTCTTTCGTGGGATAAAAGAAGGCAGCCTATTGATGGTGCACTCTCACACTGATATTTCTCTCTTTCTTCCTCTCCCTTTCTCTCTCTCTCTAAAAGTCAGTAAACTATTTTTCTTAAAAAAATAATAAATGTAACCTAGAAGTAGCAAATTTTCCTAGACAGCAATCATCAGCAGAGTGGGACTATTCCATGATGTATACTCCTAAGCCCAAGTAAACTTTCTTTATGATTTTTTTTAAAGAAACTAGAGTTAACTAATATGAAAGTATGTAAAGCAATATGAAATGTGTATACTAATTCCAAGACAATTTGTCCTTAGAAATATTTTAATGATCTTCAAATTGCACAATTCAATTTTCTATCTATTATGCTATGAAAACCAATTCATGTTTTAGAACTATCATCTTTAAATTTCTTTAGGAAAAATAGGGTCCAAATTAGTGATCACCTAATTCTTTTAAATGTTGGATATATTCTTAGCATAATGTAAGCTGTTACACATGAAAAATTATAGCAACTCAAACACAACAATTTTTTAGTCAGTAGCACTTTCAATGTTTTAAGAAGGTTGGTTCTGCTGGCTAACATAGATTATTATAATTAATGAGAGCTGCACAGTTCATTCAAGGTATCATCATTTTTATTGTGCTATTTCTGAGAGATTAGACATTGTACACTATTTTGCAATCTCTTATATAAAGAAAAATATATGTTCATAACAAACTACTTTAGAATTTTAAAAAAAATATATCTGTTCCTTTGCTTTCAATCTCTTTTTTAAAAAACAAAGTATTCTCTCTCTTTTTTTAACACAATAAAAAACTCTTGAAAGAAAACTAAACTGGAAATCTGAGCTTTCTTTTGAAGGCTATAGTTTATTGAGAGAAAATGTGGTTGAGAAGAAAATAAAATCACAATAAAATCTCTTTAAATGAAAAGACAAAATAAAGAAGTAATGATATACAAGTCTGTTATTTTCCTAAGTCCTTTCAAAATGATTCTTTAATGTTAAAATTTCCATAATTTATAAAAAATCTATAAAAATACATATTTGTTATTTTTGCTTTACTTATTGGCCTTTATCCTACTCACTGGCCCCTCTTTTCCTCCAGAAGAATATAGTCTGCAAGGCAAAAGGAATGGCATCACCTCTTTAAATTCTACATTCTGACCCTAAATAAGACCATTTGTAAATTTCCAAATATTGACCTCTATCAAATATTTTAGACAAAATAACTTTTTACAGCATAACATCAAACTCATCTCTATCTAAAATCTCATTTCTCTTTCAAATTTCCTACTTGTTGGAACAGGATAACCTAATACTTAATATCGTGACTCATATTTAGGTGTTACTTAAGGAAATATAGAATGAATTGGATCACATTTTTTTTCTAATGTTTATACTGAAACTCTTTTAATGTGCTATTCTCTTTTCAGTTACTTATTTGTACAGAATTCTATCTAATAAAAGAGTAATATGCAAATTAGCCATCACTCCATGACAAAATGGTGGCACCCATAGCCACAGATGGCAGTGCCCAGTCCTCTTAGCCCTGCTGGAGTCCCCCAATCCACCAAGCAGAGGCATTAGGGCTGTGCAATATGCTAAAGAAAAAAAAGAAAACAAACAAACAAAAAACCCTATCTAATAAAGAGGGAATATGCAGGGGAGGGGAATTAGGGATGACCAGATTGACAGGGGAGGGCAGTTGTGGATGATTGGGCTGGCAAGGGAGTAATTAGATGTCAATCAGGCTGGCACGGGAGTGATTAGGGGGTGATCAGGCTGGCAGGCAGAAGCAGTTAGGGGCAATCAGGAAGGCAGGCAGGTAAGAAGTTGAGAGCCAGCAGTCCTGGATTGTGAAAGGGACCCCAGATTGGAGAGGGTGCAGGTTGGGCTGAGGGACACCCACCCCTCGTCCCCAGTGCATGAATTTCATGCACCGGGCCTCTAGTACTTATATATTAAGCATTATCTAAGTGTAAGGGAATCCCCAAAAGAAAGAGAAAAATATTTAGTTCAAATCACATGGACTCTGGACAAAACAGTATGGAGATTCAGAGCAGGTCCTCAGATCTGAAGCAGTAGCTATTATGCAATATTTATTAAAAAAAAAAGGATTAATGGAAAATTTGTAGTAAAACAAGAATTTGAGAACTACTAAGGATGGGTTTTAATACTCATCAAATATTACTACTTTTTACCAGAAAAAAAATTTTTTAATTCCTTATCTGTATTTTAAACAGAAAATGTTATATTCATTTACCATGTCTCTATTTTTAAATGTATAGAAAACTTTTTTATAATTAACTAAAAATCGTTTCTTACATCCACCGGTGCTTTTTATCCTTTTTCCTATGACATGCATCTTATATTAAAGTAGATTGGTTAACCTAACTTTCATTGTGAAGACTGAGTGAAAAACTTCAAACAAGTTCACCCGAGGCCTTACACAATAAGAGGTTGTTGTGAAATTTGTATATCAAATGCACACTATCATTCATTGACATTTTCTGGTTTTGGTTAGAAGATTTCCAAGATTGGGTAAGAAGTCTGGAAAAGCTGTTTCAACAGTAAAGGATGAAACCAGCTGGCCAGACTCACAAATATTAGGTCTAGTAATAATTAATGTCGTTTTCTAATACTTTTTTAAATCGAATTTATTTAAACAATACAACAAAATTTAATCAACAATATAGTTGCCGTTGTTTTCTAATACTTGTGCCCAATGCTCAGGAAGTATTTTAATCCCTCTGTTGTAAAATTCTTGTGATTTTGATGCAAAAAATTCGGTCAATGCATTTTTGAGGCATTCTTCATTATTAAATTTTTTTCCAAGAAGAAAGTTTTGCAAAGAACGAAACAAATGGTAATCGGAAGGGGCAATATCAGGAGAATATGCAGGTTGAGGGAGAACTTCCCATTCCAACTGGCGCAGTTTTTCAGCAGTGATTCTTGCAGTATGCGGTCGTGCGTTATCTTGGTGAAGAATTACACCCTTCAGATTAATCAGCGCGGGTTCTTTTTCTCTTAAAGCTTGGGCTAACCTTTCCAATTGGGCACTATACACTGCACTTGTAATGGTTTGGTTAGATGGTAAAAGTTCATAATGAAGAATTCCTTTAAAATTCCACCAAACACACAACATCACTTTTTTCACATGCAAGTCAGGTTTTGGCGTGGGCTGCGGAGCCTCATTTTTGTCCAACCATTGAGGCCGCCTTTTCAAATTAACATACAGCACCCATTTTTCATCTCCAGTAACAATTTGCTCTAAAAACGGCAAACGGTTTTGACGAGAGAGGAGCAAACTGCAAATTGTGACTCTTTGATTACGGTTGTTGTCAGTCAACTCATGAGGAACCCATTTTCCAAACTTTTGCACTTTGCCAAGTGCACGCAATTGATTGGAAATTGTTTTTTTGTGAACAATTTAAAGTTGTCGCAAGCTCTTGTTGGGTATTTTGAGGATTTTGCACCAAAAGAGCTTGAAGAGCTTCTTGATCAAAATTGGACACACGGCCTCGACCACTCTTGTCATCTAACGAAAAATTTCCCTCGCAAAATTTCTCAAACCAACGCTGGCATTTTCTGGCGCTAACTGCATCTTGACCAAGAGCACTACAGATATTTTTTGCAGCCTCACTTGCTTTTCGTCCTAATTGGAACTCGTAAAGCATGCAGTGCCGAATATGCTCTTCATCCGCCATCTTCTTAGCCCTAGTTTTGCAACAAAAACCAAACCAAACACAAGCTTTTTCAAGCAAAACCTGTTAACTGCACTTTACATGTTCTGTAGATACCACGTGTTTGAAGGTTATGTCAATACAAGTCAACGCCAAGCAAGATTTTAAACGAATGTTTAAAAACGACATTAATTATTACTAGACCCGATAAAAGAGAGCAAGGAGGGGAAAAAACAAATCAATTTTTTTTTTTTTTTTTGACAAAGAGAAATGTGGCCCTGTACATAGGATTCTGGTGAATCTTTGTAGAAATGATTTTAAGTGAAAATTTAAACTGAGGTGGATTGAAAAGTCATTAAAATGTGTATCGTCAAAACTGGTTTGGCTCAGTGGATAGAGCATCGGCCTGTGGACTGAAGGACCCCAGGTTCGATTCAGGTCAAGGGCATGTACCTTAGTTGCGGGCACATCCCCAGTAGGGAGTGTGCAAGAGGCAGCTGAAGGATGTTTCTCTCTCATCGATGTTTTTAACTCTATCCCTCTCTCTTCCTCTCTGTAAAAAAAAAAAAAAAAAATCAATAAAATATCTTTTTTTAAATAAAAAAGTGTATATCAATCTCTATTTAGGCATAAAATATTATTTTTAAAAGACATATACAGAAGACACTCAAATATCAATTAAAATATATCAAAATGGGTAGGGATGTATTGTGACTTATCCTAGAAAATCTCACAGCAGAAAATGGTAGACATTAAAATATTGATATCCCATTTTATCAGCAATACCAAACACCAAAAAGTAGTTACATAGATTTAATGTGAATGCTAATATTAGTAATTTATTTTATCACCAAAGCATATAACTAGTTCTACCTAAGATATGTGTTAAATATTTAAGGCAGTGCATAACTTTCTGTTCTTTTTTTTAAATCCTCATCGGAGGACATGCTGAGAGAGAGACATTAATATAAGAGAGAAACATTGATTGATCAGTGACACTTCCCTGACTGGGGATCAAACTCCTAAACAGTGCATATGACCTGACCAGGAATCAAACCAATAACCGTTCGGTGAACAGGATGACACCCAACCAAGTGAGCCACTCTGGCCAAGCAGGGAAGCTGAAAATAATATCGCCCAGTGATACTGTCCCACACTGCCATAAACTTCTTTGTTTTCCTGGATAGGGTATACAAATTATGTTATTATAAGTGTAAAAATAGATGACTTTCTTCCCAGGATATAATCAATCTAATTATCTTCCATAACAGTCAGTGTAGAATTAAGGTAATGATTTGCCATTTGCCTCAGTAAGACATGGAAATGTAATGACCAAAGTCTCAGAATAGTGTTCACAGATTCAAGTATTTGAACTCCCACAGTCCTGGTTAGGATTCTTACAATCATACCTCAAAATCAAAATACTGCATAAAAATAACTCAATCAGCACAATATGGGCAGAATTATAACCAGATTTTTTCAGTGAAATTAAAAACAAACTGGTTACCAATACTTACAGACAAACATTAAAAAATGTTTGACTACATCTCCATTGCCTCCCTCACCAGAGAATTTCAGTTGTTTGCTAGTCTGAGATGCCAGCTCTACACTTCAATCTATTTACTTCACACCTTTGATCTTGGTGGATTCTTTAGTTATTGTCATGGGGCACACAGCAGGGTCACACAGATTCCCACTGCAACTATCACCTTTTCCCAATGTTATTGCCATAATCAGATCTGGCTTTCTAGAGTTAGCAACTTTGGTTTGTCTTCTGCTTTCAGCTGCTTCTCTCACCTCTCCCCTTCCCACCCTTACCCTCCCTTCCCCTCTCCTCCCCTCCCCTCTCCTCTCCTCTCCTTTCTGCCATGCCGTTTTATTTCCTCTACCTGATTTTCTTCAAACTCCCCTGTTTTCCCTTTATCTCTCATTCTTTCTTTCTAATCCCACTTCTCTGGCTATCCACGTTATTTTTTCCTCCCTCTTTTATGTTTCAGGGATTCTGTGCTGTCTGCTCAGGTTCTTTAACACTCTGCCCTTCTCCTCAGCTTGGTGGGAGGAGCTATTTCCCCTTCAGGAAACCTCTGTCCAGTACTTTAAGAAGAAAAGCCTGGCCATTGCCACCAGGAAGGCAATTCTTGCTAAGAACCAAAACAAATCTTCTATCCTATTTTCTGTTTCTACAGTTTAAGGCAATTCCCAGTAGAGTAAAAGCCGCACGTCATGTGTGACAGACCTGAGGAATGGGTTCAGTGTCTTTGAAACGTGCCAGCTCCTCTCCTGCATTCCACCCCTTTTAGACTATTCTATCTGAAGTTCTCCTTGATGTTCTCTCTGACAACAAGCAGTGACACAGGGTCCTTCTCCCTGTGGTGTCTCTGGGAGGAGATGGGAATGGAGAAAACAGTAATGAGGCAAAAGGAAATGCTGATATAGCTAACCCCTGGACTGGGTTGGAAATCTCCACAGTGGTACAGATATGGTTGTTTCTTAAGATGGTGTTGGATAAGCTGACAAGAATACCCATTAGGAAGATCCCACAGGGAAAACGGAGAATTAAATGGGGGCACAAACAGGGCAGAGAGAGAAAGAGGAAAAGGGTAAAACAATAAAAGAGATTAAAATGACCATTTTTTCCAGTTGTTTTTCCCCAAGACCAAACTGTTTTCTGATTACTAACACTATACCCTACCTTAAGTTGCATCTGAGACCAAATCCTTCCTTCGATAGATATGTCAATTCCATAAGCCAGACCATTTGGAGTATCCTACAACTTGGCAGCAGAAATGGTCCTGGCTGACATTTCTCCTTTATGTTAAAAACAGTAGGTATGATAGCCCCAAACTAGAAACAACACGAAAGTGTCTGTCACTAGGAAAATGAATAAAGACATTATAGTCTATTCATATAAATTACATTGACACATATATAAACATCTAATACTTTGCTACATGAAAGAAGCCAGAAAGAAGGAGTAGAGAAAATACTATTAATGACAAGAGTCCATTTATATGAAAAATCAGAAAGTGGCCACTATAAGTGGGAGAGGAGTTGACTTAAAAAGGAGAAGAAAAAGCATTTTGGATTGTCAGAAAATTTTATATCTTCCTTTGGGTGGTAGATTGATGGGAGTGTTCAATTATCAAAATTCCTCAAATTACTTAAAATTTATGAATTATATTGTATATTGACCATACTTCAATTTTAAAAGACAATACTCCATTCTACTGTTTATGTAAGCAATAGCTGCATCTGCTACATGTGGCTATATAATGCAAAATTAAGTTAATTAAAATTAAATAAATAAAATGAACAAATTTACTTTTAATTGCACTAGCCACATTTCAACTGCTCAGTAACCACAAAGAGCTAGTGGCTGCTCTATTGGTCAGTGCACATATAGAACATTCCAACCACCCTATATAATAAAAGAGTAATATGTGAATTGTGCCCTGGACCAGGAGTTCGACCAGAGTTCAACCAGGGTGTAGGGTGGGGCCAGCTGTCTACTGCCCCAGACTCATCCCCCATCTGCCCCCTCCCCTGACCATCCCCCCCAGTTGGGGGCAGGGCAAGCTGGCCAAACTCCCACATCCCCTCCCCCAAATTCATGGAAGGGTCCTCTAGTTGCTTAATGTTCTACTAGGCAATGTTAATCTGACAGAAGCCTTATATTTAATGTTTGAGCAATAACCACTATTTGTTACTGACTGATTTAGTTGATTCCACTGATCTTTCTGACTACCCTTTTATTTCTTCTTTTTTATTGACAAAAGGTCTCATTATGTTTCCAAGTCTATCATCCTTCATTTCCTCCTTTATTTTATTATTAGCTTACCTCAATTGGACTTCTGTTCTTTCTTCAGAAAAGGTAATCTCAGAAATTAATAGTGGGCAACTAATCATTAAGTCCAGCCCACCTCTCTTAGACTCATTCGACTGGCAAGGCTGGCATCCTTCAACAGTCACCACTCTCCTTTTCAAAATTCTCCTTTTCCTGATTATGTGCAATTCACCCCAACTCTATTTCTGATTTCTGATCTCTGATTTCTCCTTCTGCTTTGTTAATGCTTCTTTCTGCTTCAGCCTTTTCAAGACTTTGTTAGAATTCTCCAACTCTCAATATTACTCCAAATAATTTTTCCGAATATAAAATACTTTTTTCAATGGGAATATTACCCCAGATTACAAACAAATAAAATTGACTGTCCAGAACTGCTCTGGTACAATAATACAGTATCCAGCAGACCCCATCCTATCCAAGCATGGCCTTGGCTTTAAGCCAATGGAACTCTTCTGTCAGATCACAATTAGCACAGGCTCATGGCGACTGGGAATTCCTTATCCAAACTGGCACTTGAGTTCTAGTTCGACCTCTTCAACTGAACTTTTTTTCCCTACCTTTATTAAGTGGAACCATCTGAAACAGGCCATCTTAAAGCAAATTTATAATCTTCTTTTTGCTTAATAAATCTTCATCAGGCTTCCCTATTTTTATTTCTTAATCATTTATTTCTACTTGTCTATCAGTAATAATCTCATGTAGCCTCTTCTTTGATGTCTTCATCACCACTCTGGTCAACATTATACTTTTCATTATCTCAAGAATAGCAGAACCTGTTTTGGAACCATAAATGGTCATTGAATTATATTATGTCTTGATTTGCAATTAAGTATTATTGTGTTATTACAAAACAAACAAGCAAAAAACAATGTATCTAAATGAGTAACTCTACTTGAAGTAAAATGCATGTCAAAAACATTAGCTCTCCTCATTATTATTTATATATCCTGCCTGGAAATCTAGACTAAAAGATCCTTAAGAATAGAAAAATGTGTCCAGTAATTTTAGTATACACCAACTGTGTGTGACAGCATTTCTATACATATTATTTGTCTGTACAGCACATATTGATTAAAGATGATACTGCGTTCTGCACACATAGGTAATCAGTAAACTTCAAAAATTTAATTACAACATATGCAAACAATTTGAAGGCAAATAGGAACAAGAGTACAAACCTCTGCTACATGAAAGAAGAATGCAAAAAAAAAAATCAGCTCTGAATTTCTTAACATCAATGCCTGTTGTTTATTTGATGTTTAACTTCCATGTAAATAATATTTAAAAGAAAACATAAGTGCTCGTTGTCAAATCAAGCATACTTTCTTGAAATAAAAACTAGAATGCTATGATGCAAGTTGCAGCTCATTGTACTAGCCAACTGCTCCAAGCAACCTCCTTGCTTCCCTTTGGCAGATGGTACTCGTTATGATTGCTCTCAAATGAGAGGGTGGTTGGAAGCAGGCTTATATTTACAATTATGGCTCTCACATAAGGAGGTTCAGTAGGGTGCTAAAGCTAATTAACTGTCCACATCTCAATATTTTTTCTTCCTCTAGCTCATAACCATTTTGGCAATCGTAGAGAAAGGGCAGCCTAGGGAAAGAGCTGAGGAAACTAAGGATATAGATTAGTATGTAATGTGTTATTTTTTTAAATGTTGAAGTAATAATCTTAAACCATTGCTATGGTTACAAAAACACTCATGGGGCATAAGACAATTCAAGATACATGGAGACCTGAATATTTCTACTTAAGAAAAAAAGATTTAAAATAACAGTTTCAAACATAGGCTTGCCCACATTATTCTGACACAGGCACAGTAGAAAGGAGATTTGAGGTGATGTATGTCCATTGATGGCTCTGTAAGTACAGAAATATGGAGCTCAGTTAGGAAAGATTTGACTGATAGGGTATTTGGCTAAGAATATTTTTCCCAGTTCTAAAAAAAAAAACAAAAAACAAAAACAAAACAAAAAACCCACCATGAATATACCAAGATATATTGTTATTGTAAAATCCTGAGAATGTGAGGACAGGAAAAGTAAGTGGAGACTGACTTAAGTTTTACAAATAGGAGCAGCATTCCTAAGCAAAGTTAAGCTAGTAAGTCAATCACCATCCATCTCCATTTAGAACAAAATTCAACCAAAAGCAAAAGTATATTAAAAAGTAGGTTGGCCCATGTCATTGATTTTTAATAGTTTCCATATAAATAAAATCTCCATAATCAAGATTCGGTATACATATCCTCTGGCAGTCTTTCAAAAAGAAAAGAATTTCAAACTAGCTACTTATATTAATAAAATTGTAGAACTTGGCCTTCTAAATCTCAGGATCCTCTGTCTCTCCCTGCATTTACTAGACTGCATTGCTAAACTGTTATTGCTAACCCTTATAAAAGTGTCTTTATACTTAACTAGCTGCCTGGTGCACAAATTCATGCACAGGTGGGCTCTGGCCAGCCCACCACAATTGGGGCCAATTGGGGCAGGCCCACCAGGGGGGAGGAGACATGGGAAGTTGGCCAGCCAGCCCAGCCCCGACCATGGTGAGCTGGACCAATCAGGGGCAGGGGCAGCTGGGGAGGGGCCACATGTGGTTGGTGGGCCAGCCTCGCCCCTGGTTGAACTCCCAGTTAAGGAGGCAATTTGCATATTAGCCTTTTATTATATAGGATTATTATTGTTTTGATTCTTATTCACTAGTTAGGAGAGAAAGTTTTAAACAAAATAATTATACTATTAGTGAACATTCTCTCTGCAACAGATTTACATTTTTATCTCAAATTTTTTTTTTTAATTTAAGTGCTCTTTAATATATTCAACCAATAGGTCCTCCTTTCTCCCTCCCTCATGTTCTCCCTGTATATCCCTGAGGAACATTTTATTTCTGCATGCATAAGGAATTCTTCATGTAGTACCCTGAACACTTGGATACTATTCTATTTCTTAATTTTACAATATGTTCCTTTTCATTAAGAAAGAAGGTAAAAATGTGTGAAATCAAAGATACACATTTTCCATTATTTGTTCACTGATGTTTACTCTGTTATTTAAATATGAATAATTCAGATAAAAACTTCTACTAGTCAAGCAAAATTTTGAAATGTACAAATCAAAACAATTTTTGGAGCAAACAAAAATGACAATAAGTAGAAGAAAGTATAGTTTATTCTAACATTCTACACAATATTCTAACTCAAGTTTAAAGGGTTTTAGAAAAGTAAGGAATTGAATATTTATTTTTTTAGAGTAAAAACTTATCTCCTGAGTATACCATAATCATAGTAATTTTCTTGAGATTTTATCCACTAGCCTTTTCCCACCAGCATTTGCAGATGTTCGGTTATTTTACCCACCAGCATCTGCAGATGCTCTAGTATTGCAGGAATATTCCTTAGGTATAAAGAAATGTTTCAGATAAGGATAGAGGAATGATTTTAAAAAAGTAAGAAGTTATATAAGCAGTACAAACATTTTGATGAGGTGTATATTTGGAAGAACAAATTTTTAAAAATTACAGTTTTGATTAAGAGAATTTCATATTTTGTTCATTGACAAGCTGAGCAGATTTAAGTTTTAGGAATTAACAAAGTGCTATCTACAGAAATATTCCTGAACTTTATAAAACAATGAACTAAATGTCAACAGAAATTCAAAAGCTCTAATAGAAATAATAGGTCTCATCTAGACTAGAGAGATAGTCATCAAATTAGAATCTGCAAGACTCAATCTGCTACCCATCCAAGAAATTTCTGAAGTTATATTGCATTTAACTTGGGAAAATGTCATATAATACTAATTTTTTTTAATTAATGTGTTATATAGAGGGCATAGTTACTATTTTACACTTTAAATATACCATACATTAACGCTTGGATTCAGCAATTTTTAAAATTAATTTTGGCCTCAGAATTTGATATACTAAATTTTTAATTTTATTTTATAGCTAGAAGCCTGGTGCATGAATTTGTGCATGGGTGAGGTGCCTTGGCCTGGCTGGTGATTGGGCCAATTAGGGGGCCATCCGGCTGGGGGAAGGGACCACGGGAAGATGGCCCACTGCCAGTAGGAGGAACTGCAGGAGGTTGGCCGGCTGGTCACAGGAGGTTGGCTGACCATAGGAGATTGGCTGACCATGGGAGGTTGGCTGTGGGAGTGCATTGACCATTAAGGGGCAGTTCCTGCATTGAGTATGTACCCACTGGTGGTCAGTGCTCATCACAGCAACCAGTCAACTGCTCTTTCAATTGTTCGGTCACTTAAGCTTTTATATAGAGAGATTTTAAATGCTACATGCAGTAGTCTAAAAGACCCTATAGATTAACCAAATATATCAAGCCATAATCATATAATTTAATCCTGCTTCAAAATATGGACAATTACATAGTACAGTATTGAAAGCACCAAAATGGAATCAAGGACAATCCCTCCTGCTTTCTTAAATGTTAGTTTCTGTGCATTTATACAAATAAATGCAATAAAAAATTCACTATTGATTTTCAAAAATCCTATATAATAAAAGCCTCGTTGGCATCACGTCCTTGTGCAACATCCTCATGTGACATCATCACAAGGTGGCCGTCACAAGATGGACACCACAAGATGGCCACCCACACAGTGGAGGGGGGGGCTAGTGGCTGCTCCACGTGGTAAAGCCTGGGGATTCCACGGCTGTACACAGCGCAGAGGAGGCTGATCCTGACGTCTCTGCTACCTCTCGTGGAACAGGCAGGTCGCAGCAAGGGAGGGCAGTAGTTGTGGGTGATCAGGCTGGCAGGGAAGGGGAGTTGGGAGCAATAAGGCCAGCAGGGGAGCAGTTAGACATCAATCAGGCTGGCAGGAGAGTGGTTAGGGAGTGATCAGGCTGGCAGGTAGAAACAGTTAGGGGCAATCAGGCAGGCAGGCAGGGGAGCAGTTAGGAGCCAGCAGTCCCAGATTGTGAGAGAGTGCAGGCCAGGTTGAGGGACACCCTCCCCATGTACTAATTTTGTGCACCGGGCCTCTAGTAATTTCATAAGACACTATCATCTTAATATACCCATTATATCATTATCAAAGATTGGCTGAGAAGTCACAAAGATTTGCAGTTAAAAAATGTGCATAGGGTACAACACAGGAATGGGCAAAATAATATTTACAGTTGTGAGTATATAAAAGAGTTTCTTCTTATATTATTACTAGAGGCCCAGTGCACAAAATTTGTGTGCGGGTATGAAATTCATTTGTGGCTACATTCCCTAGGCCTGGCCTGTGATCAGGGACATCTTCCCTGGCTGCCCGCAGCCAGCCCTGCCCCTCACCGCCACCCACCCCCTGTGCCCCGTGTGCTGTTGGATGATTGGAGCCTGCCAGCCGGGGAAAGAGACCAAGAGGTGTTCAGTAAGTCTCATAGTGACTGGTCGAGTGGTCATTCTGGTAGTTCCACCTTTAGGGTCAATTTTCATATTACCCTTTTATTATATAGGATGGTGCCGGGTGCATGGGTCAGGGCTGGCTGGCCTATCCTGATGGGGGCCCCAGATCAGGGTGCGGGTCACCAGTTGGGGGCTGGGCCAGCTGAGGAGAAGGGCTGCAGGCAGTTTGCAGGCTGGCCACACCCCCAATTGGGGTGGGGATCCCTGCTGGGGAGCAGGGCTGGCCAGGGCGAGGGGCCATGGTCATTCTGGTCTCCAGTCATTCTGGTCATTCTGCTATTTTTGTCACTGGGCTTTTATTATATAGGATTAACTAAAGGCCCAGTGCATGAAATCCATGCACTCAGGCAGGTGCATGGGGAGGATCTTCAGCCTGGCCTGTGCCCTCTCGTAGTCTGGGAGCCCTTGGGGGATGCCCAACTGCTGGTTTAGGCCGGATCCCTGGACATCCTTAGCACTACTGCCTCCTCTACTACACTCGCCAGCTGTGATCCCAGCTCCTGTGCTGAGTGTCTAACCCCTGGTTGTTAGTATGTGTCATGGTGACCAATTGTTCTGATGGACAGTCGATTTGCATATTAGCCTTTTATTATTTAAGATTATTATATTATTTTTCACATGAAAAATTGTAAACTTATATATTGTACCCTGTAAACTATGTAATTATTTATGTAAACATTGATAGGGATTTTTCTGAAATAGTTGCTAAAACTAATTATTTTCTAAAAAGTTAAAATCATAGATTACAAGTTTCCTAAGGTTTATTCCTAAATGGAAGCCCTTGATTCTATGACTCTGCCTTATATACTATATCTACATGTCAATTGAATCTCAAACCAGGGGAACATCGGGTGATTTTGTGCATATAAAACCTCTGAGTTAGACAGGTGCAGACATTTGGGTCTGCCAAGGGTTTACTATCAGAGATAAATATGTAGTTAAGGTTTTAAGTGTCCAAGAGTTTCAATCTCACTCTGCTTCTGGTTGAAATACTAGTTTCAGTGTAATTATGGCAATTTAATTCAGTTGAGAAAATGAGGAGAAAAATGAAACCCTGTGCTTCTGGGAAAATAATTTATATAGGTTTCAGAGAGTATAGGATGAGGATCTTACAGTGAAGACAAACGTTCCCCTAAGGAGTTATGCTAAACATTTCCCAATTTAAGAAGGAAGTGCAATTATCCATTTCCTCTGAGCATACTTTGTGTGCTGTAGTTACTGCCAAGACAGCATTACTTACACTTGCTTATTTAGAAACCCCACCCCCAACTCAGCACCCTTTAGCAAAGTTCTGCACTATCTTTGTCCCATCTTGTGGAGCCTTCTGAAAAGTAATCCTTTGTATCCCCTTGGCCAAGATTGTTGGCAGAACAGAGTTACAAACAGACTAGTAGAATCTGCTCACCTTTTGCTCCAGGAACATGACTTGGCTGGTGGTGGTCGTGATGGTGGTGGTGGGACTTAGAGAGAGTGGAAGGGAGGGGGAGAGACAGAGAGAGACACATCTATTGGTTGCCTCTGGCATGTGCCCCCACAACTGAGGTACATGCCATTGACTAGAATCAAATCCAGGACCCTTCTGTTCACAGGACAGTACTCTATCCGCTGAGGCAAACCAGCTAGGTATTTGGGGTTGGGGGTATGTTGTTAAATTATATGAGTTCTTTATAAATTGTGGATATTAACCCCCATTAGGATGTATCATTGGTGAATATCTTCTTCCATTCAGTAGGAACTTTTGTTTTGTCAATGATTTTCTTTGCTGTGCAAGCCCTTTTTAGTTTGATGTAGTCCCAGTTGTTTATTTATCTATTCTTGTTTCCCTTGCCCAAGGAGATATATTAAAAAATATTACTAAAATTGATGTCAAAGATTTTTCAACTTATATATTCTTCAAGACTTTTAGGGTCTTGTGTCTTACATTTAAGTTTTTAATCCATTTTAACTATATTTTTGTATATGGTGCAAAAAGTGGATTGTTTTGTTTGTTTTTTCATGTATCTGTCCAGTTATCCCAATACCATCTATTGAAAAGACTGTATTTACCCAAATGCATTTTCTTACCTCCTTTGATATAGGCATGGGTTTATTTCTGGGCTGTCTATTCTCTTTTATTGATCCATGTGTCTGCTTTTATGCCAGCACAATGCTGTTTTGATTGCAATAGCCTTGTAATATAGTTGAAAATCAGGTAGAGTGATAACCTCCAATTTTGTTATTTCTCAAGATTTCTATGGATATTTGGGGTCTTTTGTGGAACCATGTAAATTTTAGGATTACTTGTTCTAGTTCTGTGAAATATACCATTGGTATTTTCATAGGAATTCTATTGAATCTATAGATTTCTTTGAGTAGTATGGACATTTTAATGATGTTATTAGTCCTATCCATGAGCATGTCATATGCTTCCATTTATTTATATCTTTTTTCAATTTCTTTTTTAGTGTCTTATAATTTTCCAAGTATATATGTTTTACTTCTTTGGTTAAATATATTCCTAAGTATGTTATTATTTGTGATGTAAATGGTATTGTTTTCTTAGTTAGTAAAGACCTCTTTAGCCAAGATACCCTCCCAATTCTTAACCACCACACTTGGATATGGTACCAGTTATTTCACATATCCTTTAACCAGTCTTGACATTTCTTATTTTTTTATCCTTAGGTACAGAACTCCTGTTCAAATAGTCTTCAGGGGATTCTGAAGAGTGTTTGTTCTGTAATTTAGTTGTCATATTTATATGGTCATGCAAAGAGGTAAGCAGAGTATTTACCTATGCTGCCAACTTGATGGCTTCAGTTTTAAAAGTCAGCACATGCATTTTTTGAGAATCACTTTCCTAGTTGCATAAGAAAAACATGAACACATTTTTTCTTGCATTAACTTCTTGCATTATTTTTTATCTCAGCATAAACAATAGTCCAAGTACTTATTATAATAATCAAATGCCTAAAAGTGTGGTAATTTCTATATTCTACATAAAAGTATCTCCATAGGCTTTAGCCCATGAGCTGAGGGCAGGAGTCCAAGACTCAGAGAAGGAATATGAAGTGCAACACTAGTTAATAAAGAGTAATTAGTCACCCATTGTGCACAATCCTGAGAATGCTGACATATGGGTTTAGATCCCATAAGTGAAGTTGAAGAATTTGTCTCTAGAAAAAATAATCTTCAAAAAATAAACACTAATAGTTTGTGTTTTCTCAGCTAAAAGGCCTCCAATAGTGAAACTGACCAGTTGATAACATTTATCTCAGACAAAACTTCTAATCAGCCAAAACCGGTTTGGCTCAGTGGATAGAGTGTCGGTCTGTGGATTGAAAGATCCCATGTTCGATTCTGGTCAAGGGCATGTACATTGGTTGGGGGCATATCCCTGATAGGGTCTGTGCAGGAGGCAGCTAGTTGATGTTTCTCTCTCATTGATGTTTCTAGCCTTCTATTTCTCTTCTTTCCTCTCTGTAAAAAATCAATAAAATATATTTTTTTAAAAACTTTTAATCAACTATATGGTTCATCATTCTTAAATATCAATGGAAAGCCAAAAAAAATCAACATTCATTTGAAAAAAAAAATCCTAAAACATGAGCAATGAAAAGAAATAAAAATGAAAAGAACAGGGGAAATTTTAAAAACCTAATATTTATGGGATTTCAGGGATAAGTGAAATAAACTAATGAAATAAAAAGACAAGTTTACAAAAGTAGAATGTACAGAAAAAAAGAGCTCTTAGAAAAAGTAAAACTATAAACATGAGATTCAAACATATATGAAAAAATAAAGCAGAAAAACTGTACTTAAAAAAATAAGAATACAAATAAAGGGAAATGTACATAAAATTTTAGGGAACTAAAGATCATTTTTAAAAGCCAGTATCCATATAGTAAGAATCCCAAAACAAACAAAAAAACATAAACAAACAGAGAATGGATGGAGCATAAAAATACCTAAAAATATTCAAGTAGATATTTTAAAATCAAAGGACTTATCTCCAAGTGTCCTGGATTAAATTGTATACCTTCCTCCACCAAAATGCTTATGTGGTAGCTTTAACCCACTATACCTCAGAATATGTTTTTAAGAGGTGATTAAGTTAAACTGAGGTCAATAATGTTGGCCCTAATTCAGTCTAACTGGTGTCCTTATAAACTGAGGAAATTTGACACACAAAGAGACAGCAGGTGCACACTTGCATAGAGAAATGATCACGTAAGACCACACTGAGAGAAGGTGGAGAGAGGCCTCAGGAGAAAACAAACCTGTTTACATCTTGGTGTTGGAGTTCTGGCCTCCAGAATTGTGAGGAAATAATTGTGGTGTTTTGTTATGATAGCTGTAGCAAACGAATATATCAAGGGATGAAGAAAAATCCTCGCCAAGGCACGTCACAATGAAATTTCAAAACACCAAGTTCAAATAAAGAGTCACAAAGGCTTCCTGAGAAACAGGTCTCACGAAATAACAAGCATCTGAACTGTATTATACTTCAGAAAAGCAACCCTGGAAACCAGAAGGCAATTTAGTAATACCTTAACAATTCTAAGGAAAATTAATTTTTTTAATTAGACTTCTATATCTAGCCATCCTATTAATTAAGGATGATAGGAAGAAATTTGTAGAAATGCAAGGTCTCAAAGTATATACCTACCATCCAGTTTTTCTCAAGAGCTTACTGAAAGATACATTCCACCAAAACAGATGAGGTATGAAGGAAGAAGGAGGCATGGGTTTAAGAACACTAGAGAATTTACCCAAGAGGGAGGTGAAGGGAATTCTGGAGGTGATGGTGAAGGACTCAGAGAAAACCAAGGCTTATTGGACAGAAAACTCCAATAAAGTAAGATGCCCAGAAGTGAAACTAAAATGAAAATTAAAGCTTAAAAACATGCATATTATTTAGGGATGAAGCTTTATACTTCTGGGTAGGAAAGTGAATTCATGATAGGGGTTCAGAAAACTAAACAAATGAAAAATTAGGTAATCCTTAACTTCAGCAAAAATAAAAAAGTGTGTAAGAAATAAAATGAAATTTTCATATACTAAAGGGCTCAACTGAGAAGAATAATTGCATAGAGATAGTAGAAGCATGGGATAATAACTACAAGGTACTAACTAATTGTACTGGGAGGGCGGGGACAAGGCAAATGCATGTGGTGGGAAGTGCTGGTGAGGTATGGTAACCTCTAGCCTCATCTTCTCTAGTAGCAAGTCAATAGATAATATCTAAAACTAAAATTGCAAACTCACAGAATAAAAAATAAGCATTCCTTTTGGAAACACGGAGGTTACTATTACCAGAAATATTTAAAACAGCTGGCTCTAAGAAGCAAGAATCAGAAGTGGCAAGACAAAGGGCTATTTTTTTGTTGTTGCTCCTGTTACAAATTTATGAAACTTCTTGAATTTTAAAACTTTGTGCATTGAACAATTTGACCAAAAATTTATTTAAAAATTATTCAGTTGACTGTGAGTCAAATCAACTGTACTGGTAATCTCGGTTTGGACTGGATGTATTATCTGAGTATTTCTGCTTGTCATAGCCAACTCCTACCTTCTGGCCCAGTTCTCCATGACTTTGGCCTTGTCAGCAGATTCAGTATTGGGTTTCCAATAGTTACTTGCCATTATATCATCATCATCTGGTATCATTGGTGCCTCTTTCAGATAAAATGGTTCTTGCACATTTTTTGCATTGGAAATTGGACTCCTTTCTTGGTTTTCTGTTTTCAGGTAGGAACCCAGGAACAAGACAGAAGTGTATTTATTAGAACTGGTGCCCTGAATTAGAAGGTGGAACATGCCTCTTTATCATGCCTCTGAATAGAACACTTAAAATGCCCATGGCTAAGAACAAATTTATAGTTGGATGAACTGGGTACATCTTATTGTTGCACTCCAGTCACATGAACTCTCAGCAATGGCTTGCTTTTGGCATTTAAAATGAGGATTTACTCGTGAACTCTATTGCTCGTTGGAGTTTACCTATATCCTCCCTCCCTCCCTCCCTCCCTCCCTCCCTCCCTCCCTCCCTCCCTCCCTCCCTCCCTCCCTCCCTCTCTCCCTTCCTTCCTTCCTTCCTTCCTTCCTTCCTTCCTTCCTTCCTTCCTTCCTTCCTTCCTTCCTTCCTTCCTTCCATACATCCAGTATTTTATGATTTATGCAGCACACAGTACCAGTGTATTTGTTGCCAGGCCTCACTGAAAGCATCCTTCTTTAAAGAGGATTTGCAAAATCTCTGCCTCTATAAGCCCTGCCTGGACACCCAATAGCTAACTCTTTGCTGATCTGACTGCCTGGACTGAGCACTGCCACTTCCTCTCATCGCTATTTTGAACTTCTCTCACATAAACCGCTTATTTAACTCATGCTGGATTTAGGATAACTTCCTTAAACCAAGTATAGTATAATCTTGACTGCCTAAAAACAGGAAAGCTTTAAAAAACTGTTTTGAGGTTAAATCTAACTCCAAAAAGCCTTTGTTTTTAGTATTTATTGGTGTTCTCAGGCATAGTTCACTATGAAAATATACTGTACTAGCAAGTAACACAGAAGCAAAGAGATGTCTAAAGCTTTGGACAATAACAACTGGCAGGTTTAATATTTTAGGATAATGTTTCCAAGTACTATTTTTTTTTTATCACTACTGGGAAACTAGCATTCAGGCATGGACAGGAAAGGTTTTTGGCAATTGGGCTCCTGAATAAAGAAAGTAAATGAATTTCTCAGTGGGGTAATAAGAGACACATCATTGGCTTCCTTTTAGATCTTGTGAGTACATTAATGAGGCTTTTCCTCCAGTTCTTATGAATATAAAACTCTGGTTGGCTTGCACATACTTCTACGTTTCTAGACTTCAGCTGGAAGTTTGCTGGGAAAGGACCCAGAATGGCCCTTCTGCTCTGAAGGTCGTCAGGGATAGGTGATCCCAGGTTGTACACAGATGCTCTGCAATAAACACTCCTGACAACTACTGGATCCTTTCTTTTCTTTTAGGCCCACAAATATATTTTATTTTCATAAACTATGACTATAAGTGAAATTATGAACTATGTGTTATTCTTCAGTATTATATTTTTCAACTTTCACTGAGGCTTCTACTAAGGTGACCAGACGTCCCGCTTTTGGCGGGACAGTCCTGATTTTTTTTTTTTTAAAAGCTTTTTTTTAAAAAAAATATATATTTTATTGATTTTGTACAGAGAGGAAGGGAGAGAGATAGAGAGTTAGAAACATCGATGAGAGAGTCATCGATCAGCTGCCTCTTGCACACCCCCTACTGGGGATATACCCACAACCAAGGTACATGCCCTTGACCGGAATTGAACCCGGGACCCTTCAGTCCCCAAGCCAACGCTCTATCCATTGAGCCAAACTGGTCTTGGCAACAGTCCTGATTTTTAACAATTTGTCCAGCATCCCGCAGCGTTTTAAAAAAGTCCCGGTTTTTGCCAAAGCTTAGCTTCTACTAAATGACAAATGCTTGCTTTCTAGAGTAATAGAGCCTCTAAAATATCAAAGAGAACAAGGCGTTCTGACAGCGAGAGGTAAACGTTTGCCTACATGTACTATTAGAGGTTGTAAAAGCTAAAATTCAATGTTACTACTTCCCTGAGGGTCATGTATCCCATTCCTGGCTAATGAAATGCTTCTGCTGCTGTAGCTGCTTCTTTTGTGCCTGGTCCTTCTGCATGATGTCTGGAGGCCCAGCTGCCATGCAAAGATGGCAGAACAGGAGGAGAGGAGACTGGTTTCTTGATGGCATCACTAAGCAGGCAGTGACAGCCTACATTTGGCCTAGAAACTTAGCTTTTTAATAGCTGCTGTTAGAAGGAACATTCGTGTCTCCCTCGAATTTACATGTTGAAACCTAATCCTCCAACGTACTCATGTTAAAAGGCGAAGTCATTGTTCACAGGCAGAATGAGTCCATTTGCCTGTGCACATCAAAGCCCAATAAGACACACACATCAGTCTGCAACCAAGAAAGGATTTATTCATGGAGGAGATGGCACCATGCTCAGTCACAGGCCAGCTGATGCTCAAAGACCTGGCTCCCCAGTGGCTTTCGGGGATGCATTATATGGGGGGGGGGCGGAATCCTGAATCACGGTGACTAATGCAGTTAGGATTGTGGTCTCTACTGACTGGCTGGTGCTGAGAGAAGGAAAATTAACCATTGCATCTGGTCCTAATGTCATCCATGGAGTTTTTCTGTCTGATTCCGAGAGGATTTGTTCCACAGGATAGTTCTGCTTTCATAAGTCAAGAGCTAAAATACACCTGAGGCTAAAATGTTAGTTTTAGTTTAGTTTGACTGAAAACTCTGTGTCTGCAGTCAATAGACCAGAGACCTTGTTCCTAAGATTATTGGATACTGACCAGAACCTCAATGTCCCGAGGACTTAATTGTTAAGCAAAGGATAGGGAGGTGGGTGAGTCAGACTGCTTGAAGAGGCCAGTTTGAGTCAAAGGAAAAATAAATAAAAAGAAAAGGCCAGATTAAATAAACATTTTTGCCTGGTGATACCATCATGAATGGGATTAGTACCCTTATAAAGGAGACCTCCGAGGGCTCTCTTGCCCCTTTTGCCGTTTGAGGACATAGAAAAAGATACCAAATCTGCCAGCATCTAATTCTTGAACTTCTTGGTCTCCAGAACTGTGAGAATTTTTTTTTATTGTTCATAAGTCACCCAGACTGTGATCCTTTGTTCCAGCAGCCTCAGTGCACCATGGCAATAGCTGCAAAACATAGTCTATACATGGAAACGTAGATAGAAGTTAATGCAAAGTCATGGCTTGCTTTTCAAAGCACATGGGAAAGTGATATCACCTTTACAGACCTGTAAGGTGAAATTAGCCATTAGTACAACACACCCTTGACAGTGTATATTTGAGGGGGAAATCACTCATACTGGACAAAGGCCTTGGCTAGCTCCCCTGTTTACTCTGATTTCTACCACTATGCAAAGTTAACATTTCAGGATAATTTTAGGGTAAGAAGGAATATTTTTATAGAACTATTCTAGAAAAAAATCAAGGGTGTGTATGTGTGTGGATTCTCAAAGTTAGGACAAAGGAGACACAATGAGATTATATAACTATATTAATACATATACGTGGAGTATTACTGCTATGTAGCTATCACTGCTATGTAGATAAACATCACTTTCTCTATGGAAATTTAGTTCAGGGCTGCTGCTCATCACATAAGATGATGTTCATTCTGCTGCAGACCAAGCAGCATAGATTCCCTGAGCCAAGGTGTTGAGCAGATGTTTATTGGAGAGGATCACTTAGACCAGGATTTCTTCCTCTCTGCCTGCATTATTTCCTGATGAGGGATCATCTCTCATTAGCAGCTGCTTAAGGAGAAGGAATTTGCAGTAAAAGAAATAGACAAGTGGGGACTGAAGGATTGGAAGGGGAAATCTCCTGTGCTCATAAGCCATAAGCTAATTTTTACCTCTAGAAATGTGAATGCATACACTGAAATGCTAAGTGACTGCTTTTGAGAACACATACACAGAGAAAGCAAGTGAGAGGAGAATGACTACGGAGAAGATTCAGTGCTTATGTCCTTTTGTAAGTCAGGGCATGACTAGGAGAATTAGTATTGACACAGGGAAAGGGAGCTTGTACTCTGTGGGTTAAAGTTCCGATGAGCACTAATGAGCATGCCTTCTAGCACTTCCTCATTAAACTCCAATTCTTTTCTCCCTGCTTCTGAACTCTTTCCATTACAAACTCCAGGTTCAATTAATATTAAAATATTCAGGAACCACTATTTCCAGAAAAAGTCAGCAAACTGCATCATCTTTAGTGCTTTTAATAATACATTGCACAGTGACCTTCCTTCACAAATAATTCATTTACTAACTAGAATACCACATTCTGAAACTAGCTATGTAACCTTAAGAAATCTCCACAAAGACACTGCAAACAAGAGAAAGCTTTCTGAAAAGCTGTCCCAGTTAATGTCCGTGAGCTATCCTTTCTGAGCCAATGCAGAAGGAAGCATGAGTTAAATAAAGACTTTCACCCAGCTTTGAAAAATGATAAATCATGACAAATTCAATTATAGGGAATGAAAACAACTAGCATGTATAGAGCAGTACAGTGTTTAAAAAAAAGCTTTCACATACACTGTCCCCTATGAAATTATTACTCTAATAATTGTTTTGTCAGATAGCTACAGAACAGGATTCCTCAGCATGTCTTACTTCTTGTCGGAGTAAAGAAACAATGATTTTAAAACACTTGGTCAGATTTCAAACTGCAGGGGAAGACAGCAGATTTTGTAAGATCCTGTTTCATTGTTAAAAGAAAATGGAATCCATTACTTGATATCCAGGCACCCCATTTATACCTCTTAATAGTGTCTGTGGAAGCCACCTATAAAAGATCTAAACATCAATTAAGTTTCAGAACGTTTTTTGCACCCCAGTTACTGACATTCTAAGTCATCTCAACTAAATTAAGAGCTGTTTAAAGAATTCCCCTTCTCCCCCCACCCCCCCCATTTTTAGACTTAACAATTGGGGGATTTCTGGCATGTAAATAGGATTAAATCTTAAAACCAATTTTACAGATTAAAAACTAAAAGTTATCCCTGGCCCTGCTGGTGTGGCTCAGTCTGTTGAGTGTCCTCCCATGCACCCAGAGGTCATCAGTTGGCTCCCAGTCAGAACATATGCCAGAGTTGTGGGCTCAATCTTCGGTAAAGGGCTTGTAGGATGCATCCAATTGATGTTTTACTTTCACATCAATGTTTCTCTCTTTCTTTCTCCTTCTCACTTCTTCTCACTCTAAACATCAATAAAAAAATATTGCAAAAAATTAAAAGGTATCTCAAGGAGCACAGAATTAAATGTGGTCTAGATCCATTATGGTGGGTATGTGTGTGGTAGAGAATGGTTTATGGAGTTGAGAAAATGCTAAGGCAAGAAGAGAAGTGGGAGAGCGATGGGCTAAAGGTTTGCTTTTCAGATTGGATTTTCAACCTCTGCTCTCAGAGCCATTCCAGAAGAGAACTTGAATATTTACTACAATATTTTCTACTCTGTTGTTTTGCTTCTTGTGTAGGGGAAAAAGGAGGATACAGGAAAGCAATCTTAATCCCAAACTACAACAGAATTAACCTACTTTATCATGTAAATACGTCTCAATTTCATTGTTTTGTCTCCAGAAAAGAAATCCCTGTCAACTATCTCTTCCTTTGTCCTTTCCCTTGAGTTAAAGTGAACTACTTCCTATCTCCTTGGGAGAGTGGGGGAGGGGAAGGAGATAGGGAAGGGATTATATAGTTAATAGAGAGCAATAGAGATCATGTTGAATTAGGGAGTCAATATTTCAAACTTTTATGTCTATTGACCTGATAGTCAAGAAGTGGTTATTTATTCTTTCAACAAATATTGTTTGAGTACCTACTATATGGCAAGTATTATTTCTAAACTTGTTAGATTACAACAGTGAATACAACAGACAAAAATTTGCCCTTGTGGAAATTGCATTTTAGGGCCACAGTAGTAACCAGAGTAACATGCAGAATGCTGTTCTGATACTATGGGTTTCTCTATAAAACACAAGGAAAAATATAGTAACTGACTTTTACATCTATTCTTAGAAAACAATAATTTATGATAGCTATTGCATATTTTTTAAATTTTTTTGAAATTTTAGTAGGCACTTAATTCATATTTATAAATCAAACACTGTGTGTATTTAGCCTTAATACTTTCAGAATAAACTATTTAAAATATATCATTTATATTCAGTATTCAGTAATTTCAAGGACAGCATTAATAGATTCAAATTCTTAAAGACAAAAATACATAAATGGTGAACAACTCTTAGAGTCAATATTATCTTACAAAAACTTGAGAAAATTTATTTTTTTTTCAAAAAAAAGGTTGAGTTGTTTCCTTAATGTCTTCTAAATTATATATATATATATATATATATATATATATATATATATATGTTATATTTAATATTCTAATAAATATATTTAAATGACCATTTTATTTTTCTATTTCAAGTATATTTTTGAAATATAAATTCTTATATTTTGTTATTAGTATAGATGTTACCATAGCAGAAACATGTGTGGGTAGAAGCTTTCAAAATCTGTTTGCTTGGGGAATATAATAGAAAGATCCAGAGAATTCCCCAGTGTGATCTTAATACCTGTCACATCCAAAAGAATATTTGTTAAAGTAGTGTGTTTGGCGAGACTAAGTTAAAAAATACTCTGGATAAGTAATATTGGAAATGCGATGGATAAATTCAAGCCTTGAGTGTCAAGAGCCCATGTTATCTTTGCTCTAGTACTATCATAAAAATAAAAATAAAAGAGGACCTCAGGGCAGAAAGAACCACCTGAAAATAAGGTCACTGAATTTCTTGAAAGGGGAATGGGGAGAGGAAAATGTGTCCATGACCTTTTTAGTGTTGGGATCATGGGAATATTTTAAAAGAAAATATTCATGCTTAAGTAAAAGCAACTAAAAAAGTTAACAAAAGAATTAATGAATTTATTAGATATAGATCTTTTGTTGTTGTTTTGTTTCTCTCTAGTAAAAATTGGCTTTAAACCCAGAAAAAAAAATACTCTGATTTCTAAATCCTATTACACTTAGGATGTCCTCATGATCTTAGGTAACATTAATTGAAATCTCCGCATTAGCTTCTATGAAGCCAGAAGCCCAGGAGCAAATGGGGGAGTGGAGCTGTTTGAACCCAGTCCATTTTTACAAGACAGATCCTAACTTGGCTCAATGTCTGCTGTTTTTAGTTCATCACAAAACATATGGGGAAAGAAACGGGAAATCATTATATGCACATTTAGACTTATAATATGTTAGAAAATGTAGAGTTTTAACATAATGTTTAGCATAAATATTATTATCAGTGAACATATATAATGAAAAATAACAGCTTTGCTTAATATCACATAAATAAAAACATGGCTAACACATTTCCCAAAACCACAAGCCGAAAACATGGTTGCAGGATTTATTTAATAAAATGTAAGTGTCTAGGCTTTAAATCAGAATTACATTATTAGTAGATCCCTATTCTTAGTGAACTCAAAATCAAGCAGGAGAAACATATAAATACCAGCAAATTATTATAAGATGAGAAATACACGAAGGTTATTCTACTTAGGTAATGGTTATAAGATTAAGGAAGAGAACTAAGAAAGAAATGGGCATTCTAAAGAACATAAAATGTACAAAGGAAGTACATTCTGGGTCTCTCTCATAGAGCCTCTTGTATCCAAGAACAGAAAGACAAACTCTTCTATAAGAGATGTTATGCTCATTTTTGAATCTTAAGCAAAAGTAATCCTAAATTACCCCCCCCCACACACACACACACACACAAGTAGGGAAGTGGAAAAGGGACTAGTATTTAACCCATAAATTCAAAATTAGATTTATCACTTTGTTATAGAAACTCATCAGGTCTCAGTTTTACCATCTGTAAAATAGGAATAAATAATTACTTTATAGGGATAATGTGAGAATTAAATGATATGTTTATGCAAAATATCTGGCAGTTTTGAGGAAAGGTATTTAATATAAAAATATAGGTAGAAATATAAACTAGGTATAGGTGGTAAAGGATAGGAAGAGACATAAAAAGAAGGAAGAGAAAAAAGATGTGATGAAAGGAAAACAGAGTTTAGAGACATAAAAGATGGGCAGGATAATAGGGCTCAACAAAAGAAATTGGAGTAGTGGAGTCTACAAAGCAAGAGGGAAAGTTGAGAAATACAATTTAGTGGAGAGCCAGAAAGTTAAGACTCCATTAAAGAACTCAGCCTAGGAACATTCAGGCACATTTCATATCTCCTTTTCTAGCTGAATAACTTCTGTGATAGGAATAAATACCTTCTAGGTACACATAATTAATGAGGTATGCCTCTGGGAATCTGTTTTTATATTTAGCTGTATAATCTCCTGGTAGTGTTTACTTTAACACTTGAAAGTCTTTTATAATTGCTCCCAGGGTGGAAGCTAGCATCATAGGGGCAGACAACCCAATGCTTACCATCTACCTAAGATGTGTAGTGCTGGGTGCACATGTGGGCCCTCTGGAAAGCAAATGCTGTTACAAATACTGGATCTTCTTCCCACCTGAAACCTACAGCAGTTGGGATACCCATATTGAATGCCTTCAACATGGCCTCTCAAAGGCTGGTAAACCTTATCCAGCTGTGTTTGGATAATTGAGTCTAGCGTGGAGTGACATCAGGGATTCGGCTGCCTTCTTTTTTAGCCCCTGTGCCTTCCTGAGTGTATAGCTCCTATTCTCATGGCTTCATAGTTTAAAATGCCTTCTGAAGTTCCAATATCACAGCCATATCCCAGGCACAAAAAAAGAGGAATGGCTACATGCATCAAACCTCATTTCTGAGTCTAGACCCTTTTAAGGAACTATTCTGAATACAACTGTAGCTCCTGAATGTAATTGAAAAAGGATGAAATATATATTGTGTAATCAATTAAGAAATTCTCATCCAAGAAGCCAAATAATGTATTTCTTCAGTGAATGCCAAAATCAGATTTACATTTTATAAAGATCTTCTGGAGGAAATGTGGAGGAGGAAGTTGAAATTGGAGGCAAAAATGCTATGCTATTAAAATAATCTTGGCCTGAGTTGATGATATATTGAAAGGAAGTTGGCAATGGAGGCAGGAAGAAATGACAAATTCGCCAGCCACCTAGGGCTAAAATACACAGGATTTTGTGTTTGAAAGGGCAAAGCAAATAGGAGGGAAAAATCCAGCTGATGACCATGTTATTTGCTTAAGAAATATGGTGGTTCTTGGTGCCATTACTGAAATCAGGTAGAATCAAACGGGCCAGGGGAGGAAGGTCAAGTTTTAAAGATCTGGAAAAGTTAAGTGACAATTTTTAGAATTTGGTTGTATCTTTGGGCCTGGATCTCAGGAGAGAGTGGGAGTTAGAGGCAGATTTGAGGCATCAGCAGACAGCAGTGTTTGAGGAGGGAGCAGTTAACTTTTCTCAGGAAGGCACAGCCTGAGAAGAATGAGGAAGCACACAGTTCATACAGACCTAATTCAGACACAACCTCTGGAAGGAAAGACATTTAAGTCTAAACTTTAATTGACTAGAAAGAGAAGACTGTATTATACTTATAATTGGGAAAAAGAATGAGCCAGTGTCATCATGGCATAGCAAGGGGAACTTGAGTGCCCTGCGGAGCTCAGCTACACTCCTTTTCCACTGTCTGTAAGGCCACTGCTCAAATTCTGAATAACCCCTGTTCTCCTCCAGCATCGAAAGCTAATTTATATGTGACAGAGAACATGCAAGGCTCTCAGGACACTGTGGAGAGTGAGATAGACAAGGTCCTGCCATCACAGACTGCGCAGGAGAAAACCATTTTTTTTGAAAGACATTATCAAGGTGCCAAGTGGTAAGAGGAGAAGCACATGGACTTCTTTAACCTCTGTGAAGGCACAGGGATAGATATAGTGCCCCTGGCCTTGAGTTACCACTCTGCCTTGTCTGTAATAATAAAAGGGCAATATGCTAATTAAACCGGACATCCTTCCTGAGGAAGCCCAGCCAGAGGGAAGCCAGCTGGGTCCCCGGTGCCTGAGGGAAGCTGGTGCCAGCAGCCAGGAGTAGGAAGGCCTACTCTTGCACAGATTTTCATGCATCAGGCCTCTAGTGGCATTATAACAATCAAAACAGAATTCTATATGCACCTTCCTTTGCAAGTTTCATTGTATTTTGCATGCACAGCCAGATTGATGCTTTGGGGGCTTAAATCATGGTGTAGTCCTCTTTTGCTCAAAAGATCTCAGTGTTAATGAAAAGCCAAAGTCTTTCATAACCTACATTATCTGCCTCTCTCACACTGACTTCATCTCCTGCTTCTCTTTCCTTTGTTTTACACTAATCTATTCACACTATCCTCTTGCATTGAAACCCACATCAAGAGAGAGTTTGGCCTGATCCATAACTTTATTCTAAAATTTGGCTCTGCTGAGAGGTCTCTTTCTCCAGATATCTACTTGGCTAATGCCCTGACTTCCTCCAGAACTTTGTACAAGTCTTACCTTCTCAAAGTGGACTCCTTGAATGGCCTATTTAATACTGTATACTTAGTGTCTTTGTCCCACATTCTAATCCCATTTGACCCACTTCAATTTTTTTAAAGCACTTTTTACCATGTAATATGTTATCAACTTGTTGTTCCTCACTTCTCTATCCCTTCCACCACTAAAATATAAGTCCCACAAGGACAGAATATTTGTCTCTCTTATAAACCATTGCATCCAAGCACCTAGAACAGTAGCTGGCACCTCATAATTAGGTGCTCAATAACTATCTATTGAATTATAGGACAGGGGTCTGCCCATGACACGACCTCCTTGAGAGCTGACACTCCATTTTTCTGTCTCTGTGTCCCGAGGACCTGCCACAGTTCCTGATATCTATTAGACTTCCAAAACAATGGTTACAGAATAAATAAATAAGTAAATAAAATAATAAAGAAATGATTATCGCTTTAGCCCAGAATAGTTTTGTTGTGTGCACATAGATATTTGGAATATTTGAAAACTTAATTTTTATGAAGTGTCAGGAGTCAGGATGGAACATATCTGAGTTCTAAATTTGTATATAATTAAGAACAGGTGGGAAAGCAAATTTCTTTAAGGATATGGTGCCATTTCTACACTTAAGTGAGCTTCAGGATTGAAAAGGCAATTCCATATATAGTGTAAAAGGTACATGAAAACCACCCTGACTAGTTTGGCTCAGGGGATAGAGCGTTGGACTGCAGACTAGAAGGTCTCAGGTTCGATTCCCCGTATTAGGGTTGCTGGCTTGATCCCCAGAAGGGGGTGTGCAGGAGGCAGCCGATCAGTGATTCCCTCTCATCATTGATGTTTCTATCTCTCTCTCCCTCTTCCTTCCTCTCTGAAATCAATAAATATTTGTTTTTTTTAAAAAGCACATGAAAACCTATTGTAGTCACTGAGCTGTATATCAGAACACCAGAAACTTTATGTTATTATTGGAAGTTTGCACCCTTTGACCAACACTCTCCATTTTCACAAACCCATAACCACTGGCAACAACAGTTCTACTCTCTGTTTCTATAAGTTCAACTTTTTTAGATTCCACATTTAAATGAGATTATAGAATATTTGTATTTCCCCGACTTATTTCATTTATTATTATGCTCTTAAGGTCCATCTATGTTATCACAAATGGCAGGGTTTCCTTCTTTATTCCTTCACCTGTAGGTGGACACTTAGGATTTGATTTGTTTTGTTTTTATATCTCAGCTATTGTGAGTATCTCTGCAGTGGACATCAGAGTGCAGATATATCTTTAAGATTCTGATTTCACTTTCTTTGGGTATATACCTAGAAGTGATGGCTGGTTTATATGGTAGTTCTATTTTTAATTTCTAATTGAGGAAACTCCATACTGTTTTCAATGGTGGGTCTTACCAATGTATATGTGACCAAGAATACACAAGGAATAGCTTTATTCCATTTTCTCACAAGGACTTGTTATCTCTTGTTTTCTTGATGATAGCCATTTTGATAGCCATGTGAGGTAATATCTCATTCTGGTTTTGATTTTCATTTCCCATGTGATTAGTGATGTTGAGCATCTTCTCATACACCTGTTAGCCATTTGTTATCTTTGGAAAAGTGTCTATTCAGGTCCTCTGCCAATTTTTAAATTAGATTGGGGATTATTTGTTTGCTTGCTTGTTAGTGAGTTATAGTTTGAATATATGCCCTTTCTTAGGTAGATTTTTGTAAATATTTGCTCCATCCATAACTTGCCTTTTCATTTTTGTTGTTTCTTTTGTTTAGCAAAAATTGTTTAGTTTGGTATAGATCCACTTATTTCTGCTTTTGTTCTTTGTGCTTTGGTGTCATGTCAAATAACTTTTTGCCAAGACCAATGTCACACAGCTTTTTTTCCTTCCAGGAATTTATGGTTCTAGGCCTATGGTGACTTAACAATACTTAGAAATGCCAAATTATATACTTGAAAGTTTTGAAGAGAGTAGATCTTAAATATTCTTACCAGAAAAAAAGATGAATTATATAAAGTGTGAGAAGTGTTAACCAACCCTATTGTGCTAATTTGCAAGTGTGCACCTTGAACTTACATGATGTTATATGTCAATTATATTGAAATCAAGCTGAAAAAAAACCCCTATTGCATCAGATAATAGAATCATTCTATAAGAATAAATAGTTAAATAAATGTACCTGAATAAAAATGCTAAATGTATACAGTATACTAACAAAAGAGGCAAATGGATCTGCAGAACTGAAAGAAATTATTAATAAAACATATTGGCAATTTAGAAATCTATTTTTTAAACTATAGAAATAAATAAAAACAGGAAAACTGGAATATTTGGAGCAAGAGAAAATTTCTATTTGAAAAGGGTGATTTTTTTAAATTGTTAGAGCAAGATAGACACTTAATTGTCAGTTCGACAAGCCATAAACAATGGACTACCGACTCTATATAAAATAAGATTTGTGAATAAAAGTTAAACAATGGCATTCCACTTGTTAAATAATAGTATGAAGAGATTTTTAAGTGGGGGAAAAAACACACATCAAACCATAAACCAAAAAATTAATTAAAGTTATTTTTTAAAACAAAGATAAAAAAAATGGAAAGGTAAACCTGTATAAAAAATCCAATATATCATAGACCTTTCATAAGGTATAAAGAGCAGTGGTTCATTTCAGGGAGGGAGCAAATTTGAGAAACTGTCAATAAAGGAGAAATTATTTATAAGAGAATTTCCAGAAAAAAAATTAATGAGGAGAAAAGTCAAGGACTTCACCTATTGCTAGGATACCATTTTGAAGAAGCCAGAGCTCATGTGATGGGCAATATTTTCAAGGGGACAAGTGTTTTCAGATTCAGCAAGAGTCAAGAGTTTCATAAGTAAAGACTTTTTTCCTTTTGATTTTATTGCTAACAAAAGAAAAAATAGCAAACAAATAATAATATATGACGTGCTTTTTCTTTCTCTCATTCTCTTTTTTTCTCAAGAAAGAGGAAATATTATAAACTGAAAACATTTTACAATATTTATGGTAACATTACTATGCTCCTGGTATTTGTCCTGTGCTTGGAATAACAGCTATTAACAAAGGAGTCGTCTATGTGTATCACCTATGTGTGCCTTATTGCAGGATTCGTTGTCCATAGTGGCATAGTTACTATGTCTATAAGTCTATTTTCACTCAGGGATTGAAGCTGGGTACTTTGAGCTTATTAGAGTATTGTGAGAGAGCCACAATATTACTCTCTTGTTTTTCTCTCTTTTTTGAAAAGTACAAATATTAAATATGGCATCTCCCTGCCAAGTTACCCAAGGGGGTGTTTTACTTTTGCTAAGTAATTATTTACTTACCTCTTTTTAGCCCCAATCCTTCCTGTGCAGTACCCAACTATGCCCCCTTTTGATAGGTCAGGATCCTATTCTTGGTGTGAATTTCTGTATCAGCCAGGAGAGGGTAAGCTACTCTGCAATTACCAACAACTTACATATCTCAAAGCTCCAAAGATTATTTCTCGCCCATACTGCCTGTTTGCCATGAGTTAAGGAGGCTCTAGGCATTCCAGTAAATTAAAATATCAGGCTTACAGAGTCTGTATCTTACACCTGTTACGTGCATACATATTTTATTGGTCAATGCAAGTTATATTTTAATCCCAGAATTCAAGAGCATGTGAATGTATAATCTCACTTCAGGAGGAGAGTACCCAATATATCTTCTAAAATTAACACAGTATGCTACATCTACTCTCCTCCGCAGCAGGCCTCAGCACTTGCTAACCCTGTCTCTCCAATTATTTGCTCCATATATCACTTTCTCATAACGTGTTTGGCCCCTCTGTTTTAATAATTTATGAATTCTTCCTCTCTGGTTTACTAGGCTGAGGGTGTTGGTAGACTCATTAACACACGTTTCCCTAACTTTGCTTTGCTCTTCGGTTTCATCCCTTATCAGCCTCTGCTCTGTCCATGTACACTTGCCAAACAAGTTCTGACCCCTACCTCCTTCCTTCCCAGAATAGGACCATAGATATCAAGGCACAGACCATGCTAAGTATTTTGCCAGCTCCTAGTTCATATGTGTCTTCCTGATCACCAAGGAAGACTAGATTTTTCAGCTTTGATGCTTATGATTGTATTGAGGCTGTATGATGGAGTTCTGGCAAATGACACATTTGCAGAACGTACAATACTTGGTACCTGGGACAGCATCTCCTCCATTTCTGTGGTGACTCCAGAGAACAAGTACTTAAGAAGGTAGCACTCCAGAATAGAAGGCCCTTGATTCTTGTGTTATATTATGAGGATAGATTGCAAGAAAGCTCTTATGGCTACACTGGGCACAACATGAACAATACACTAATGCAGTCTCCACTCACTGGGACTGTAGTTCATTTATTACCACAATAGACACCCCTCATTCTGACTAATACAAATGTGAAACTCAAACACGAGATAAAACATGGCTGAAATGACAATATAAAAAAGAAGGGGAGCCTTTTGTTCAGCTGAATTAAAATTAAAATTCATTTTATAAAATTTAAAATTTAAGTATAAAATTGATGACATATGAAGAGATTCATTTGACAAAGGAAAACAGTGTTGAACATAAGATGTTAGTTTCAGGGAAACTAATATTTGAATGAAATGTGCAGTCACTAAAGTTATATGCCCTTATAAAAATAAAATGTCTAACATTCTGAATAATTTCATCTTATACTGAGGTACTTAATATGTATAGACTTTGCACTGATTTAAAATTATTAAAAAAAAAAAAAGGAATGATTTCCTGAGCCTAGTTGATCACTGATATCACAGAATTATTCTCCCAGCCAATTATCCTTTAGGTCCTATCAAAAATCCATTATGTATAGTTAATATTAAAACTAAATCCAATTTCAAAGAATATGTGATAGAGAGTCTCTCAAACAAATTACAGACAATTGCTGAGCTTGACTCAATTTAGATTGAGTTCAAGACCATCTTTAGTCTCACTCTGGACTGCACGTTCTTAATGAGCTCACTTCACATAACCTCACCATTCACAGTCTCTCCGTTTGCATGTCTCCTGAACCCCAGTGCTACTTACACCTGAAGCTCATTATAATTAGCATTTAGAGTCTCTCTTCCATTTAAGAACATTCTTTCATCTGAGTAGCTATACCAATTTTCACTTAAAAATGATTTGTTCCCTCTTCATGCCTTTCAATTCTAAATGTTGCCTTCATCATGCTGAAAATCATCTTTCTAGGATCATGCCTGGCCCACTTCCAGACAAATACAATATTTAAATCAATAACATCTCAGTTTCACAGTGGAGTGTTGGAATTTACCTAATGATAACAACCTATCACTCAGACTGTGAGGGTTACCATTTTCTTGAAACACGCCCAGGATGAGAACCTCATTTGAAAGAAACCTACTCTATGATGGACAAGCAGTGCTGATTTATAGTAAGCTGAAATGTTCCTAATTAATGCTTCCACCAGATGATCCAAAATCTATCTTTGGGAACAAAAGAAAATAACTCTATTTCCTGTTTTACAAAATATACTTTAAAATATTTTCAAGTTAGCTTTTCTGTCACTTTTCTCCAAGCATTGTCTCCTATGTGGTAAACAAGCAGACATTCAGCAATGCGTGGTTTGTTTGTTTGTTTCTATTATTCATTCTGTATATGGAATGGATGTCATTTGCATTACCATTAATGTTGCTCAATGTCACCTCTAAATGATAATGAGAGTAATGAAGATTTTAGTAGGAGAATAATTACATAATGTTGCTAAACTTTCTTGAGCATTTCTAGGTTTTAATTGTGCTATATGTATAATTTATAGCCCTCAGAATGTTCTGTTGTAGATAAAATTTTGTTCCCCAAGATTTAGAGGTTGAAATTTTAACCCCAAGTGTGACTGCATCTGGGTGTAGGACCATTAAGGAGACAATTAAGATTAAAGTGAGGTCATAAAGGTAAGGTCCCAATCCAACAGGACTGGTGTCCTCATAAGAAGAGGAAGAGACACTAAGAGTGTGAGGGCACAGAGAAAAGGCCACGTGGGACATAATAAGAAGGCAAGCTATTCATAAGCCAAGGAGAGAGGTCTCAGGTGAGGTCAAACTTGCCCACACCATGATCTTCCAGTATCCAGAGCTGTGAGAAATACAATTCTGTTGTTTAGCCACCCGATCTGTCGTATTTTGTTACAGCAGCCCTGAGTGACTAATACAATTGTCATTACTTCAATTTCACAAGTAAAACAAAAGAAAACTGTGCCTTCTGTTATTGCTGGAAAGTATTTGCTGGGCTACAAGTGATACAGGATCAGTAGCCTAAGGTTTTCAGCCTTTCATTTTTTTGTAGTAACACTTCATGTAATACTGAAGTGGAGAGACTTAATGTCTCCTTATGTAATGCAAATAATTGGGTAAATGAGGGCAAACTATCACGACATTTTTTATAAAAATTCCATGTTTCAGCAATACAACAGGAAGCAGATGGACTGCAGCTTCTAAGAATGCAGGCCCAAGTCAAAGAAGCTACCAAAGTTTTGTTTTATATCTATGCCTTATTTAATATTAAAATAAAATGACCTAAGAACTCCATCCATTGTGGTGATACACAAATTTTGTTATAAAAGAAAGAATACTATGGTATTTTAAAGATTTACAAAATGTGAGGAAAGCACAGAGTTTGAGCAGCAAGAAATGTATAATATGTAGACAAGAGGGGAATAACCAGTGGACAAAGAATTGAAGATATGTTTGCTTTAAATAGATTAAAAATGCAAAATAAAAATAAGGTTGCCACTTCCCCCCAAAGTCTCAACAATATTAAAGAAATTTGTGTTGTTTTTGAATTTATAAAATAGCCAATTATTTTAATTTCCTGCCCCAACTTATAAAGTTGAATAGTTGAGAGTTAAGGGTCAAAAGGGTCTCTTTGTATTTGTCTCAATGGATACATCATCATGCAGTCCTGTGACCATGAGGAGATTAAGAAAATATTCTGGCCCTAGCTGATTTGGTTCAGTAGGTAAAACATTGGCCTGTGGACCAAAGGGTCCTGGGTTTGATTCCTGTCAAAGACACATGCCCAGGGCCATGGGCTCCATCCCCAGTAGGGAATGTGCAGGAGGCAGCCAATCAATTATTCTCTCTCATCATTGATGTTTCTATCATTCTCTCCCTCTCTTTTCCTCTCTGAAATCAATAAAAATATATATTTTTTAAAAGAAAATATTCTGCACTACAGTTTTTATTTTTATAAAAAGGGAATAACTACAGAAAACACCACAACGGAATATTATGAGGATTAAAAAAGCTAATATGTACAAAGGATTTAGTAGCTGGCAAATAAATATTATCTCTTATTATTATATGTTCATCCCACTTTCAAAAGGAAATTCAAAGCATTTCTAAAATCTCCAAAAGTCTATGAACGTTTGATTTTTCTAAACATCTTTGCCTTGCCTGAACTTCCTGCTTTTAATAGATTTTCAAACTTCCCTTTGCACCTTGCCTTTCAATCTATATAAAACCCTTTATATTTTTTTAACTTCAATTAACCCCAGGAGGGAAAATACCACAGTTCATTTATTTTATCAGAATCAGAATGTCATTATATTAAACAAAGGAGGAGGAAAACATTTTTGCTGAAATTTTGTGAATCCAAGTGGGATTATAGCAGTACAAAGTAGCAAGTTGAAGCCTAAATAAAATATTAGACATATCATTCCCAAAATAAATGCACTCTACTGAATTATGGTAAACAGATGTTTGCCTGTGTCTCTGTAGGTCTCAACTCGCCTAGGTCATTTCAAATCTCTTATCATCACTGCTGAATAGGAGCCTGCTGAAGCGAACTGATTGCAGTAACAGCCTCTCCCACCGCCTATAAACATGCCCTTTATTAGTTCCCTCCAAAGTTACTCTGCCTAAGCCCATGTGACAGGCCTTGGAAAATGTGAATCAAGCAGAGACTAAGGATTTGTGTAGAGGCTGCATTATGGCTACTATAGTAACTACAGATTTTTAAATAAATAAACAGGGTTAGCCTGCTAGAGAGCAGTTGCAGTCATCCCACACTTCTAGCTGAAGCCATCATAAACCAGCCAGCATTATACAACATATCAGCTAACAATGATACATGAGCAAGTTCAAACTAGATGAGCCAAACGTGGCTTAATTCAGAGAGTGTCCATCCAACCCAGAGCCTAACCTAGCACTAATAGCCAATTTGCAGAATATGAACTAAACACATGGTTGCTGGTTTAAGCCTCTAGATTTTAGAGAAGCATATTACACAAGCAACACTGATAAACCAGTTTATGTTGCACTAATTTATAATTCTTAATATGCATAACACTCTAGGTTGTCAATGCCCTCTGACACAAAGCAGGCTCTGGGTTTGATCTACGTTTGTATAAAACCTTAAAGTCCCCTGGTAAACAAAATTTCTGTTCCATGCCTTTATCTTTTAACAGCACACAATTTAATAGAAACATTGAACTTGAATTTTACCTTTTATTTTGTTTTTTAAATGCATTTTATTATTTTTACAGAGAGGAAGGGAGAGGGATAGAGAGTTAGAAACATCGATGAGAGAAAAACATCAATCAGTTGCCTCCTGCACACCTCCCACTGGGGATGTGTCTGCAACCAAGGTACATGCCCTTGACCAGAATCGAACTCGGGACCCTTCAGTCTGCTGGCCTATGCTCTGTCCACTGAGCCAAACCAGTTAGGGCTGAATTTTACCTTTTAATATAATATTCTTACACAAGGTTCACCTTTTCAGTAAACTCCAATACGTAGAAATACTGTTTAGAAATTTGTTTTTCCTAGAGAAAATGTCTCCAGTCATATGTTTTATTACTTGAATTTGTTTTCTCATATTTCTGTATTAATTTCTAATATTTATTCTCTGTATTACTCAGTATTTATGCAATTATGTTTTTAAAATTTGGTACCAAATATTCAGTTATAGTTCTCATGGCTTCTCAAACTTAGTTGCCACCATTCTCCCAATCTCTAAGGCAGAAAGAAATCAGCTAAGTTGTCTTCAAAATACCAAGGACATGTCGGCTCACATAACCTGTCCAAAGCCATGTTCGAAATGAAGAGGAAACATTTTATTTAAAACTGGGCCTTTGTTCTTGAATATCATTTTTAAAGCCTTTTATACATTTTTATAAAGAAACACTGTGAATAAGCAGCTATTATGAAGTTACACGTGGCCTTGGCGGCAGATACCAGAGGGTCAGATGTCCACGGGTTCAGCCAGCCCAATTAGAAACTGTGTTCAGTTTATTTCAGACAGCTCAGCTGGGAGCAAAGCACTAATAAGGAGTTCTTTTCTTTCAAGATGTGCACCAGCAATAATAATTTTATTGTTTTGCATTCCATCTGTAACATAGGCAACCCCCAGAATGCTTGGTGAATAAGCATGAATAGGACACGAGGGCACGTGGCCAGAACACTTCAAGTGAAACATGGCTAGTTCTGATTTCTGATTCAGTTTTCTTTTCTGTACACGCTACTTCAAGCTGTGCCACTACCAGCTCAACTCAAATCTACTGACCTGTAAATATAATTACATAGTTGATCATTAAATTAACAAAGCAAATTAACTTATAATGCACGGCGTTATTCAGTGTGCCTTAAGAAAATGAAATTCTTTACTAAAATGTATGTCTAATTCCACACTGACTTCTTTGAAATGGTCATTTTGACCCAGATAATCCTTTGGTTGCCCAGGGATGGTGAAATTGTTGCATGCTATGAGTCATTGAACAAAATAACATGAAAAAATTATATTGTAATCTCTATATAGCTTTTCCTTTAAATCATTTGTTGTAAGCCAAATTCTCACAATTTTTTCAACTAAAAAAATCACATAAACTCTGTTTAAATAAATTATAAGAGTAACTTCACAAATTCAATTTGATAATATGCAGAAATATGTATTCATGAATATCTGTGAATCATACTCATTTAAAATTTGATAATTAATCTCAAAAGTTAAAATTAGAGTAGAGTTAATATAATTTCAAGCTCCAGAAAAACAAAGAAATAAAGATTTATAATTTTTAGTATGTTTAGTGGAACATGCAAATTTTCCACAGAGCTTGAATATAAAGGTACTTAAGGTAGTTGATGAAAGTGATCTTAAAAATTACATAAGATTTATTTTAAATACAACTGAGACTAAAAGTAAATTTTGGGTTTAATTTCTAGTTTTGTCACCAACAAAATAAATTTCTATTTGTATAATAACATTAATGATTTAGTCTAAAATTTTAATAACTGATATGAAATCTTATCATAGACTATTAAGCACAGACACAGTCATACATGTAAACAACATAAAAAAAGAATTATCATGACTGAAGTTTTCTTGTATTTCTTTTATATTTTTTTCTTTCAGTTTTATTGAGATCAATTGACATACAGCGTGTATGTGTTTATGGTATATATTATGATAACTTGACTTACATATGTTGTGAAATAATTGCCACAGGTTTAATTAACATCCATTATCTGATATAGATACAAAATATATTTTTCCTTGTGATGCAAACTTTTAAAATCTACTTCCTTAGTAACTTTCAAATATATCATAGAACACTATTAACTATAGTCATCATGTTGTACATTGTATTCCCAGTACTTATTTATCTCATATCTGGAAGTTTATACCTTTTGTACATTTTCTTAATGATTAATGATGTTGGTCACATTTTCTTGGACCTGTTGACCATTTGTATATCTTTGAAAAATCTCTATTCAAGTTGGTCCGAAGGTTGTGGGTTATTGTTAAGCTGAAAAATCTCTATTCACATCCTTTGCCAATTCTTTGATTTCTTTGCTATTGAATTGTATGATTTTTAAAAATATGTTTTGGATGTTAACCCCTTTTCAGATATATAATTTTCAATTATTTTCTCCTATTCTTGTCTTTCAATTTTGTTGGTCTTTTTGTGTGTGTGTGTGTGTGTGTGTGTGTGTGTGTGTGAGCAGAGCTTTTTAGTTTGATATAGTCCCACTGTTTACATTACTTTTGTTGCTTATGCTTTAGAGATCATATCCAAAAAATCATGGTCAAAACCCATGTCAAGAATTTTTTTTCTATGATGTATTCTAGAAGTTTTATGGTTTCAGTACTTACATTTAAGTGTTTAATACATTTAGAGTTAGTTTTGTTGAACGGTGTAAAGATGGAGGTCTAGTTTCATTCTTTTAGATGTGAATATTCAAATTTTCCAACACCATTTATTGAGGAGTCTTTTCTACATTGAGTATTCTTGGCTTCCTTGTTAAATATTAGTTGATCATATATGTCTGGGTTTATTTCTGGGTTACTGATTTATTTCCATTGGGCTATGTGTCTGTCTTATGGCAGCACCATACTGCTTTGATTACTGTAACTTCATAATATAGCTTGAAATCAGAAAGTACCACACCTCCCACTTTGTTCTTTCTCTGGCTTGCTTTTACTATTAGGTATCTTTTGTGGTTCCATATAAGTTTTAGGATTGTTTTTCTCCTTCTATAAAAAGATGCTGTTGAAATCTTGATTTATATTGCACTGAATCTATAGATGGCATGGGATAATATGCACATTTTAACAATATTAATTCTTCAATTCAAGAAAACAGGATACCTTTCGATTTCTTTGTGTCTCTTTAATTTCTTTCATCTTTCATCAATGTTTCATAGTTTTAGTGCAGAGACCTTTTGCTTCCTTGTCAAAAATTTATTTCTAAGAATTTTATTGTTTTTTAATGCTATTATAATTGGGGTAGTTTTTAATTTTTTTTTTTTAGATAATTTGTTATTAGGGTATAGAAATTCTATTGCTTTTTGCATGTTAATTTTGTATCCTGCAACTTTACTGTTTTATTTGATCTAGCAATTTTTGAGTAGAATCTTCCTGATTTTATGTGTGTGTGTGTGTATATATATATATATATATATATATATATATAATTATGTCATGTGCAATCAGAGACAATTTTCCTTTTTACATATGATGACTTTATTTTTCTTGGCTAATTGGTAATTGGTTTGGCAAGTACTTCCAGTACTATGTTGAATAGGAATTGTAAGGGTGGGTACCTTATTCTTGTTTCTGATCTTAGGAAAAAAGTTCCAACCTTTCACCATTGATATTATGTCAGGCATGGTTTTGTCATATATAGCCATTATTATGTTGAAGTATATTTCCACTTTGTTGAACAATTTTACCATAAATAGATGTTAAATTTTGCCAAGATTTAAGGCTACAATATATTTGAAAATGAAGAAAACAGTAATAACATTAATTAGGAAAAAATGTTAAAATGGCTTAATGTAATAATAACTATTGAATAGTGTTTCAAAGTAATTCTAAAGTATATCATAATTAAAAGTCAAATTTCTAGAATTAATTCTAATTTATCAAAATATATTAATTCTCATATGCATAATTTATAACTTAAAGAAGGATACATATTTTTGTAGATAAAGTAGAAATAGTAGAAACGTGAGAAAAGCATGATTTAAGATATGGAAAGGTTTAGTTATATTTGTTTCAGTTAAAGAGTTCATGGAAAAAGCAAGAAATAAATTTATCTTTAAAATAATAATAAAATTTCTGTCCAATCTATGTATATATCTATATCTATATCATCTATATCTATATCATCTATATCTATATCATCTATATCTATATATCTATATCTATCTATATCTATCTATATCTATCTATATCTATATCTATATCTATATCTATATCTATATCTATGTCTATGTCTATGTCTATGTCTATGTCTATGTCTATGTCTATGTCTATGTCTATGTCTATGTCTATGTCTATATCTATATCTATATCTACATCTATCTATATGCCTAAACAACCATTAAGACCAAACAACTAGAATGACCAGAATGACCACTGGACTAGTCGCTATGATGTGCACTACCCACCAGGGGGCAGACTCTCAACACAGGAGCTGCACCCTGGTGGTCAGTGCACTCGCACAGCAGGAGCGCCCCCCTTCCAGAAACTGGGTTCGCAGCTGGCGAGCTCTGCTGCAGTGGTGGAGACCCAGTAGGGCTGTGGTGAATGGGAGCAGCATGGCGCTGAGTTCGAGCTCGGGCTCGGGCTCCTACCTGGTCACCTACCACCTAGCACACTGCTGCATCCCTCATATCCATAACCTGCAGTTACAATCTCCAGAGAACAGTTGAGGCACAGACACCCAGGATAACCAGGGTGAGCATATTATTGCCACTGGGCTCCTGGAACACTGCTTTGGGCATCAAAATCAAATCTCATTCCTTAACGATCGCCCTGGCACTACAGAAGAAGGCAGTAATATAACAGTGGCCACAAGTGGCAACTGACAATCAGGCAAAAGTCGAAGAGAGGTGGGTCGGAATGGTGGGGGTGTGGGCAACAGAGCACCCCCACCCTCCAAGGTTCCCAACTTTGTATTATTCACCTCGGAGAGTCTCTTATCCGGGTCTGAGTGGTGGAAAGGCCAGCACAGCCCAAGGCACCCACTGGGAACCTCCTGGCCAGCAAGGTGCAACCCTGGCCACAGAAGGGACACTAGGAAATATTTTTTTCAGAAAGCTGCGGGGAGGAAGACAGACTCCCCACACAACTCCCCAGTGGCTCAAGGGGATGTGGAAACTCCCTGGGCTCACGGGCGTGGGATTCCAATTTCCTTTCAATGTGCACGAATCTGTGCACCCGGCCACTAGAGTCATTATAAGGATTCCTGTTTAATCTAATTTAATTCACCACCACTTTATGAGTGATGGCAAATGGGGCACCTATCCCAGGTCTCTACATTTTACAGATGTGTTAGCAGAGGCTTAGAGAGTGGATATACTGTCTAAGGTGGCAGATCAAATAAATGGAATAACTGAGTACAAGCCCAGTTTATCTGACTTCAAAGCCTGGACTCCTTATCAGCTCTATCATTGGTGCCTCAGTGGTGTGTACAATGGTTGAGCTCCCTCAACTGTTAGTTTCCCTTTGAAAATGTATAATTTAGTATAATTAATGTATAATAACAAGGACCTCCTGTGTATGAAAGCTGTAGATCACCTGGCCCCTGCTGAACTATTATTACCTGACTCTTCCCCTTAAAATACCCTTTCTTCTCTGATTCATTCTCTACCAGGACACAGGAATAACTTAACTGATTCTGTTACTCTTGCCTATAATTCTTCAATGATTCCCATTGATTTTTTTAGGAAACCCAACCTAGAATCAGTTTGTTCTAATGAAATAATCATAATGCTTTACAAGTGTACACTGCTAAAGCTATTGCAACTATATCCTGTATTTATGGAAAAATTGATTATTTCATAAACTTTAATTGATGGAAGGCTACTTGAGTGGAGTGCAGATTACTACATGATTCTCCAAGATAGGAGCTTCCACATTAATTTGCACATAATGTTACATTTATTCTTTGTATTTGGTATTACTTACACCATGAGTGGCTGATGAATAAAGGGAATTATTTAAAACAAGACAGTTTAAGTTATAAAAATTCATATTAATGAGTATTCCTATTATATGTGATATTCCCATATGCACATTTAAATTGCAATACTGTGAAATGAAAATATAATAATTTAACCAGTGTTTTTTTGTGTGTGTTTTTTAAGTATAACATTGTAAAAAGGCTTCTTAAACAGTAATCTTGGAAGGGAAAGAAATCCAAAAAGTTTAAAATATCAGTTAATTTTTATTGAGAAACATATATATTAAAATTTAAACAAATATATAAGCTTTTATTTTAGAGACACATTTTTGTTTATTGGCTTGTTCAGTCTTTAAAAATATAGATTATTAAAAGGATTAAATGTAGGAGGGGAAAAAAACTTAAAATCTTTCAGTAAAGAGGTTGAACTCGAACCTTTGGGCACTCAGCTGGCAAGCTAAACTGGGAAACAGCCATAGGTGAGAATCCTGCAGTCACACACCAGTGAGTGTTTCTTTAGTTATCAAAGCAAAGAAGTGGAGCCAAAGCAATAAGAACAGGAGCAATGTTAAAAGTGCAAAAAGTTATTAGAGGACAAAAGCCAAAGTTCTCCAGGTCTATGTATTGTTATTGACAGAAAGCCAAACTAAGCTGTAGCAGAGAGCTAAAAGAAAAGAATAAGAGAAGTTACGGAAGCAGTATTGAATTCATTAATTCATAAACATGTTTAAAATTAATTACTTCCTTTAAAATATATACTCTAGCTGAAGGTTATGCCTGTGAGTGTGTGTGTGTGTGTGTGTGTGTGTGTGTGTGTTGTAAGACAAAGAAAAGCTAGAAGAGTATGCTCTCCCTAATAAACCATACATTTCATCCTCTTCCTGAAATAACAATATTTTGAATACTTCAAGAGAAAACAACATTGAACTGAAAATTTAGTTGTCATGATTTTCAACTGGCATACTGATATGCCCTACATTAAAAAATACAGTATTGTTAATACAATATATAATAATCACCAAGACATTAGGTTTGCTCAAACTCTCTCAAAACGGTGTTTTCTACAACATTTAAAAGAATTGTTCCTTTGGGAGCCAAAAACAAAACAAAACTATTTAATACAATCACACCTATTATTCCATCATCCTTTACCTGTGAACACCTCATATTCCACATCCTGATTTACATGAGTCTGATTTGCCTACAGTATTGTGGCAAAAGAAATTGATTGCCTTTCCAATAACCATTTTGTCCTTTCCTTCCTTATAGAGTATGGTGGGGGACCTTTTTTCTGCCAAGGGTCATTTGGCTATTTATAACATCATTCTGGGCTATACAAAATTATCAACTTAAAAATTAGCCCTGCTATATTTGCTCAAACATTTAATTAACTCACCCCTAATGCCTTGGCATGGCAAGACCAAATGATTCTACGGGCCTTATTAGGCCTGTGGGACGAATGTTCCCCACCCCTGATAAAGAGTTGATGATTAAGTTGGTGTGGGAAACAATATGCCCTGTCTCAGGCAATTAATCCATTGGCCTCTGCCAAGTATAGCAATTTCTTCCCTTTTTGAAATTTGAGGAGTAACCGGGTGAAAATTTTCTTATAATGGGCATAAGAAATTTAGGCTTTTTTAAGTCTCTGACATAAATGAAGAGAAGAAGGGTATGCATTTTTATCCCCATCCACCTCCTTCCTGTTTGTGAAACTTTTGTCGGAATGCAAGCTTGGAGAGTCACCAAGGACAAAGTGAAAACTTAGATGTCCCTGTTTCTGAGCAAAATGCTTATCTCACACTTCACTGGTCTGTGAATTACTGCATGTCTATATCATTTAAGTTATTTTTGGGGTAGTCTGTTACCTGAATCTGAATGTGTGATATTACTACAATACACTTTAGAAACCAGATGAACAGAAAAAAAAGAATACTTCTTATCAACATATTAAAATTTTGTAGGTATATTTTTGATAATTCTACTTATCTCACTAAATGTATCATTACTATGTTGCCTGAAAATACAATAGTACAACATCCCACTATATTGCCCTATTATATCACTGCCCCCCACCCCAATGGAAATAAGTTTTATTCTGCTACGTCATAAATGTTATGAGGTCAGGCGGTGAATGCTACAGTATACTTCCCAGACGACTCCTTAGAGACTGAGCCACTTATTCCCCCAGCTTCCACTGGTGATAAACTGGGATGGTTTATCAATGTAAAGGAATGCACTGGCAGATAGAATCTCGGGTGTTTGTGATGTTTGGGGAAACAGAACTTCCAAGGACCATGAAAATGGATGATTATTTTGGAGGGCTATATCCAGTATATTTTGGAGGAGGATAATGAAGTTAAGGTGGTATGGTCCCCTTGGGAGTTTAGAGAGACTAACTATAGCCACAGAACAAAGAAAAATTAAAAATTTCCCAGGACTTTATTAATAGTTTAGTGGATCTAATAAATTAAAACCAGGGTACTGATTGGGAAGGAGTATGACCCTGAGATTGTAAATAGGAGCATCAGGTTTATCATACTCAAAATTTTTGAAATCCCAGGTCCCTCTGAACACTCTGGGCTTATAGAAGTGACCCATTTATCTCGTTTAAACTAGTATCCCTGCTTCCCTGAAGATAATGTAGAGGCCGCTGCCTTACCAGACAATATACCACCCTCAGGTTCTACATCTTTTATCCTACCTACTAGATCAATAACTAGAATTAACGGGTATTATAATTTGGTCAGGAAATATCAGGTCTCTTAAGGGAGGCAAGGGATTATAACCTACAAGAGCTGTACAAGTAGAGATAATATTCTTGGGAATAGAACCCAAGGGTGCTGGATGAAGGATTATGATATATAAAGTTAGATAAATGATAATTTATCAATATGGCCCAGCTAGCATGGTAAAGTGGTTGAGTGTCAACCTACCAGGGCACTTGCCTAGATTGTAGGCTCTACCCATAGTAGAGGGCATGCAGGAGGCAGCTGATCAATGCTTCTCTCTGATCATCGATATTTCCATCTTTATCTCCCTCTTCCTTCCTCCCTTAAATCAATATTTTAAAACAGAATTTATCAATATAGACTATTCTCCATGGTACAGGATTTAACACATCAACAAGGCCCCAGGACACAGTATAAATACACAACTGGGATGACTGTTAGAAGCCAGCAGGAACTTATTGTACAATCCACAATATGTGAAGTAGAAATTTTAGAACTGCCACGGTAGAGAATGAAAGTACATCATTGGCTCAGTAGTTAGCATGCTGAAATAGATACATAATATAAATCCAGAAAGCTCCCTGGATGACTAATCTTCATAAGAGAGTCTAGAAGGCAGTCCATTGACTACAGCAACAGGAATGCACTAGGAAGAACACAATAGTTTAATTGGGGCTAGAGATTAGTGTGGAAAAGATACAGAATGGAATCCTATGGTAACAAAGACCAAAGCAATGTATGATTATTGAGCATACTTGATGGATGTGTGTGCAAGGTAGGTGGCAGCCAAGCTAGTCTGAGACACACAGAATAATGGCAAAAATTCATAGAACACAACAACTCTGGGAGCAAGATAAATGGGCGACAGTGATGCTACCGAGAGACCAGATTCCCCAAGAATTAGAAATCTTCAAGACTATAGTAAATGTATAAGATCATGATCCTCCATTCCTTCCCCAGTGGGACCCATGGCCATCTATTTATTTAGAAGGAAAAAAAAAAAAAGAAGAAAAAAAAAAAAAGAAGCAGAGAATACCCTGACATTTCAAACACTGTTTGATAAAAGGTCTAAGTTGAAGTTGATTTTCTGTGACCTAAACAGTGAGGAGAAGATGAGTTGCTGTATACCTTGGAGCAGAGAAAGAATACATTTGCCATGCAGGTGATCCCCACGAGCACATATCACCATAGATACAGTATGAGAAAGGCATGATGAGGAAGGGTGCAGAATTTTCAGGGATAGAGTCTAGGTTACCCCACCAAGTAAGGCACCTAGATCATTAGAGTTTGTAAACAAAGATGAAGGAATGCTAGATTAAGTAGCCGAGGAAAGAGATAATGAGTATCAGTTTGCAGTACTAAGACCAATTGTTATGGGTGGCTTATAGAGTGTCCCCTTAAGCTTCCTCCTATACATTTCCCCAGGAAAAGGAGCTAATTAGAATTTCAAAGATTGGGACAGTTTGTTATATGAAGCAAATGAATTTTAGTGGTGTAAGAGGTGAACTTCAGTAGATGCTATGGGGTGTCCCAGATAGCCATAAGGATTCAGAGAATTCACCTTAAAAAAAAAAAGCCGAAACCGGTTTGGCTCAGTGGATAGAGCATTGGCCTGCGGACTGAAAAGTCCCAGGTTCGATGTTCGATTTCGATCAAGGGAATGTACCTTGGTTGCGAGCACATTCCAATAGGGGGGTGTGCAAAAGGCAGCTGATCGGTGATTCTCTCACATCGATGTTTCTAACTCTCAATCCTTCTCTCTTTCTCTCTGTAAAAAATCAATAAAATACATTTAAAAAAAAATGCCCTCAACTAAAGGGAACTACCTCATTGGAGGCTATCTCCTCTTCTCAGGGGCAGTCCTCATCCATGCCTGGTCAATACAAAGGTATAAAATCCCAACTACTTTCCCTAAAATAAGGACATCTCAGATTCAGAGCTTCCTGCAGAGCAAACAGCCTCCTCTGATCCCAGTCTTTCTTTCTTCCCTCACTCCATATCAGGCATTGATCCTGAGAGCACGTTCTAATAAACTAAAAGCATGCAAATTTCCATCTCAGAATCTGTTTCCCAGGAAACACTACTTAAGACTGGGGTTATTATTTGACATACAGTTTGGCTGAGAAAATTCTAAATACCACAGTTGAAATGCAAAATCCTTCAAATTTACCCTTTCAAACCATATTTAAAGAAGTCCAAATATTATTTTCTTTGACACAGAGTATAACCAACATTGCCAGTAGCTATCATGGAGCAAGCATTAGAATAGACATAGATTACAACTAAAATTACATGCTAAACACATCTAGTTATGCTTAACAATTGATTCCTAAGTGAAAAAAAAATATGATGTGTACTCAGGGTCAAAAACACAGGGGGAAGATTAGATACATTAGAATAAGAGGAACAAAGAAAGGATTTACTCACATCCCTCACCGCCAGTAGTAGTGGATTTAGCAGATAGGAAGTAAGAAAACCTGATTTTTGCTTTCTTGCCCTCTATCAAGGAGCAGAATCTTCAGCCTAGAAAAGGGAGGATAAATGTATAATCTGAATAGAAGTTAAAGATGGTGGAGGAACTAGTAAAAAAAAAAAAAATTATATATATATTCATTCTAGCTTCAGTGACAGTCACTATCAGGCCCCTGAGAAAAATTGTAGTAAAACTGTTAAGGCATTGGTAGTAATTTTTGCATAATCATGGCTAGTCAGAAAGTTATGAAATAAAAGATATGGGAAAATGATATTTTAATTTTTTGAAAGGGCAAACGTGATGGGAAAAATACAGACTAATGAAACTGAAAATCAGACCAAACCTTTAAATGAATTATTTAAAGAAGTACCAGTAAGTATTTGGAAAGTATAGATGGCTGGGTATCAGACATGCTAGACCAGTGGTCTGCAAACTGCTGCTCGCGAGCTGCAGTTTGCCTCCCTGTTGACTAATGAGTTTGCCAACCACTGGGATAGGGGCTTAATCACAAGGAACAACAACAGCCTGTAAGTATTGGAATCGAGATCAGTGGTCAGCAAACTCATTAGTCAACGGAGCCGCAGTATGCCAACCACTGTCAGCTAGACTGACTATCAATTCCTCTGATTCAGATACTAAAAGAGAGATCAGGTATGAAACACATAGTATTTCAGAATTTCAGCAAGATATTATTAGTAACATGAAGTCTCGGGTTTTTCATAAGTGCAAGATGAAATCCATGAGCTATAATAGATGAGGATGAAGTTTGAAACTATAAATAAAAAATATACAGACAATATACTAAGGTTAATTGGAAGGAAAATACAGAGCACTAAGGTTCAAGCTCCATTTACTTCAAAGATCTACAAAAAATTTTAAAAAGTATTTTTCAGCCCTGGCTGGCAAGTTCAGTGGTTAGAGCATAGGCCTGCACACCTGAAGATCACGGGTTCAATTCCTGGTCAAGGGCGCATACCAGCAGGGTCCATCCATGCCCCTAGTTAGAGTACATGTGGGAGGCAACTAATTGATGTGTCTCAGATGGTGTTTTTCTCTCTCTACTTGCTTTCCTTCCACTCTCTAAAACTCAATGGAGAATAAAAAGTATCCTCACTCCTTGGGTGAGGATTAAAAAATAAGTGAGTATAAGTATTTTTTCGTATATTTTTAAGTATAATAGCAAAATGAGATAAAGATAAAATTTAGAAATCCATAAAACTTGAATATATTATCCAGGTGAGATTAATCCAGCAAAACTGGATGATAAGTCATATGTTTAAGTAGCAAAATTCCAGGATAAGAACACTGGCTTACAGCTGCTGTTCACGTGAGAGAAACCGAGGTTTCAGATAATGACTAGAAATATTAATCTGTAAGAAGAAGCTTTTGATAATTCACTAGATGCCTATATTAATAGTAGGATTATTATACAAATCAACACACAAATAATCCCAACACTGGGCTTGTGAAAATGAATCTTCAATTATGTATACATTTCCAATTGTCAGATGTCGAGAAAAAAAGAAAAAGAGAAATAGTGCCTACATTAAACAGTATTTACTGTGTGCCAAGTACTATCTTAATTACACCAGAGCAGCCAATATTTACTTTCTCATTTAATTTTTATAATAATTCTTTGAGTAGATAAAATTATTTTAGTTTTATAGCTGAACAAAATCTTGAATTGTTTAACAAACTTGGCCAAGCAAACAAAGATATAAAGGCAGGAAGTGAGATTAATCCAAAGTCTGACAAACTTCAAAATTCTTCTAATCTAGAATTCCAAATACTTTTATGTCTTTAATTAAGAAACTCAAACCTTTGATGAGTGTGACTCCTGTCACCTATATTAATTGACCTCTTAGTACTTCTCTTACTTTCACTCATTGTAACTATTGCAAGAGTCATAATTCTTCTGGTCTAAATTGCTAAACTACTAGAGACACTATGCATGACATTTGTGCATGGGGCAGGGGGTCCCTCAGCCCAGCCTGTGCCCTGTCTAATCTGGGACCCCTCGAGTGTTGTTCGACTGCCAGGGACCACTCACAAACCAGGACCACTGACTCCCAATCACTTGTCTGCCTACCTGCCTGTTTGCCCTTAACCGCTTCTGCCTGCCAGCTTAATCACCCCCTAGATACTCCCTGCCAGCCTGACCAATGCCTAACTGCTCCCCTGCCGGCCTGATTATCCCCAACTGCCCTCCCCTGCTGGCCCAGTCATCTGTAACTGTCCTCCCTTGCCAGCCAGATAACCCCTAACTGCCCTCTCCTGCAGACCTGGTCCCTCCCAACTGCCCTCCCCTGTAAGCCTGAGTCCCCCCCAATTGCTCTTTCCTGCAGTCCTAGTTGCCCTGAATTGCCCTCCTCTTCTGGCCCAGTTACCCCTAACTGCCCTCTCCTGAAGGCTTGATCGCCCCCCCAACTGCTCTCCCATCCAGCTACCTTATGGTGGCCATCTTGTGTCCACATGGGGGCAGCCATCTTTGACCACATGGGAGCAGCCATCTTGTGTGTTGGAGAGATGATCAATTTGCATATTACCTTTTTATTATATAGGATTTGTATTTTTTTCTTCCCCTGCACAGTTTTCTTCTCTTTCTCACAGGACCTCTCTTTCTCTTTCTCTCTGCCTATCTTTTTATCTCTTCCCACCCCACCAGTTTGAATATATGCTAAAATGTTTTTGTAGTAAGTGAAACTCTAGCACAAATGCATGTTTCCAAATCACTGATTCATATCCAGAGGTGATTATCTTCATTTTATCATAATTTTATAGTATTTTAATATCAAACAATTTGAAACATATTTATAAAATACTAGAGATTCCTTCATATTTTTTAATTGCAAATAAGTTTATCAAATGATACCTCAGGGGTTCTTTCTATACCTTACATGTTTATATACATACATGCACAACTTATATGACAATTGTTTTGAATTATAATTTCTTGAATTTTAGCAGGAGCACTATGATACAAAACCCAGCTGAAAGTGGCAACAGGGATAAGAATTTTGCAACACCAAATGCCTAATCTCTAGGACATTCCTACCTTCAAGCTGATAAAAATAATTAAAAACCATTTAAAGCAGCTAGTCAGTAATGAGGAGGGAAAGAGCAGATTATGACTCTAGTGGCTTAAAAGAAAATATCTGTTAACAATACATTTATTTTTGACATGAGGTACCTTGACTCATAAGACTACAGGCTACTGCATTTAAATTTGATACCAGCCACAGTGCACTCCTGCAATCATTTAAGGTTGTTCAGTTAGGCATTGGCATATTTAGGCTACTACTTCAATTTTGGCCTACTACCGAGCTCCAGGGTATCTGACCTGCAGTGTTCCACCATGCTGTGTCTTGTCTTGCCCTATGAATTCAAGTAGATATTCCGCAACTGAAGACCCTGCAGCATTATAACAGCAGAATCTCTTGGCTGTCTGTCTCAAGAGCAATACTTTTCCAAGCTTTATATTTAAATCCTGCTACTTAGTAAGAATAACATGAGATCTTCAGTTATTTCAAAACATTTTTAAAGAATCTTTTTTAACTTGATATAGTAAAAAATCTGATTTAAAATTAAACTGCTGCATATTAAACTAATACCAAAATATGCAAATGTTACATTACTACCCTGTTTCCCCAAAAATAAGACAGTGTCTTATATTAATTTTTGCTCCCAAAGATGTGCTAGGTCTTATTTTCAGGGGATGTTTTATTTTTTCATGAAGAAGAATACGGTATGCATTTATTGTTAAATGAAAATAAAGGAAATTTATTACCTGTATATGATAAGGTAGTACAGTAGTTGTCAACACAAACCAGACAAACTGTGAATCCTACAGTATCAAGAATTTACTCATTTATTGAATGACAATCATGTCATCATCATCTGGAACATCATCATAACAACCCAATTCCTGAATTTCCTGGTGAATTTCTTATGACTCCATTTCTTTCAGAATCATGGACCAAATCTTTCATGGTTAGCCTAGGGGGGCCTTATTTTTGGGGGATGCCTTATATTTCACTCAGAAGGAAACCTGTAAGTAGGTCTTATTTTCGGAGGATGTCTTATTTTTGGGGAAACACGGTAAGTGTGAGCCAAGATCTGAGAGTATAGTTCAGTGGATTTAGATGCTATGATAGCTTCCAAAAACTAAGTGCCCACAGAGGCTGTGGCTTCCTACACCAGAAATGACTAAATCAACTATCAAAATGTTGATCCTCATGGGATTCACATTTGGAATGGAACATGTATGCTATGCATTGAAGAAAACAATTATTGAATACCTATGTACAGCAGGAAAATTAACTCATTTTCCAGACTTAAAGCATGTGCTGTGATTTTATTGCTGTTGCCTATGATGTTTTATTTACTAATGATTTATTTTTATGAAGTAAAGTAAGATAACTCATCTGTTAAATACAAATTCAACTATTTTTTCTTCAATTTATAAAAAGATGAAGCCAAAGAAGCATCTCATAATATTTTATTTTAAAAGGAAAAAAAATAACTATGAAAATGTATGGTGTATTTCTGTTGAAAATAGATTCTGATTATTTTTCAATCCTTAAATATTTTTTGGATTCTGCTGTAAATTGCTTTACTCAACATAAATAGTAATGCTGACGTGTTACAACATGTGTTATTCTTAAGTTGTTAACTATAGCTTCTATACATATTAATGTACTTAGAGTCATTGTCATTGACACCACATAGGAACCATATGCAGTATTTGCACCACTGGAGAATGTTAACAGCTGTTGCCACAGAGCACAGAAATTAATATAAATGAAAATCTAGCTTAAGTTATTTGAAAAGTGCAATTACAGTAATATTAATGATGAGTGCACAAGTTTACAACTAAATACAACAGTATATATGTATATGTCTCTATATGTTATATCATATATATATGGCTGCCACTCACTATTGACTAATTATTCTAAAACCCTAAATTAACTGTAGTACCAATTATATGCTGCACATGTGCTAAGCACTTTGTCCTAAAAGGAACTCTATGAGGAGGTATTTTTATGTCGTTTTACAGATTACAATATGAAATTAAGAATTTAAGTAACTTTTTCATGGTCATCCAATAATTAAATGAAGTTAAGATGAAAACCAAGGTGATTGTTGACTTGCACTCCTGTCCTTGTACATGCCCTCATTCTATTCTAGACCCAGCTTTCTTATCCAAGGAGGCCCATATTTAATCAAATATTTCTTTAAAGAATAGGAGAGAATACATATATGTGCATGTGTGTATTGTGTTATGCATAATATAGCTACAGCAGGAAAAGAGCCTCAAGCAATGTGATTTAAGTTCTATGCAAAATAGGATGACTTAGAATAAATCTATAAATAAAACAGAATCTCACCTCCCAAATAAAGCTAAGCTATAGTTTTCACTTGTACATTAATTCAAAGAAAAGTATTTATTTGGCACCTAGTGAGATACTTCGGGAACTAGAGAATATGAGTCAGGTACCAGCCCTATCTTCAAAAATTTTATTATAATAAAAGAGACACGAAAAATACAAGCAGAATGTAATAATGAAATGCCATAAGTAAAGTATGAATAAAATAAATTCTGTGGAAGTTCTAATAAGAAAGACATCTACTTGGGGGATGGAGCACATTTTTATTAGAAAAAGAGGAAAAGTGACATTTCAACTAGCTGTGAATACAGACATATCAAATCGGGGAGAAAAGAATGACCAAAGAGAAGGAGGCTGCATGAAGGTGGTATTTCAATTTAACAAGATGTGTTAAGGGGCATAATGGGAGTAATTTTGAGGAAGCCTTGAGGCAGGGAGGCTGTGGTTTGAACTTTCTTCTATTATTACAGGGAAGTCTTATGAAGATGTTTTTGCAGGAAGCTAACACATTCATAACTGTACATCAGGATAGCAGTGTGGAAAAGGATCTGCGTTGAGAATGTTGTAAGCTTACCTAATAAGGTGGCTACTGCCATATTTCATATACATGCAGTCCAGACTTTGAATTTACATGGCATGCACTATATTGCATAGATGTCTATATATCTCTCTAGTAGAGAATAAAGTATTATTAATTGTATTGTCATCTAGAGCAGAAACCAATAAGCCAGGATTCATGGGCCAAATCTTTCTTGTCCTTTTTCCCCCTGTAAATAGAGTATAGCCTTGCTCATTCCATTTTTACTATCTAAGGCTGTTTTCAGAATACAACAGTACAGTAGTTGCCATAAAGACCAGGTGGCCATACCAATGTCTCAATCAAAAGTGAAAAATGAATTTTGATGGAACCAGAAAGCATTTTGAAATGGCAGTTTCAAGAAAATTTTTGAGAGAACATATGTCTTTGTATAAATTTAAAAAATTTACATGTTCAATATATAAGCAGTTGATGTGTTTCATTCATTTAATTTGTATATAGGTATATAAATTGTTGATCACTCTGTTAACCTGTGATGTAATATAGAATGCTCTTGAACCTTTTTTTGTTTGTTTATTCATTCCCTAGTATATCTTGTTCTCTTGATTTTATTTTTCCTTATGTTTCTATGCTGTTGTGTATTTATTCTTTTATAGAAAGGCAAAAACATAAATGTAATTATACATATAGATATTCAGATAGGGATGTGACAATACCTTTTCTACTTGAACTCAATGTATAAGACACTGGAGTTATTTTCAAAAGTTAGAAGAGTCACATTAGCTAATCTCAGGTTTCCACCCTCCATATTCTTCCTGAGGCATGAAAGTGCTCAGTGGAGTTTTCCTTCTTTGAGACATTATATTTGGTTCCCAGGACTTTAGGAATAACTATCACTAAAACAAAAGTGATGGGTTAAGACAACATACATTCACCCTATCCTGTCCCTTTTAGTCCAAACTGGCAGTGTTTCTGCTGATATAAAATTCTCAAATCCCTTCTATCCCTTCTTTTTTTTTCATTAATGTTGAGGGGACCCATGCTATTAGACATCAAGATTCTCCACAGACTCTTTCTGGAAAAGCCTATCTCTATTCCTGGCTTCTGCGGAGAAGGTTGTTAGATTTAATAAGTCTTTTGCTTAAGCACGTGCCTAACACTTTTTTTTTTTTTTTGTAATCCTCACCTGAGAATATTTTTTCCATTGATTTTTAGAAAAAGTGGAAGGGAGAGGGAGAGACACAGAGAGAGAAAAACATCTATGTGAGAGAGAGACATTGATTGGTTGCCTCCTGCATGCTCCTTGATTGGGGCCAGGGATCAAACTTGCAACCGAGGTACATGCCCTTGACTGGAATCAAACCTGCGACCCTTAAGTTCATGGGATAACACTCTAACCATTGAGCAAAACAAGCTAGGGCCACATGCCTAACTTTTACCTTAATAAATGGTTATTAAACTACTCCCTTGGCCCTTACCCAGGGCATGCTGTCTGCATGGGCTGAGAATTTTCCAAACAATCAAGTGCTATTTCCTTTGTACTTAAGTCATTCTTCAATTTATCTCTTTCCTCTCACAAAATACTATAAGCATCAAGGGCAATTCAGGCTGCACCTTCTATACCTGGCTTTGAAATTTCCTCAAGATAAGTACACGGGTTAATTGCTTATATGTTCTACATTCCATTCAACAGCAGTAAGCAATCCAGGCAAGTTTCAGGTTACTTTTCTATTGGCCCAGTGCATGGATTCGTGCACAATGAAAGGAAAGCGGGAGCCTGCCTCCATGTACTCGGGGAGTCTCCATGTCCCCTGAGACACCAGGAAGTCAGGTGGAGAGTCTGTCCTCCTCCCAGCATTTTTCTGAAAAAAATATTTCTGAAGTCCCTCTGAGGCCAGGGAGCTGGATAAGAGAGGCTCTGAGGTGAACTATACAAAGTTGGGGATCTTGTTGGAGCAGGAGTACTCTGTTGCCCATGCACCCACCCTTCAGATCCATTTCTAACTTTTACCCTGATTGTCAGTCGCCACTCTGTGGCCACTATTATATCGCTGCCTTCCTCTGTTGCTCTGGGTCAATTGGTAAGGGATTAGATATGATCTCAGTGCCTGAGACAGAGTTCCAGGAGCCCTGGCGGCAATATCAGGCTTGTCCTCGTTACTCCGAGTGTCTGCGCTTCAACCATTCTCCAGAGATTGTAACTGTAGGCTTATGGTGTATGAGGGATGTAGCAGTTCACTAAGGGGCAGGAGGCCAGGGAAGAGCCCAAGCCTGGGGCAGGTGTCACACCGTTCCCACTCATCCCTGCTCAATAGTGCTGCTACGGAGGCAGGAGAGGCCCACACTGCTACAGCTGCACTCTCTAGCTGTGATCCCTGCATCTGGCTGAGTGGTGCTCTCCCAGTGGGAGCACACTAACCACCACGGGGAAGCTCTTGCATTGAGCATCTGCCTTCTGGTGGTCAGTGCACACCATAGCAACTGGTCGACTGGTCCTTCAGGTTGTTAAGTCTTAATGGTAGCTCAGGCTTTTATATATATAGATAACAAAGGTACCTTTCCTCCAGTTTCCACTAGCATGTTCCTCTTCTCCATCTAGGACCTCATCAGAAAAGTTATTGCTGTTCATGTTTCTAGAAAAATTCTGTTTATTACAATATATGTGTTTTTGAAGATGGTAGGAGCTTTTGTACAGCTCTGTTTATTTCTTGGAGTTCTCACCAGAATAACTTTCAATGTTCATATTTACCAACAGTTCCCAAAGGCAGTTTAGGTTTCACTATCATGTTCTTCCACACACTTCAAGGCTCTACCCTGTTACCTTTAAGATTACTTATTTATTTTATTTGTAGGTGAAAATATGTAGGTTAAAATATATATATATATATATATATATATATATATATATATATATATATATATATATACCCATGTGTTTATTATATTTACTTTCATATTGTAGGTATTGGTTATAATAGCACCCAACTTCCCTGAACCAGAACCTGATTTTGTTTCCTGTGACAAATTTAGAGGCTTAAAAAAAAAACACACCTTGGTCTCACAATTTTGAAGCCTGAAAGTTCAAAATCAAGCTGTCAACAGGCCCTTTGCTAATCTTAATGTGATTTCATTTGTCAAGACCCCATTTCCAAATAAGGTCAAATTCACAAATCCCAGGTAGACATAAATTTGGATGGGAGACTATTCAATTCAGTATAGATAATAATAGGAAACTATTCAATTCAGCATAGGGATTAATGAAACTGTGTTGTGAAAACCATGAAAATTCCATTTGGAATAGCCTAACTCTAAAATCTTTAACTTCCCCAGCAAAAGGATTTAGACAACACTTGATAATGCTCATTAATCCCTTTCCAAAAAAGAAAATTCAGGCTGTAGGTAAGTCATAAATCATGTTCAGGTCTTCTCTTTTGTAGAGAGACCCAAACATAAGGTTTTAAAAGGCCAGGTGAAAAACAACACCATTTTTTAAATGAATAAGTCCTCAGGAGAATTGATATCAGCAACAAAAACCTAAATTCTATCTGAGCTAGGTGGCCATTTATGCCTCTAAGGGTATCATCTTTTAGACACAAGCGTGGTCAAAACAAGCAAAGGAATACAAAGCATTGAATTCACTCTTCCTCTCTGAAGCCATTTTATTGCAAAGGTTGCCTGTGCCAAGGGTCTTTGTAAGCATGAGGCTTTGTTACGGGTCTATATGAGGCCATTTTTTTCCAGATGATTGTGTTGGCACCCAGACATGAGCTGTCTTCACCAGTCACAAATCAAACTCCAGTACCAATTGGACTGCACAATCACTACAGAGAGACTTTCAAAAAAGAATTGGCATATGATGTGCCTCCCAGGTTGCCAATATCATTGTCTCATTTCTGTGTAACATTTCATGCTATTCCATTATAATGTGTGACTGGTCACCTGAGATTACACTTCCCTTTTAGCACTTTTTACCCAAAATCAAGTCTAAGGCTGTCATGCTACATGCATTGTAAATCAGGTCTGCCAATGCAACAGCAAATAAAAACAGAAAGAACTATTTACAGTTATCTAGGATTCCATTAACCTTTTAATGTATATATTCATTATTTTTATTAATCGCTTGCCTACTACATGCCAGATACCTTTGTCTGCACATCAAAAGTTTAAGACTCTGATGTTACTGTTCTTAAATTTTATTTTTAGGCCGAAACAGGTTTTGCTCAGTGGATAGAGCATCGGCCTGCGGACTGGAAGGTCCCGGGTTCGATTCCAGTCAAGGGCATGTACCTTGGTTGCGGGCACATCCCCAGTAAGAGTGTGCAGGAGGCAAGACTTCTTACTATTAATGTTATGAAATAACAAATAAATGAAGATAGAAAATAAAGTGTTTCCACAATAAAAGATGTAATTTTCCTTAGTGTCATATTTTTCTAGTTGCTCTAATTTTTGTATGTAGTAGCTGTCCATGTACAGATAATTTTCTATAATCCTTATCTGAGTGACTGTTTGCTATAGAGCTCCTGTATTCTTTTAAACATTAATTTATATATGGTTATGGTACAGGGTAGGACAAAAGTAGGTTTATATTTGTATATAAAGAATGCAATAATTAATAAAAAATAATACAAGAATAAACTGTGATTTGTGAACTCACAACTGTAAACCTACTTTTTCCCTACCCTGTATTTATTGGTCTAGAGTGAATATCTTAATTTTTGTTATATTAACTAGTTATTTCTGATAAAAACAATATAATTTTTATATTGATCTAATAAAAAAATTACTAAATTTTTAACTACAAAATTTGTCAATATATATATATATATATATATATATATATATATACACATATATATATATTCAATAAGTATGGCAATATTATTTTTTCTTATTTTTCACTTCTTATATTTTTTAGTTGGATTCTTTTTGTATTACTGAGTTGGTAAGGAAAAATATTGAATAAATAAAAATAATGGCTAATTTTATCTATTTTTTGAGTTTACAGGCAATGATTCTTGTATTTTCCCATCAAATATGTTTGCTATAGATTTCAAATTGACATTGTTTATAGAGTTAAAAGTTATCTCTTCCTAATTTTCTAGTTTTCTCATGATTGGATGTTAACTATTATGTGATTTTCTCCACGTATTCAGCTAATTGTTTTTCCCTCTACCTTTATACTGTTAATGCAGTTGACATTATAATGTAGTAAACATTTTTTTCCCTAACTTTAAACCAGCTTTGTATTTCTGGACAAGCCCAATTTGGTTAGGGTATAGTACCATTTTAAAACACTGATGTAATATAATTGCTATTAAGGATTTTTGCATTTATGTTTATGAACTTGCCTATAATCATCTATGTTTCCTTATCCGGCATGGTAGGCAGACTTTGAAACGGTCTCCTGTGAATTTCTGCCTCCTAGTGTTCGCACATGTGTGTAACTCTTCCATTTGATTGTAGTCTAGACACTTTTAATGATGAGAATATTAGGTTCTAAAAATATTGTGAGTTCTGTCTTAGTGACTCATGCATTCTTCTCTTTCAGATACCTCTCTCTGGGAGAAGCATGCAGCTGCATCATGAGCAGCCCTATGGAGATAATCATGTAGCAAGGAACAATGTCTCCATTCAATAACCAGCCACTGCCTGAGGCCTGCCAACCACCATGTGAGTGAACTTGGGAAAGGATAATCTACCAGGTGAGTCCTGAAGTGACCATAGCTTCTGTTGGCACCTTGATTGCAGCCTAGAGAAGTTCTAAGCCAGAATCATCCAGGTAAGCAGATCTGAGATTCCTGGCCTGAGAAATACATAATGAATGTATACTGTTCCAATCACTAAGATTTGGATCAATTTATATATCTGTGTTTGGAATTAAATTTACATTAAATAATTTTAATTCTCTTTTTCTCTACTGTCTTGATATGTTTGTAAAAGATTGTATTTCTTGATTGTTTGATAAAGTACAATACACATTCTATACTATCTCAGGTTTGTATTTTCATGGTGGAAAATTTTTAAATTACTGATTTAATTTTATGTTGATTATAGGAATTATTTGAAATTATTTTTCTTGTGTCAGCTTTTATAATTTATATTTTTCTAGGAACACATATAATTTGCTTAAGTCTTTTTTATATTTTTTATTTTAATTTCCATTGTTATCAAATATTCCTTTATATTCTAATATTTTTATTTGTGCTGAATCTTTTTTTATTGAACGTTATTTTATCAATTACTTTTCAAAGAACTACTTTTTCTGAGTTTTTATTATATTTTATATTGATTTCCTATTTCATTAACATTTTTTTCTTATGCTTTCTTCCTACTTTCCCTATGTGAAATATTGGTGTTATTTTCTAAATGCTTAAGGCATATGCTTAGTTTGTTATTTATTTAGGTTTTTTTAATTGAATATATGTGGCTAAAACTATAAATTTTTCTTTAATTACTGTTTTACCAGCATCTAACAAGTTTGATAGGTAGCATTTTATTATGGTAGTTTAATTTCCATTTTGATTCCATATAGACTCAGATTTCATTTAGGAAAGCATATGATTTGTAGATTTATAAAGGCTTATTTTTGTTTTGGGGGTTTTTATTTATAACAAATGCATTTTAATTAAAAAATAAACTACCTTGGTCTTTACAAAATCTGTTCTTTGGGATTTGTTGGCTCACATTTTAATGCATGACTTATGGTCAGTTTCATAACTGATTTCCACATGCTTAAAAATGTGCATTCTCTAATAGATTAAAGGTTCTGTGTGTCCATTAGATCACATATATTAATTTTTCACATCTTCTATAATAAATAAATATGTTGCTGCCTGGTAAATTATTGGGATATGGATAAAATTATTCAAATAAGATAATGGGTTTGTCCCTTTCTGCTGCAATTTTCTGACATTTACTTTATTTTTGTTACCTTTATGAAATGTGTAATAGCTATATCCTTCTGATGAATTAAAACTTTTACCAGGATGTGAATACATACTCATTTCTATTATTGCTTCTTGCCTTGAAATCTGGATAATACGTAGAAATATAAAACAGAACGTATCCTATTTCATAAAAGAGTAATATGCAAATTGACCATCACTTCAATACACAAGGTGGCTGCCCCCATGTGGTCAAAGATGGCTACCCCCATGTGGAAACAAGATGGCCATCACCAGTTTGCCAGCAGGGGAAGACAGTTGGGAGGGATCAAGCCTACAATGGAGGGCAGTGGGGAAACCAGGCCTGAAGGGAAGAGAAGTTGGGGGGAACAGGCCAGCAGGGAAAGGCAGTTAAGGGTGACCAGGCCACCAAGGAAGGACAGTTAGGAGAGACAAGGCCTGCAAGGGAGGGCAGTTGGGGATGACCAGGCCTGCAGGGGAGGGAAATTGGGGGTGACAAGGCCTGAAGGGTAAGGCAGTTAGAAGTGACAAGGCTGGCAAGGGAGGACAATTAGGGGTTACTGGATCAGCAGGGGAGGGCAGTTGGGGGTGACCAGGACTGCAGCAGAGGACAGTTAGGGGTGACTAGGCTGGCAGGGGAGGGAAGTTAGGGATGACCAGGTTGGCAGAGGAAGGCTGTTAGGGGCCATTGGGCCAACAGGGGAGCAGTTAGACATCTATCAGGCTAGCAGAGGAGTGGTTGGGGGTGACCAGGCTGGCAGGTAGGGAGGTGAGCATTTGTGAGCCAGTAGTCCTGGATTGTGAAAGGAATCCAGTTTGGAGAGGGTATAGGATGGACTGAGAAACACACACACACCCGTGCACAAATTTCGTGCACTGAGCCTCTAATTAAAATATATTAATAGTTAACATTTTTTCTAGTACATTTATCCACACTTTTAAGTATTTCTGTACTTTTGGATTTTAGTATGTCTTTTAATAATAACTTATAATTGGAGTGGATGTATGTGTGAGTGTGTTTGTATGTGTGCATTCACTAGTCTTTTAATATATGCAGTTTAAATTGAGACTTAAATCTATTTATATTTATAGTGACTACTATTTTTCATTATTCATATCATTTTATTTTGTGATTTCTACCTGATATGCTATATCTCTATGTGTTTTCTCAATTATTGCACATTTTCAAATTGATTTCTTTTTCTTTTTTTTCAGCAGTCTGATCTCCAGCACTTATTTTTACTGGTTTGGGAGATATACATTTTATTTCTACTCTTTAAGTAGTTAACATAGATATAACCTGAAATGTTACCTTTTCAATGTCTTCTCTTAATATTTGTGCTCTCTGCTCAGTATATATATATATATATATATATATATATATATATATATATATATATGGATCATAAGCTACTAACATGCCAATCATACTTTCCTTACTCCCTTACATTTTATAATTTTTAGAATTCAATGTATTTTAACCACAAAACTTAGATATCATTCAAATTATCTTTTATACATGAAATACTCATTTAGAAATTAACCATTATATCACACATTTACCATTATATTCACTATTTTTACTTTCTCTTACATCTTTCTGGAATCAATTTCTTATCAGAATAAATTCTTTAAGATTTTTCCACACCAAGGTTCCCTTGGTTTTTAATTACTGTTTATTGCATCCTTATTTTTGAAAAATAGCTGTACCTGATACATAATTTGATGAAGATTTCCTACAGTATTTTGACTACTCCAGAAGTCAGCTTTCACCCAATTAGCTTTTCTTTCTTCTTGTTTCTATTTCAAAATTTTGCACTTTGACCAGAAAATTTTTAAGTATGAATATTTGTGTCTCTCAACAATTTTATAAAAATATGTGCTGTTACTTCTTTGACTATTACTTCTCTCATAGTATGTATATTACCTCCTATGGACCAATTTAGAAATATTTTTAACTTTATTCCTCTACTTGCCATGTTTATTTGATTTCACTGATCCTTTCTTTTTCTTTGTCCAGTGTGCTGTTAAATGCTTCCAATGAATTCTTTATTTCAGATATTGAATTTTGTGATTCTATAATTATATTTGCTTTTCTTTTGGGAAATCCATTATACCTTTGAATTTCTTTACCTTACCAATTTTGTCTATCTTTACATGAAATCTTTTAATATATTTTATGTATTTGACTGCTAATTTCATTTGTTGATCTGTTTCTATGTATTTTTTTCCTTTTTATGTATATTTTTCTGTTGTTTCGCATATCTAATGATTTATTTTTATTTTATGATGATTATTTTAAGTGACACATTATAGTACTTCTGGGTTATGTTGTCTTCTTCTAAAGATGTTGCCACAGTCCTTGTGGCTCAGTTGTTTGGACTTCGTCCTGTGCACCAAACAGATGTGGGCTTGGCCCACGGTGAGGGTGGGGCATGTTGTTCTGATAGGCAATTTTATTTCTGGAAGATTACCTGGATCTTTTAAGTCTTCGCTTAGATTTCATTAGTGGAAGAATCTTTTGAGTTTTACCTTTTATTCTAGAATGTTTTGTTTATTACAGAGGCGTGGTCCTTACTCCAAAATAAAATCTATCTGGTGTCTCAACTAAATTATTAACTTGTTCACCAATGTCTCTAAACTATTGCTGAGCAAGAACTTCCAGTATCTCTCTGGCAGAGTGAAATATTCTACAAAATGTTTTGTCAGCAACCAGTTCACCAGCACCTTCTCTTTTTTCAGGCTTTGTACAGCCACACTCTATACATGCACAGGTTAATATTGAGCCACTAACTTGGTGAAACCCCTACGTAGATTTCTGAAGACTATTTTTGACAACTTCCTCCTCTGGTCGCTTGTCTCTCAAGTGTCAAGAACAATAGCATCTCTTATGTTGGTTCCTTTCCACTAGTTTTTCATCATCGCCACTGTGTCTACCATGTCCTAACTCCCCACACTGTGTGTTTTAGTTTGCTACTAGGTAGAAAGATGAAGTGAATGTGAAACTCACATTTTCTGTTTCTTCCTTTCAAGGATCTCATTCCTGTACACCACATTATTTAATGCCTAGAAGTTCTACTGGCTCCTTTATAAATATATCAGATTGCTTTTTCAATGTTGCTGCCACTTTTTCATTGCTTAAAACCCAACTTTTATTTCTTTAAACATACTAGTAAAAAGAGATGTGTTTTTAAAACTATAATACATAACAATTTTATGTAAAGTATTGGATCCTGGTCTTTTGTTTATCTTTTATTTTTTTCCTAAAAGTCTGATTTTTCTGGCTCTTGCTAAAGTTATCTTGTCATTTTATGTTATGTGATTTTTGTGAATTTTAGTTAAATAGTTCATCTCAATTTCATTTGGGATTCCCATAGAATCCAAAAGACATGGATTGGTTTTCTCTTCTCCAGCATTTGTTGTCCCATGATCCTGGGTGTTTGCGTGAAAAAGGTTCACTGTAGTTTAAATTGCTCCTTTCATATTGTTTATTGTTGGTATGGTTTTCAGTGGGAGTGGGAGAAGAATATACAAATAGTGAACATTTAGATTCCCAAGCCCAGGTGAAGATAAATTAGTGACAAAAAAACACATAAGAGTTTTGTTGCTACTGTCATTGTTTTTGCCTTTTCAAATTTCATCTTTCATCACCATCCAAATCTTAGTATAAGACAGTATCTGTCTCTACCAGATATTTCTTCTTACTCACTTTTATTTTTTCCCTCAGGCTATCACACTTTCAGAATCTTGACTTTATAAGTATAGGGGAGAACTTTTCATCTAACTTTTCATCCTGAGAGTGAGGATAGTTTGCCCACAACCACATCCAAACAACCTAGTACTTGGAAGCTATTATGCCACTTGGTTCTAAAGAAACATGCCATATTATTTGTGGACTTGGATTAATGTCTGTTAGTTCTATCTTCTGAGTGATCCCCCTTATTTTTATAGGTTCCACTAGTTCAGCATTTTTCAACCGCAGTTCCGCGGCACACTAGTGTGCCGCGAGATGTTGCCTGGTGTGCTGTAGGTGCAGACAAGACAAGAATTTTATAATTTTTCACTATTTTGTTTACTTAATATTTCATAATAAAGTAATTATAAAATACTTTCTTTGTGTTTATTTGATTCCTATTCAAGAGAATTACTTTATATATAGTCAATATAGGCACAGAGTTAAATTTTTTAACATTTTCTAATGGTGGTGTGCCTCGTGATTTTTTCATGAAACAAGTGTGCCTTTGCCCAAAAAAGGTTGAAAAACACTGCACTAGTTAATTAAATATGTCTGTGTTCTAATATTTTATGTAACTTGAAACTATACAGTCAGTTGATATCTAAGAATTATATTTCTGAAAAAGGAACTTCCTTCTCTTGATTTCGTTCTTACAAAATCATACTTAAAATTCACAATCCAGCTATATCTTTTTAAACTCAACTTGACTCTTTCAACTACAGTTACATAGATCCCTTTTTGTTTCCAAAACACTTGCACATCTCAAAATTTAGTTAACAAGTAACTAAGTGTGGAAAAAAAAAATATTTCATTATCAGAGATAAGTTAAATAAGAAAGAAGCATTACTAATTACTAAAAATGTCACATGATCCACTTTAGGTTACAACTCATATGTCTAGATACAAACAAGAAAATGGAAAAAAGAAGACATAATTAAGGTAGATATTTATGAAGAGCAAACATTATACTTCCTTGTAGTTCATTATAAATCAACTTGATTAAAAAATTATTAACTTGACATAATTATATATTAGTACAACATTTTAGATATAGTTAAAAAAAATTAATGTACATATTTTGAGGAGAAACTTTTTAACACTTGAATGGAGTTAGAATTCTGAAAGAATTTGGGAATCTGGCAATATATTGGAAAGCAAAAACTCCATGTTAGTCCCAAAAGGAGAATTTTTTTTGTTTGGTATTATATTCAAAATTATGCTAATATGCAGAAAATACTTATAAACCCAAATTAAATTGTCTTATTTAAATGTGGAGACAGTTGGAGAATACTAATTACTAAATCCAAACTATTGAAGTCTTTCTTTTGGTCCATATATAAGGTAAAAAAACACAGGATAATCTAAAAAGAACCATCTATTAAATACTCTTTAAGGGAGTATTAGTCCAAAAGAAAAAGAAAAAAAAGCTGACCTAAATATTTAAAGCATAATAGCAAATCTGAAAGAATATTTGAGAAATTTATATTGCAAATACTTTAAAGTTATAATAATGAAAAATATAATCCTCTTTTTTAAATAAAGGAACTAATTGAAAATAAAAACATAAAGGAGATTGTATTTAATGTTTATATTAAAATCATTTGCATGTGGCTTATGCTTTATTAGCTGCACATCCTTTCCTCTTTGAGGATCACTCTGTATTTCCAGAACAACTTATGTCTAGCTTTATTGTCAAAGCAACCCGTGATATTAATTTTTTCTCTTTAACTGCTTATTTTCTTTGCCAAGTGCACATTAAATAAAGGCCCAAACTTCATTTATCTAGTTCATGGTCATAACTGTGTGCCTGGCACAAAGCCTAACATAAAAATGTTTGCACCAAAGGTATTAAACTGATTTCATTTTATGTAGGCTATACAAGTATGGAAATCAAATTAAAAACAACAACAACAACACACAATCAAATGAGTACAGGCAAAGGCTATTTATTCAGAGCTTGCACTAGCAAAAAAAAATCACCTACTTGCATGTTGACAAAAATACAAAGGCAGGCAAAGGAGAAGGAAAAAGCTTCCAGGTAGAAAAAAAAGGGAAGGCTTCCAGTGTGCCCTGATTGGAGGCTCTTGGCTTGAGGAAGCTGTAGACAGGCTTATTAGAAGTAGGGCATCCTGTGTGATTGGGTAGGGGTCCATATTTGACTTTCTCTGGTTGGTACTAAGTTGGTAGCTGGACAAATATGAGGGAAGCTGTCAGTTATTAAACAAGTCCTGGTCATTGTAGCCAATTGGTAAAAGGGTTATTGTTTGGCTATATGGATGTTTTCAAGAGATAATGGTCTGACTTCCTCTAAGTTTGACTTATAGATAATAGGATGGCTTCCTGGGTGGTTACTGTAAAAAATGAGTTGGTTTCCTGGGCTGGTTATTGTAGATTATGAGTCAGAGTCCTATTTTTCTATATGATCTGGCCATTGTCTATTTGGATAACCAGTCTCTCACAAGTTTAATGAGAATATAAAGAGTTTATTGGTTAATTGATTGGTTGAACATAAAGAGTTTAATGTTTATTGTTCTGATACATACTTTAATTAAAAATATATAATTTTTAATCCTATATCTGTATAAAAATATGGAGATGCAAAAAAAATAAAGAATGAAGTTCCTCAGGGTCAACGTTTAATCTATCTTAAACTATAATATACAAGCAATTTTAAGATTTTATTTCAGGTGTTTATAAGATTATGAAACTTCAAAAGTTTTCAAAGTAGACCAGAAAAAAAAATAACTGAATGTTTCAGATATAAAAATGGAAATATTAACTATAACTGAAAGGGGAAAAATGTTAAACTGACATCCATCTGTGCTAAACCAGATATTAAAATATACAGATAGCTCTAGCTGGTTTGGCTCAGTGGGTAAAACGCTGAGGTTTGATTCCAGTCAAGGGTATGTACCTTAGTTGGAGGCTCCTTCCTGGCCCAGCCCTAGTCAGGGCTCATGCAGGAGGCAACCAATTGAGATGTTTCTCTCATATCATGTTTCCCTGTGTCTTTCCCTCTCTCTTCCACTCTCCCTAAAAATCAATGGAAAGATATCCTCATGTGAGGATTAAAGAAAAATACATATAGATAAACCCTAATGTGGGGTATGCTTGTTTATTATGAATCCTTGGTAAGTGACTTCGGTCACTTAATCAGATTCTAGGAAAGCAGGAAAAGCTGGTTTAGTACAACTTGTCACGATAACCAAAACATAGAGGTTAGTTTGGAAAATACTGGTTCTGTTACTCTATTGATGTTTGGAGACCAAGGAGCAAGAAAACACTTTTCAGAGACATCTACATTTGGTCTGTCAAATAATCATAACAATTAATATGTATTACATTACAAAATATCCGAGCTGAGTAGTTGAGTTAAAAACCAAAGAACTGTGTCCATAGAATTAACATAAATCTAAGAAACTTATAGATGTCGTAGTATAAATACATCATGGCAGAAGAGAAGCAGTGACAACAACTTCTCCATCCTCTAATGAAAATCCCAACACTATTGGGCTAACCAGAAATAAAACAGGAAGATTTTGTTTTCAGTGCATTCTACTTACCTTGATGTATTTCTTTTCCTTTGAAATGTGTGTCTCAGTTGTCTGCATAGAAGACACATGTCTTCTTTGAATGTCCCAGTGTAGACATCCTTTAGAAACATCTCTGGATTGTCTTTTTTGTTTTTTGATCCTCACCCAATGATATCTTTTTATTGATTTGAGGAGAGAGGGAGAAGGAGAGGGAGAGAGAGAGATGAGAAACAGATGAGAGAAACAGCAATAAGCTTCCTCTGATACATGCCCCAACCAGGGATTGAAACCACAACCTTTTAGTTATATGGGATAATACTCTAACCAACTGGGCCATCAGGCCAAGGCTCTGTACAGTCTTCAATTACACATACTTTTCTAAGACTCCACCCTATTAAAATATACAAGCTGTCCCACATAATCTTCAGACTACAGTAATTTTGTTGATATTATTCAATTACAGTAAGGAAACTTTTTTTAAGGACAATCATAACTTAAGGGGCTGGTGTTATATTATGAAAAACATAATTCCTGCTCTCCTGGAATTTGATAGTCATTTAAACTACATAACAATGAATCATAATAAACCAATGTATTCCATGTTAGAGTTTATCTGTAAACTTGTAATTAGTCAAATATTTATTGACTTCATACAATGCACAAGCCACTTTATTAGCTGCTGTGAAAAATTATCTCATTCATTGCTTAGGTCTGTAGAAATTGTAATCTCCATTTAGCAGATGATAAAATGAGTGTCTGCAGGTTAATTGCTTCATTAAAGGTCACACGGTAGTAAGCAGTAAAACTGTTCCTCAGTCCAGTTCTTTGTTAATCTTCTGATACTAAAGCAACATTTTGTATGTTCTCCCTAGTGGCTGTGCTACAACACAGGAAAGTAAGATAACCAATGAAGCTCAAACTTGGCCTTCAAGGAAAATGTATTAAGAATAGAACAATAACTTTGTATTATCCTTCCATAAACTTCATTGCTTTCCAGATATGGTTGAGACTTTAAACATCATATATGTCAACATCCTTTTTTACATTATGGAAACTACATCCAGAAAGTGTCTGAATCTTTCTCAGGTTCTAAAAGTTACTATACACAACACTCAAAATTAGGATTCTACACTCCTGGCACAAACACTGTTCTGAATGCCACAGTGCTATACTCAAGTCACACTTGTGGTAGAATGATCCACATCTTAGCAAGAGGTGTGCCAGTGTCATTGTGGATGTTCATTTATTAATATAACTAGTATGACAGTGCACAGATTTACACACATTGAAAGGAAATTAATTGGAAGAAATATTTTAATATCACTTGCCCTTTCTCTATAAAAGAAGTTTCAACCAAATTCATTATCAACAATGAGAGATTGAAACACAAGTGTGTGATTGGAGCCAGCTAGAGCTTTGTATGTATTGTGCATGTGTGATTCAATATATATACATACACACATATACATATACATATATATATGTGTGTGTGTGTGTGTGTGTGTGCTTGCTTAATTAGACCTGCTTTCTGATTTAGCTAACCTTTATCCAGCCCAGTGAAGCACCCCGACTTTTCTTTCAGGTAATTGTCAGAAACACAGTAGTAAATATCAACACGAAGCAGATTATTATTGTAGATCACATAGGGAAAACAAAAGGTAAAATATTTAACTGCTGCAGTGTTTGACTATATTCTGCACAGTGAGAAAACCTGAAGTCATTTTCAAAGTCCACCATTTCTTACTTATCTTCAGTTGGGTCAAGTTTCTAAGCATTCTAAATCTCCATTTTCTAGCTAATGAAAAGAAAATAGGATTCCACCAAGTCTCCTATCTACCTACTCCAAGACTTCTGTGAGGATCAAAGAGAAGAAGATGGGCAATGCTACATGACATCTTACAGTCACCATTTCCTGGCTGTGCTGGGCTGTGGGCCATATTTTGTACCACAGGGTCTTGGCAGCATTGTCTGCAATTTGGTGGAGTGTCACTCCGAGGTTGCCGCGGGGCTGGTGTCCCACATGAAGGAAGCTGAGTGTCGCTTTGTCAGTGCCAGGTCTGTACTGCCATATATTGTTAAACTAGTGGGCTGGTACACAAATTTGTGCACCTTGAAAAGAAATGAAATGGAAGAAATATTTTAATATCACTGTTCGCCCTTTCTCTATAATAAAAGTGTCATCCAAATTCACAATCGACAGACAGATGGAAACACAAGTGTGCGATTGGCACCAGCAATACTTTATATGTATCGCACATGCCTGAGTCAACTTAGCCTTTTATATATTAAATAAACTTGATTAATTAGACCTGCTTTCTGATTTAGCTAAACTTTTTCTAGCCCAGTGAAGCACCCCAACTTCTCTTTTAGGTAATTGTTAGCAATACAGCAGTAATACCGACATGAAGCAGATTATTATTATAGATCACACAGGGAGAACAAAGGGTAAAATATTTAACTGCTGCAGTGTTTGACTATATTCTGTGCAGTCAGAAAACCTGAAGTTGTTTTCAAGGTCCACAGTTTCTTACTTCTTTTTAGTCAGGTCAAGTTTCTAGGCTTCCTAGATCTCCATTGTCTTGCTAATGAAAAGAAAATAGGATTCCACCAAGTCTCCTACTCCAGGACTTTTGTGATGATCAAATGAGATGAGGCACAGAAAAATGCTTCACCGACATTTGGTTACAGTGTAAAATGTTTTCACTTGGCTATAAAGCAAGTCATGTAGCTGAGCTGAAGAAACTCCAAGGAGGATAGTTGCTAGGGAAAGGAAGCTGGGCATTGCTATGTGATGTCATTACCCGGTGCCTACAGCCAGCCTTACCCAGCTGGGCTGGGCTGTGGGCGGCATTTCGCACCATGGGGTCTTGGCAGCATTGGCTACATTTTGGTAGGCTGTCTCTCTGAGGTTGTGTTGTCAGGGCCTGTGTCCCATTTGAGGGAAGCTGAATGTTGCTTTGTGGGTGCCAGGTCTGTGGTGCCATTTCTCTGTAAATGGTCAGTGCATGTCATTGTAATTCCTGCATTGACTATCTGCCCAATGGTGGTAAGTGTGCATCATAGCGACCGGTTAGAGGGACACTTAGCATATCAGCCTTTTATATTAGTGTGTAGATAGATAGATAGACAGATATAGATAGATACCCTCTAAATTAACATATCTGTGATGGGATGTTAGACACAGGGACAATTCAAATGCCCTTAAGAATAGAGTGTCCCGCCGAAACCGGTTTGGCTCAGTGGTAGAGCGTCGGTCTGCGGACTGAAGGGTCCCAGGTTCGATTCCGATCAAGGGCATGTACATTGGTTGCGGGCACATCCCCGGTGGGGGGTGTGCGGGAGGCAGCTGGTCGATGTTTCTCTCTCATCGACGTTTCTAGCTCTCTATCCCTCTCCCTTCCTCTCTGTAAAAAATCAATAAAATATATTAAAAAAAAAAAAAAAAGAATAGGGTGTCCCTAAAAATGTATTACACACACTTTGAATAATTATAAATTCGGTGTTTATTAACATACATTTTATTTTCAAATTTGAGCTATTAGCTATTAAAGTGTGTATATGTTTTTGGGGACACTGTATATTTTCTTAATAGTTTGTTTATATATTTAATAACCATTTAAGTGTTTCAAAAAACTCAACTTGAAGAATTGTTAAAGAAACAAGAGGAGGCTTGAAAGCTCAGTGCAGAGATTAAAAGATTTGGCTTAACTCTTTCTCATGTAACCAACGTTACATAAGGTAAATGAGGGGGATGTTATGCCAAGAAAAAGATGAGGCAGCAAGCTTGTAGCTCAGAATTAATCAAAAGGTCCCTTAATATTTAATAAAATCTGTCCCTCTTTTGTTATACTTAGTATTTTAATAATAAATTAATGATCAAAATTAAATTATGCTAAGGTTGGTTAAGCAGAGGCACTTAAGAGTAAATCTTGCTCATGGTAGAAAGATAATAAATGCAAAACTGTATCTCTTGTTATAGTGAAATTTTAAAGGTGATTTAGTTTTTCAGAACTACAGATTCCAATGTCTTCTCCATTGAAAATCACTAAAAATTATACCGTTATTATTTTCCATAATATAATATATCCACTATGTCTACATGATGCCTAAAATAGTTTTAAAATGTCAGAAGTTTAGTTGTATTTTTAGCCTGGATATTATTAACCACCAGGATGAATTCATTTTATTTTATTTCTTGTTTGACTGTACAGATCAGAGACACCATCCTGGCCACTTGACACACAAAATAAGATATATAAGATATTTGAACACTTGATAAATGAAGACATATATCTTCATATCTATATAATAAAAGGCTAATATGCAAATCGACCAAATGGTGGAATGGCCAGTTGCTATGATGCACACTGACCACCAGGGGGCAGACATTCAATGCAGGAGCTGTCCCCTGATGGTCAGTGCACTCCCACAGGGGGAGAAATGCTCAGCCAGAAGCAAGACTGAAGACTGGCAAGTGCAGTGATGGTGGTGGGAGCCTCTCCCATCTCCACAGCAGCACTAAGAATGTCAGACTGACAGCATAGGCCCGGGCTTACAGACTGTGAGGAAGTATAGCCCAAGCTGAGGGACCCCACCCCCCCGACCCCCACTTCCTAATTGCATGATTTTTGTGCACCAGGCTTCTACTATACAGTTGTACCAGTTAATAATGTGGATTTTTTTCAATAGATGGAGATACACATATTTTATATATATATGTGATTTGATGTGTATGCTATTTTGTTGTATTGACAGCAAGCTTCAAAACTTCATATGTCATATTTTCTGAAGGTGCTAACATCATTGATATTTTTACACTTAAAAATGTCAAATTTCATGCCAAAAGAAGGCATTGGCAGAAAGTTTTAATTCATTACTTTATTTTGAAGAAAAATGATTTTGAAAGTTATCATATACTTCAGGAAGCTTATGGTGAACATGCTCCATCTCAAGATACTTGTGAACTCTGGTTTAAATGCTATATAAGTGATGATTTCGATGTGAAAGACAAAGAACGTCCAGGTCAACTGAAAAAGTTTAAAGACCAACAATTACAAGCACTATTGAATGAAGATGCATATCAAACTCAAAAACAACTTGCAGAAAGATTAAACATTGCTCAGCAAACAATTTCTGGTTATTTACAAGCAATGGGGAAGATTTTATTTATTTTTTTAAATATATTTTATTGATTTTTACAGAGAGGAAGAAAGAGGGATAGAGAGCTAGAAACATCGATGAGAGAGAACATCGATCAGCTGCCTCCTGCACACCCCTCCCTGGGGATGTGCCTACAACCAAGGTATGTGCCCATGACCGAAATCGAACCCAGGACCTTTCAGTCTGCAGGCCAACACCCTATCCACTGAGCCAAACCGGTTTCGGCTATGGGAAAGATTTTAAAGGAAGGAAAATGGGTGCCACATCAACTGAACAAAAGACAAATGGAAAGCTGAAAAGTCCATGAGTAAAATGTTGCTTCAATGGCATGAAAGGTCTTTATTGCATTGAATTGTGACTGGCGAATAAAAGTGGATTTATTTTGAGAATCCCAGATGTATAAAATCATGGGTTGATCCAGGTCAACCATCAACATGGACTGAAAGGCCAAATCGCTCCAGAAATAAGACAATGCTCTGCATTTGCTGGGATCAGGAAGGTGTGGTGTATTATGAGCTTCTAAATCCAGGTGAAACCATTAATACTGATTGCTACTGACAAAAAATAATCAATTTGAACCATACTTTGATCATAAAATGAACAGAATTGGCCAGAAAACACAGCAAAGTAATTTTGCTTCATAATAACGCACCATCACACAGTTCAAAACCAGTTAAAGACACTTTAAAAGATCTTGCCTGGGAAGTATTAACCCACTCGCTGTGTTCACCAGACCTTGCTCCTTCAGGTTATCACTTGTTCTGATCGATGGCACATGCACTTTCTGAGCAGCGCTTCAAAACATACAAAGAAGTGGAAAACTGGGTCTCTGAATGGTTTACCTCAAAACATGAAAAGTTCTATTGGGATGGCATCCACAAATTACCTGAAAGATGGCCTGTAGCTAGCAATGGACATTACTTTGAATAAAGCAATTTTGATAATTTTAATAATTTCTATCAAAAGTATTGTGCTTTCTTTGATTATAAAATCTGCATTATTAACTGGTACAATATACATCATATATATACTAGAGGCCCAGTGCATGAAATTTACGCATGGGGGGAGGGTATTCCCTCAGCCCAGCCTGCACCCTCTCCAATCGGGGACCCCTTAAGGATGTCCGGCTGCCAGTTTAGGCCTGATCACTATGAAATCAGGCCTAAACGGCAGCTGGACAACCCATGTGAAATCTGGTACCAATGTATCTTAACTGTTCACCTGCCATCCTGCCTTATTGCCCCTAACTGCCTTTCCCTGCCAGCTGGATCTTGCCCTCAACTGCCCTCCCTGCCAGCCTGGTTGCCCCCAACTGCCCTTCCTTGCCAGCTTAATCGAGCCACCAATGGCCCTCCCCTGCCAACCTGATCTCACCCCTAACTGCTTCCCCCTGCCGGCCTGATTCACCCTAACCACCTCTGCCTTGGCCCCTGCCACCTTGGCTTTGTCCAGAAGGATGTCTGGAATGATGTCCAGAAGATGTCCTGTCTAATTAGCGTATTACCCTTTTAGTAGTATAGACTAGTAGCCCATCGCGTGATATCACACTCAGTAGGCTTCCCCCTGCTTCTGCTGGGAGCCATGCTGCTTCCACGGGAGCCGTGCAGCTTCCATGGGAGGGACCTGCGTTTATTCCACAGGAGGCAGAAGGGACCCGCACTGCTTCCCTGAGAGGCGGCCTGCCATCTACTCTCTGGGCCTGTGCTCAGCCGTGGAGGCTGTAGTCTGGCCCCCCTGTCCCTGTCCATGTCCACGCCAGCTCTGGGCAGCCAGCCTGAGCTGGGCACAGCAACAAAGCAAACATTCCACCAGGCTGCTCACACTGCCCACTCTCAGTGACCACACCCCCAGGACTGTGGGACTCCAGTGAGGCTGAGAGAACTGGGCACCAACATCTTTGTGATGGAGTGATGATTAATTTGCATATTACCCTTTTATTAGATAGGATGCCACAGAATCCTCTAGCAGTGTGTTGGAAAACACAGATGGTCTTAGGCTGCTGTCGAGCCTAAGACCATCGGAAAACAGATAGTTACATTATGATTCATTAATAGTAGCAAAATTACAGTGATGAAGTAGCAATGAAAATAATTTTATGGTTGGGGTCACCACAACATGAGGAACTGTATTAAAGGGTCATGGCATTAGAAAGGTTGAGAACCACTGCTCTACACTCTTGCAAGTTGGTGGGAATGGCACTAAGATATTTCTTTGGCTGAGGATGGGAAAGACCCCGGTTTTTGGCCCTCAATGGTCATGGAAGCAAGATTCATCCTGTTTTCTTCAGAAGAGCCTGCTCCAACCCACCCCAGCTTCCACTACCCCCCCCCCCCCACTTTCCTCCCACCCCCCCTGGTCCACTCCCCCTCTCCCATGCCAGTATGGTCACACCTGGGTTGTCTCAGACTCTAAATCACTCTCTGCTGTCAGGAGCCTTGAGGGCATGGCTCCAACTTAGTCCCTCCCACACACAGTGTCAGGTATTCAGTAGAAGCTCAATAAATGCTCCTGATAGGTGTACATGCATGTAAGTGAAGTCTCCAGCACCCGCTTTCCTGCAGGCCTGAGCCCCAGGACAGCCAGGGATGAGCTGGTGATCCCAGTGACCTGACAGCCAGCCTGGTCCTCCAGCCACCCACCCCGATTGCCCTGGTTAACCATTGCTAATCTATTGAAGCCTTTGGGGAAGGGGGCGGGGACGAACAAAAGGTCAGCAGTTCAGCCCAGTCACCAATCCCCACCCACCGAAGACTGCTGCATGCACAATCTGGCATTCGGTCAATCCTTCAGTTATTTTGGATGTTACAGACCCAGGTTCTTTATACACACACACACACACACACACACACACACACATACACACACACTGAGTGGCCAGATTACTATGATCTCTGAATGCATGATAATCTGGCACTCAGTATAATATATAGCATGTTTATGCTAGGTTTATATATGTATTATATATGTCACATATATATTTCCTCTAATACTACTTGCATTAAGGTCTACTTTATTGGCTGATATATTGATGTACTAACATACAAGCTTTATCATGTTTTTGTCCAGTATATATATATATATATATATATATATATATATATATATATATATATTAAACACATAATAATCTGGCCACTCAGTGTGTGTGTGTGTGTGTGTGTGTGTGTGTGTGTATTAATATAGATTTAGATTTTCTGGTGTATTTTTTTAGTATAATATTACTCAGTTCCAACATTGTAAAATAATACAATTTATTATCATTTTGTGTGTATAAAGTATAGGTTGATATTATATAGTATAGCTATAGCATGTAATCAGAACTATTTAAAATTTTAGGAATTCAAACTGCATTTAAGATACACACACATACACACTCTTGATTTGAGCTAATTGATAGGTTAGTCCTGTATAATTAAGGGTAAATTTAGAGGAATGCAGTACAGGGCTGGCTTAGTGGTATTAAATTCTGTTCAAGGTACTGTTCTTATTCAAGCATCTTCAGAGTTTGTATGTCAGAAGATGGTTCTCCAGATTCAGCATCACAACCTCATTCCAGGAAAGTTTAAAAGGAAAGAAGACGGAATAGCAAATGGTCATGAGACAGTAGACAACCCCCTTTCAAAGAGGTTTTCCTAAAACTCCATCCAGTGAATTACATCTCATTGGCAAAAGCTGCTAAGGGAGTCACATTGCTTTTAGCAGGCAACTGCACTCAAATTGGGGTTCTCTTTTTAAAGAAGAATCAATATTGATTAGGTAATTATCAATCTCTGCAACAGTATTTTATTATTCTGCTGTGCAATGGTTAAAATACTTAATATATCCAAAATAAATCAGTCAAATTGAGAGAGAAAAATGTCATAGCATTTATTTTCTACCTATCCCCAAAAGAAATAAGATATAGTGATTAACTAACTAAACTTTATTTAAAATAGTGAAACATAAATGATACATCTGTATTATGAGTAGATGTTAAAGGTTGAGGAAATGGAGAAATGTGTATGAACAACAACCAAAAAAAAAAAAAAACAGAAACATGTACATAGCAGACAAAATATTTTGTATTCTATATTATCTATAATAATAAAAGTGCAATATACTAATTAGACCAATGTCCTTTTGTATGACCTTCTGGACGAAGCCGGGGCTGTGAGGGAAGCCTGGGTCCTGGGTGCCAGAAGGAAGCTGGTGCTGGCTGCCGGGGGAAGGCCTACTCCTGGATGAATTTGGTGCATAGGGCCCCTAGTGTAATAAAAGGGTGATATGCTAATTAAGCTGGATAGACTGGATGTCCTTTTGGATGTCCTTCTGGACAAAGCCACAGTAGTGGCGGCCAAGGCAGAGGCTGTTAGGGGCAATCAGGACAGCATGGTAGAGCAGTTAGGGGCAATCAGATCAGCAGGCAGAGGCGGTTAGGGGCAATCAGGCAAGCATGCAGAATGGTTAGGGCCAATTAGGAAGACAGGCAGATGAGTGGTTAGGATCCAGTGGTCTGGATTGCAAGAGGGATGTCCGACTGCTGATGTAGGTCCTGTGGGATCGGGCCTAAACTGGCAGTTGGACATCCCCCAAGGGGTTCCAGATTGGAGAGGGTGAAGGCTGGGCTGAGGGACATCCTCTCACCCCTCACCCCCATGCAAGAATTTCATGCACCGGGCTTCTAGTTTAGAATAAAAAGGTAACAACACTTGAGATCAATAAGTTTAGGTAACACAACCCACCCTGTGCTTAAGAGATAAACTGCAGTGATAAATGTCTGCAGTGTCTTGGGAATGAGAGGGCTTGATGAGGAAATCTATGCAGATCAACAGGAATCAATAAGTGAATGAGAAGAAAATGGGTCATTCATATAGAAAACACACAATATTAAACTAATTCCCTTTGACTAGAGCAGGGGAATCTACTGATCTACAACAAGGTCAAGGTGATGAAATTAATGATGGCTTATAGTTTTAGTAAAGAGGTCCTCTATACCAATGATTGTAAGTGAATACCAAAAGAGGTTTAAAACTTTTTAATTGATGGTCGTTATTTAACCATGACAAGCAATACCATAACTGATTTCATGTTTAATTGATTAATGACAGATCATTACAGTGTACATTTTTCTGAAAGCAAATCATTTAACAGCTGCCTAACATTTTGATAAGTCAGCCAATCTGTGGTCAACTCACCGCAGTCAACAAACTTCTGTGGGTAACTTTGATCCCCTCCTGCCTTTGACCCAAGGAAATACACTTCTCTGGCAGAAATCAACCCAATCTTTCTTCAGCAGACAACACAATTTTTAGAACAAACACTCCTCAAAATCCTTATGTAAATTTGGCTGGGTTCTGAAGCAGATGTGTGAGGTCATTCTCTTTTTCTATTCGCCCCTCTCTTTAGCACTATTCTCAGTCCAAGCTGCAGAAAGATCATTAGGGACAGTCCAGAGCGTCACTACTGCTGCTAATTTTTCTTAAAGAACTGTAAGTTTGCAGAAGTCTAACTTTAGAGTTTAAATGTCATTCAGCATGACTTCACTATGTTTTTTGAGTCACTTGTCTGATTTTATTAATCTTCCTTAATATTTAGTCAGGTTGTGTTAGAATTGTATTTCTTTGTCCACTGGAAAAAATATAAGCCTGGCCCTCTAAAAGGACATTGCACCCGGGATCAAGGTCAAATAGAAACTCATTATTCTCCACTAACAATGCCATATTTTAGAAAATTACTATTTCTTGGATGCTGTTTTTCTAAATGCTCTTCTCATTATCATATCTCCGTCTGTCTTTCCTTTATATCTTATCTCCTTTGTCACACATGCATTGTTCTTATTGCTTTGAATGCAAGAGTTCATTTAATTTTTAACGTAATCCTATTACGCACTTCATGTACAGATGAAGAAATTAAGATACAGAGCAATAGATGAATGTAATATAGGTGATAGTTAATGACCTTATGGGAATCCTGCCATCCATGCTATCAATTACATAAGTCACCCTTCACCTTTTATATCAACCCACTCCCCAGGCAGCTCCCTGTGAAAGTTCTCACTCCCACTGTCCCACTGTATAGTGCTCTCAAGACGGGCAGACTGACCTCAACATCCTAGAACTTCCTTGCCTCCTCACACTGCCCTTCTGGATCAGATCCCGAGCTAACTATTGAGCCAGTGCTACAGCACCCCTGCTGGCATCCAAGCTGACTGGTCTGTGCCTGAGTTCTACAATATGCGCCTTACTTGTTTCCTAGTTGTCCTCTAATATATACCCAAATACATTCCTAAGAAAGTGTACATGTTTTAAGAATATCTTTAAAATAATGCTAGCAATTAAATGATAGATTATTCTGGTGAGAATTATAGATGGATGTTTGTTTTATGATATTTTAAAATATTGCTACAGTGCCAAGAAGCTAGTTTCATGTCCTATTTAAATTTAAATCTGCTTAAATAACCATTTGGCTATTTTGTTTTTTGCTTTTTTTGTTTTGTGTGTGTGTGTCTGTGTGTGTGTGTTTTATATTGCAAACATAGGATAAAAACAAAACATGAGAGACTGTTACTTTTCCACTAATAGAAAACCCTAAGCTCTTTTTATAGGCCCAAGTAAGATTAAGGTAGTTCATTAACTTATTTTCTTACAATTGCCTATAGATTAAATGAACAACAAAATGTTTTGCAATTTAAATGTTCCTTTTTGCACTTGTCTAATATATTAATAGGAGTTTGGTTTTGCTTGCTCCTGAGGTTACACACTTTAAGTATCTGTATTTTACCAGCATAATATTTTATTCCCAAAGTTTATCAAGTACCTTTAAAACAATTGTTTTCACTAAGGTAAGATCAATGTATTCAGTTAAAAATTTACATTTCCTTTGTCTTTAAACATCCAGTGTCCCTAGTGGGAAAACATATACCAGTCTGTTTTTTGTTCTCTTCCAGAAAATTTGTTTAGCTTCATTTAATTTAGTTTTGTTTCACTTGGTTTCTCTCTGGGAGCTTTTCAACTCTCTTCTTAATTCTTGGTGTTGTGAAATTTCACAGTGATATAATTAAATGTAGGTATGTATTCTATTGTTATGCTAAGAATTAGTTTTTAAAATTGGAATATATGGCTTGCAATTCCAAGACCTAGGTTCCTTTTTTCTCCCTAAGTTGCACCGCAGTATTCAAATAGATGTTGGTTTTAGCTACTCTCCAAAGTGGCCATTAATCTCTCTCACACCGTAAAATAATAATCTGTATGTTAAAAATGCAAGCAGCTTTAAAACAAATCTCTTATTTCCAAATAGCTCCTAAAAATTCTGGAGCAACCTCAAATGCTACTTCCTTAACATCACTGTTTTTCTTCTAACCCCTACCCCCTTGAGGGCACAACAATTTTTATTACACCCAGAAGGAAAACATTTACATCACAAAGTCTCAATTTGAAATTTTGTATTTTAAATTGATATACAGAGATATTTTTCACTCACCGAATTTTACACAGGAAATTAACACTCAGGGTATATTACAAATATTGAATTTTCAGATGAAATTCCAGGTAGAAAGCACCCCTGATATAACCTCTTTACTGAAAGAAAAACTGATAGCCTTTTCCTTTGACTTCCAAAGACCTGAAAGTGATAAACCATTCAATTATCCTATCTAATAAAAGATTAATATGCAAATTGACTATCACTCGAACACACAAAATGGCTGCCCCCATGTGGTCAAAGATCCTGCCTCCATGTGGACATAAGATGGCCACCACAAGATGGCCAGCAAGGGCAGGCAGTTGGGAGGGACAGGCCTGCAAGGGAGGGCAGTTGGGGGCAATCAAGCATGCAGGGGAGGGCAGTTAGGGGTGACTAGGCTGGCAGAGGAATGAAGTTGGGGGTGACCGGGCCTTCTGGGAAGGGCAGTTGGGGGTGACCCAGGCCTGCAGGGGAGGGCAGTTAGGGGCAATTGCTGGCAGCAAGGAGTTAGGTATCAATCAGGCTGTCAGGGGAGTGTTTAGGAGGTGATCAGGCTTGCAGGCAGAAGTGGTTAGGGTCAATCAGGAAGGCAGGCAGGCAAGCAGTTGGGAGACAGCAGTCCTGGATTGTGAGAGGGATGTGCCAGATTGGAGAGGGTACAGGCTGGGCTAAGGGACACCCACACCCATGTATGAATTTCATACATGGCCTCTAGTTAAATATAAAAGATGCTTAATTTTCACTGAGTACAACATTTTTGCTTTGTTATAAAAATATGTACAGCAACAATTGTAATGTTTAAACTATTAGAATACTGCAAAATGCATACATTAAAACCTAATGTTATATGCAGTACCTTTCCTGAAACATTTTCACTTTTCCTCACTAGCACATCATTCTAAAAAAACCAAACAAACAAAAAACTATCCATTTAAAAGTAAAAGAAATGTTTAGACTATTGCTGAAATATAAGTACTCTGTAAGAAATGTATTACATAACCAAAAGACACTATTATATAGCAAACAACTCTAAACTCAGAAATCGTTCACATGTTCAGAAGTAGTATGTACACATCTAAATATTCAAGTATACATCCAAATGGCAACCATCTTTTTAAAAAGAGATTGTACTTCATATTATTCTGACTTAGATTATAAATCCTCAAATACAACATTTCCTAAGTAAAAAATATTGCCTCAAACTTTGACAATGTTGTACCCTTATCTGTTTATGGAGATCCTGCCAATCAGCAATATTTTTCCACATTAAGAGATAAAATACCTTAGTCTAGGGACTTTTGTGAACTGAGATAAATAGTACATGTTCTTGACTGAATCACAACTTTTTAAAGAACATGTTTAACTAAATAATTCCAATTCTGCTTTAATCAGAGCTCTGTCAATTAGAAAAGCTCTGTGTTTCATAAGTAGAGAAATTTGCATTAACAATACTTTTGCTTGAAATATACTGATATATAAGTTTTAGGTGTAAAATATTATGATTTGTATAAATTGTGAAATGATCACCATAGAACACTAGTTAACATCAACATCTATCATCCCACGAAGTTATCAATTATTTTTCTTGTGATGAGAACTTTTAATGTTTACTCTCAAGTAATATCAAACACATAATACAGGGATGTTCGCTGAAGTCACCATGCTATACATTACATCTCCATGAATAATTTATTTTACAACTAGATGTTTGTACATTGTGGCCCTTTTCAATTATTTGCCAACCCTTCCCCTGGCAACCATTAGTCTGCAATCTATAGCTATGAGTTTGAGTAGCATTGTTTTGGTTTAAATTCCATATGTAAGTGAGATCATATTGTGTGTTTGATCTTTTTCTGTCTGACTTACTTCACTTAGTGCGATGTTTATAAGTTCTAGCCATGTTATCATAAATAGGAAGATTTCCTTCCTTTATATTAATGTATAATATTCTATTTATATAGCACATTTGCTTATTCATTCATCTTATCAATGGACATTTAGTTGTTTCTATCTCTTGGACATGTTGAAAATAATGCTGCAGTGGCCACAGGGGTGCGTATAACTTTGAAAATTAGGGTTTTCATTTCCTTCAGAAAAATACCCATAAATGAAATTGCTAGAGGTGTCCCCTGAGTGGCTACAAAAAATAAGTTGAAAGATGAGAATGCAAGCTCCTTTCTAGGAGATATAGCAAGCTGGAACAGTATAGAGAGATGGCACAATGACAGAACCCAATGGTCTTTTATTTTCACATAAAGTTTGGGCACTTCTCAACCAACTGACTCTGCTCTGGTCCCTGAGGTGAGTGGGTCCATATGCTAGAAGCCTTCAAGAAGAATATCTCAGTCACCTGAAACATATACACTTCATGGATGCAAGCCCCATTGGATTTCAGAACTAGATATTGTGGTGGCTCCTCTCTCAAAGGCAGGTACTAAAACATGGGGTGCCAGATGTTGGATTCAAAAACTTTGCAACTTGGGGAGAAGTTCAGGTTTGTGAGTTCCTTTCAGATTTGAGTCAATATGGAAGGGGGTGTATGGCGAAATCTAGTCTCAGCTTCTCCCACCCTCTTTCTGTAGGTTTCTCTCGTTCACCAGGTGTGTAGGAATCATTTAGCTAGTTCTCAAGTTTTTTGTCTGAGGAGGTTCTATATGTAGCTTAATATTTAGTGTGTCTGTTGGAAGAGGTAAGTATGGGATCCTCCTTTTTCACTATTTTAAACTGAAAGCCCCCTGCAATGATTTACTAAATATCAGCAGTCATGTATTAAACATCTACTACATAAGAATTCCATCATGAAAATGAATTTATATAATGGATGAGTCAAATATAATTAGAACATAATATTTAGTCTAGCTAAAAAGCATTTAGAATATCATGTGGGTGTCCAAAGTCTGTTTTCTCTATCTAAAGAGATATGAGTTTAAGAGAATATGACTTTAAGAGAATGATTACTGTATGACTTTACATGCAACTTAATATATCTACCATGGTATTTACAATAAATAATTGAAAAAGGTATTGTTGTATACCAGCCATGTAAACTAGCCAGATGCTTTATATTGTTTTAATATGCTAAAAATGCAACATTATTGTGTTTTATTAAAAAAAATATTCTTAACTCATGGTAGCAGGGATATCATACAGACTTTTTAAAATCTAATAAAGCTCTCCAAAAATATGCAACTATACATATGCATATAAAATTTGCACATCTTTTCTGAAATTCATATATACTAATCCCTAAGGATGTGTTTGAAAAATATTATCAGGCAAGGCACTATGGTAGACCGGAAAGTGAGGGAGGAAAAGAGATGATAATAGCTGAAGGAATTTTCCTGCTATTGTAAATAATAAACATTTTGGATGTTAATAATAGAAAACATTAGGCTTTTCCATCCTCAGATAATAGCATACGGCAGGTCTCTTAGGGGTACAGAATAGGAATGATCTCCCCTGAATTACCCAGAATATAGAGTCTCCCTGGACAAAGAAGAAAATGTACATTTTATTTTTCAATAGTTTAGTAAATGACTTCAGTTTGAAAATATCCAATACATGTTGTGAAAAGGCTTATTCATCAAAGGTGAATAAAGTAGTCTCGTATCTTGATCTTTTAACAAGTGAAAAACATAATGAAAATTGACTCTGGTGAAGACGAGAATGGGAACTGGGAACAAAAACACAAAGAAGGCATGTTTATCAGACAATGTTGGCAATATAAAAACCTGTCCTTGTAACTAACATTTCAACTTCAGGAAAATAAATCATAGTCTATTAAAGTTTATGAATAGTTAGATGGTGGTCTTGATCTCAACACTGATAAAAGCCTAGTTTGACAAAACAATGTCTATTCAGGGTAGTCAAGGTTAAAAATAATGGCTTCTTTTATAGAAAATAGCTCAAAACTCATGAGAAATGTTCTATGACAGTGCTAAGTTAGTAACCATCCTATCTAATAAAGAGAAAATATGCAAATTGACTGTCACATCATAACAAGATGGCTGCACCCACAGTGGAGGCAGGAGTTCCATAACACAAGATGGCTGCTCCCACAGCAGAGGCAGAGATCCCATAACAGAAGATGACAGCGCCCACAGCACAGGCTGAGTTCCTGTAACAAGCCTTAAGAGCAATCAGCAGGGACCTGAAGTTGTGAGGTGCTGGGCCAGGGCAGGGGACATGAGGCTGCACCTGCAACCTGTTGGGACTTGTAAGGGGACCTCAAGCAGGGACCCCCACCCTGGTGCCAGGCTGGGGGACCTCAAGCCGTGCCTCCTGCCCAGCAGGGCTTGATGGGGGACCTCAGGCCACATCCCCCACCTGGCAAAGCTTGACAGGGGACCTCAGGCCGTGCCCCCTACCCCAGCACCAGGCCAGGGGACCTGAGGCCATGCTCCATACCCTGGTGCCAGGCATTGGGACCTGAGGCCATGTCCCCCATGCATGGTGGGGCTTGACAGGGAACCTAAGGCCATGCCCCCTACCCTGGCACTGGGCCAGAGGACCTGAGGCTATAACCCCCTCAACCCCTGGCACCAGGCTGGGGTACATGAGGCCATGCTTTCCACCATGTGGGGCTTGGCAGGGAACCTCAGGCCACACACCCCACCCACAGGACTTGATGGGGAACCTAAAGGCATAACACCTATCTGGTAGGGCTGGACAGGAACCTCAAGAAACGGCACCCAGCATGCACTCCATCCCGGTGCCATGCTGGGGCACATGAGGCTGCGCCCACCACCCAGTGCCCACCACCCAGTGGGGCTTGATGGGGGTGGGGCCACCCTGGTCTGGATCTAACCCAGTGGGGGTGGGGACGGCTAGGTCTAGGTCTTGCGTGATTTCTAGGTGCACGTGGGTGGGCAGGGACTTGACTCCTGTTCCGTGGCGCACCCATACTCTGACAGGAGGAAGATTTTCATATACATTTCACTAATGTATACTAACTTCCTTTCATCTCTGACACTTCTAATACAGAGAAAGGGCAAATAGCAATATTAAAGTATTTCCTCTAAGTAATTCCCTTTTAATGTGTACAAATTTCATGCATTGGGTCACTAGTTTCCCAAAATAAAGGATTTGTTGCTCCAGGCTAGCTTGGCCAGGCCCACTCAGTGGCTGCGGTGGGCCCATTTGGCGACCTAGGCCGTCTCGGTGCCCCGCCTCTCCCCTCATTGACCAATTTGGTGTTCTGGGCGGCTTCTAGCCGGGGTGCCAGGCTCGAAACCAAAATAAAGGATTTGTTAAGTGTGTATAACATATGACTCTAATATTTTCCTTACTGCCATTATATGTAATCATCTTTACAGATTTCTGATGAAATGAAAATCATTACACACAAGGAGAAACTCACATAAGCAAAGGAAAATGGAAAATATACAACTTTCTTACCTCTTTTTCTTTGTCTAATGTTTTTGTGTAATTCTATTTTTGCATTTTTAATTATTTTATTTTCAATTACAGTTGACATACAATATTAGTTTCAGATGCACAACATAGTAATTAAACATATATACATATCTATATATAATATATATCTATATCTATATCTATATCTATATATATGTATATATCACTTATGAAGTGATTACCCCAATTAGACTAGCTACTACAATATTATTGATTTATTCCTAATGCTGTATTTTAAATCCCCCTAGCTTTTTATAACTGACAATTTGTACGTCTTAAACCATTCACATTTTTCACCCAGTCCCACAAACTTCCTCCCATTTGTTTTATGTAGCTATGAGTTTGTTCCTGTTTTGTTTATATTCCACATAGAAGTGAAATCATATGGTATTTGTCATTTATTGCCTCACTTACTTCACTGAGATTAATGCCCTCTAGCTCCATCCATATTGTTACAAATGATAAGATTTCATTCTTTCTATGGCTGAGTAAAATTACATTGTGTGTGTATATCACCTCTTCTTTATCCACTCATCTAGCGATGGACAGTCAGGTTACTTCCATATCTTGGCTACTGTAAATAATGCTGCAATGAACACAGAGGTGAATATGTCTTTCCCAGTTAGTGTTCTGGCCCAGAAGTGGGATGTATGGTAGTTCTATTTTTAATTATTTGAGGAACTGCCATACTGTTTTTGCACAGTGGCTGTGCCAGTTTGCAATAAAATTGGGCATCTTAGTCTTGTTCCTGATCAAAAAGAAAAAGTTTTCAGGTTTTCAACAATGCATGAGAGTTCCCTTTCCTCCACACCCTCAACAACACTTGTTAATTTATTGATGATAGCCAATCTTAAAGGTGTGAGGTGATATATCACTGTGGTTTTAAATTTGCATTTTTTTTCATGATTAGTGACATTGAAAACATTCTATTGCCATCTATATGTCCTCTTTGAAGAAATGTCTATTCAGATTATCCATTTTAAAATCAGATTCTTTGCTTATTTGGTGTTAATTTTTTGAGTTTCTTATATATATATATTGACTTTGAACACCTCATCAAATGTCTAATTGGCAAATATCTTCTCCCATTCAATAAGCTGTCTTTTAATTTTGTTAATAGTTTCCTTCATTACACATAAACTCTTTAGTCTGACGTAATCACATTGGTTTATTTTACTTTTATTTACCTTACCCCAAAAGACATATCCAAAAAATATGACTAAGTTCAATTTCAAATAGTTCACTGCCTATGTTTCCTTCTAGGAATTTTATGGTTTTGGGTCTTAAATTTAAATATTTAATCCATTTTGAGTTTATTCTTGTATATCATTGGAGAAAATGATCCAATTTTAATCTTTTGCATGCATCTGTCCAGTTTTATCAACACTATTTATTGAAGGACTATTTTAATCCCAATTGTTTACTCTTACCTTCTTTGTCTTAAGTAATTGACCAAACAGGTGTCGGTTTATTTCTGAGCTCTCTAGGCATTTTGATATCAAGTGGCATCATACCTCCAACTGTATTTCTCTTTCTCAAGATTGCTTTGGCTATGTGGGGTTTTTGTGACTCCATATAAATTTTACAATTATTATTCCAAGCGGGGCTGTTTTCAAGTGGCTAAAGTGCTGGGAATTCACACCTCCTGGCCTCTCTCCTCTCTTGATTTTCTCCTTGGGTCTGTTGCCACGTTTTGTGAAAAGCATCATTGGCATAGTGATAGGAATTGCACTGAATTTGTAAATTGCTTTGGGTAGCATGGACAAAATAATGTTAATTTTTTTTAATCCATTAGCATGGTATATCTTTCCACTTATTCATATCTTGTTCAATTTCTTTATTCAATGCCCTCTGTTTTCTAAGTGCATATCTTTTACCTACTTGGTCAAATATAATCCTAGGTATTTTTATTATCCTAATATATAAAAATCCAGGATATCTGTAACATCCATAACAACTAATATATATATCTCCAGGATCTGTAACATCCATAACTCCAGGCTACACACACAGCATGCTGAGCGGGCTGGACTGCTAATGTCAGAGAGAGAGAGAGAGAGAGAGAGAGAGAGAGAGAGAGAGAGAGAGAGAGAGAGAGAGAGAGAGAGAGAGGAGAGAAAGAGAGAGAGAAAGGTGGGGACTTGCAGGGTCAGGGACTTGAGTGAGGTTGCCTCACGGCACCTCACATCCCTCCCTGACCAACCACTGTGACTCCAAGCCAGTGAGGGCTGCCTCCAGACCACAACCCCAGGTCCCTCACCCCCAGCCCAGGCTGGAGAGCATGGTCCCGGCAGGGGCACCCAGAGGTCTGGGAATGTGGGGAAAGGGACTAATGCAAGTAAGGGGGGGGGGGAGGGAGGTATATTTATACCGCCAAGTTCTCGCTTCTGCCCCAGCCCACACATCCCTCCTCCCGCCCCTCAGCAACCTGGCTCCTGCCTACATGCATGCTCTGCAGGCCTGATTGCACCCGGGAGTGAGCCATGGCAATCGGGACGGCCACTTCCTGGGACTGGACAGCGGGGCCTCAGTGATTCATGATGGCGACGAGGCCCCCGGGGCATTCTCAGCCCTGAGGTGGAGGGGGCAGCCAGCTAAGCTGAGTCTGGCTTAGGTGGGGCCAGAGGGAGCCCAAGACCACCCAGCCCCCACAGGTCCCAGGCTGGACGGTGTCTCCATGCACAGTGCCCAGGGGTGACCATGAGCTACTGCGATCCCGCCCCACACTTCAGGGACAGGGAGGAGGCTCACAGCCACCAGTGCCCTAGGCCACACTGTCTGCACCTCAGCCTGCTGGGCTGGCAGGGTTCAGAGCACCATGGAAAGCTGCTCCACCCCCAGTAGTGGAATGAGGAGGAGGGTGTTGGGTGCAGGGAGGGTATCTTAGCAGGCATACTCCCAGCATGGGGAAGGGAATCGGGGGGTGGAGGGAGCTTAGGAAGTCTGAATGAGCAGGTTCTGGTTCATACCAACTCTTACTCTGCCATCTTCCTTCAGCCCTCAAGCTAGCCCCCCCACCCCACCTGCCTGGGGGAATGGGCTCTGGGCAACCTTCCCAAGCACAGACTGTGGACCTGGAGACCTTGAGGAAGAGTGCCCAGTGGGCCTGGACAGGAGGCGTTGCAGAACTACCAGGGCAGAGCTGCTTTGGTGTCTTGGTGAAGTTTACAACAAACCCAAGGAGGAAACTGAGAGGGGAGAGGCAGGGAGGCGTGAATTCCCAGCACTTTAGCCATTTGAAAACAGCCGCACTCTGAATGTGAGGCAACTGTATGTTCAGCTGAGAAGTGAGGGGGCTAAACTCCACTGTTGCTAGCTCCTATTGGTCTGAGGCCTGAGCGTCCACCATGACAAGAAAAAAATGGATGGAGGGGTCCAGAGGAAGGGAGGACAATTGAAGAAAACCATGTCTAGATTTTCCCCAGCCCTCTCCCTCTTTCCACCGCCTACAAAAGCCCTAGGCCTGGTCACAAAACAAAACAAAAACAGACTCATGGAAACAAAGGCCAAAGTGAAGGGTTCCAGAGGCAGGAGGATTGGAGAAACACGTTGAAAAGGGAATATAGTAAAAAAAAAAAATACTGTGATATTTTTAGTACAGATGATTACTAGAATTAGTGGAATGGTCATATTGCAAAAGTGTCGAGTCATTATACTATCTAATTATATGGAATATGCTAATTGACCAAGGCACCATCATAAAGATGTTGGCACCCAGAGCCAATAAGGAGCGAATATGCTAATTGACTGTCACACCCTCAAAGAAGGCAGCGCTCACAGACACAAGATGGTGGTGCCCAGACCCCTCAGCCCCGCCAGGCAGCAGGCACACAGCAAGGCTGGACGTGTGCTCAGGCAGGTCTGGCCTGTCTGCGTGCCTGCCTCCAGAGTCCCCCAGTCCTCTCAGCCCCCCAGCAACCCAGGGCAGGCAGGAGGCACAGGCAAGCCTCAGATAGCATCTTCCCAGGTGCCCAGGGTGGGCCCAAAGCTCAGGCAAGCTTCAGATGACAGCTGCCAAACCACCCAGGACCACCCAAGGCTCAGGTAACTAGGGCCAGCCAAGGCTTGCACTGCCAGCAGTGGCAGCAGCAGAGGTGTGATAGGGGTGTGACCTTTCCCTGATCGCCAGGTCACCTCCCATCCTTGAGGGCTCCTGGACTGTGAGAAGGGACAGGCCAGGTTGAGGGGCTCCCCCAGCTCCAGTGCATGAATTTTCATGCGCCAGACCTTTAGTATTCTATAACTAATATAATACTGTATATCCACTATATTTAAATTTTTAAGAGAAACCGAAACAATAGGATATAGACATTGATAGATACAGACATAGACTGATTTATTTTAAGGAACTGGGGCTTACATGATTGTGAATCCTGGTAAATTCAGAATCTGTAGGTCAGTTGGGCAGGCTAGAAATTTCAGTCAAAATTGATGTTGAAGTCTTGAGTCCACAAACTAGCAGGATAGAAACTCAGGCACGCTTTCTATGTTGCAGTCTTAAAGATTCCTTCTTGGGGCCTTTAACTAATTGAATAAAAATCATTTATATAATCCTAATATATAAAAACCCGGGTCCATCACATCCACAATGACCGGAGGCTCAACCTAATGCCCAGGCTGCACACACAGCAGGCTCTGATAGGTGGGGACTTGTGGCAGTGGAGATAGCGATGGGGAGGTAGGGCTGTCCCTCACACTCTCTCACAACTGCACACACACACACACACAGACACACACAGCACCCACTAGCTCACAACCTTTTTTCCTTTTCTTTCCCTCCCTCCCAGCTCACTCTCTGAGCCTCTCTCAGAATGAGGAAACAAAATAGACTGGTCCTGAAGAGGCCTGGATACAAGGGAGGATGAGCAGAGGGTGGAGCAGCCCCCTCTGACCACGCCCCCTCCCAGCTGGGAAAGAGGAAGAGGGAGACAGGGAGGCAGGGAGGCCTGCTAAGAAAAACAAAGAGAGAAAGAAGCTGGGTGAGATCAGGCCAGCAGGGGAGGGCAGTTGGGTGCAAGGTCAGGCTGGCAAGGGAGGCTAGTTAGGGGTGACCAGGCAGGTAGGCAGAGGCAGTTAGGGGTGACCAGGCAGGCAGGCAGAGGGGTAAGAGGCAATCAGGCAGAGGCAGTTAGGGGCCATCAGGTAGACAGGCAGGTGAGCAATTAGGAGACAGGGGTCCCATATTGAGAGGGGAATGTCCAATGAGGTTTAGGCCCATAGGGATCAGGCCTAAACTGGCAGTTGGACATCCCCCAAGGGTCCCTGATTGGAGAGGGCGCAGGCTGGGCTGAGGGACCCCCTCCCCCCCAGGCCCTTGTGCATGATTTTTGTGCACCAGGCCACTAATCAAGTATAATTTGTTTTACTTAATGTCAACTGATTATAAATTATAATCACATTTGTAAAAAAACAAAAAAAAAAAACTCACAGAAACATCTAGACTAGTGTTTGACTCAACCACTGGGTCTCATTGCCTGACTGTGTTAACATATAAAATCAACCATCATAAACCCCAAAACTAACCAATAAAATTTAACCTTAGACTTGTAATATTCATTTAAAGATAGTTAAAATATGATACAAAGGGACAAGGAAACAAGAAAATAATTTATAAAATTTCTTATTAAAAAATGTAAATGATATTGATTAGAACTTTATGGCACACCCGTGATGATTAGTTTCAAAATTGTATAAGTCAATGAATTTGGCTAGATATGGACAGATACCCATTGCTAAAAATAATTCCTCTTTCCTTTCTTATTTACTTTCCATGAGAACTTAAAGACTTGTATTTCATCACATTATGCTAAAAAAGCAATCACACACACACACACAGACAGACACACACACACACACACTCACCTGTAGTGGTATAGTGATGTGTTATTTTATATAGGTCATCTTAGCCAGATTGGGCTGCTATAACAAATTACTATTGGCTGGTGGCTACAAATTACTATTAGTAACCTGAGAAGTTCAAGATCAGGTGCCCACAAATCTGGTATCTGATATGGGCCCTATTTGTGGTTTGCAGACAGAAGCTTTTTTGATGCATCCTTATACTGGTATGAGCCAGAGGAAGAGGGCCAGTGAAGAGGTGGTGGGAGGGAGCAGAGAAAGAGCAAGAGCATGAGAGATCTGAGCTTGCTCTTTGGCTCTTCTGACAAGGGCACTAATCGCATCCTAAGGCTCAACTTTTAGGATTTCACCTGAATCTAATTACTTTCCAAAGGCCCACTTCCAAATAACATTATATTGGGGGTTAGGGATTCAACACAGAATAAATAAATGTTGCTTTCATTTGCAAGTTTATTTGCTTTAACCAGCTTGATGATTTCATGATCCATTTATTTCCTTTCAGAGCTTGTGTGTTATAAAATTGGTAGATGTGCATTCCAGTCTTTTCTGGAAGATGGTATATTGCCTATTTTTGCTACTATCCTCTAGATTCTTACAAGACACATTCCTCTCTGGGGTAGATAAAACTGGTGGGGGGAAAAAAACAACTCAACAATAAAAGCAGTAACTGCTTCTCACATGGCTAATATCCAAATACCCTCTTTGCTCAAATTTCACTTGCATTACCTTTCACTCATCTCTCCTCTTTCAACTCATTTACCTTCCAGTGGGGATAATGGAAATAAGTATAAAATATAAAGACACATTCAATCTTTACTTAAAGTCAAACTTAAGATTCAGAAATCTTTGTGAGATTAGTTATTATTTATAACATGTCAAATTTTGAGAAATTGAACTGATAGCTTAAAGCATTTTTATAATATAGTTGATTCCACCAGTTTTCTCATTGCCTGACAATTTGCTCTCATTTAAAAAGATCATTTGACCAGTTTGCTTTTTTTGCCAGCTATAAAAGATTTTAAGCATGACAATATAGCATCAAATCTCCAGTACCCCATTAGACTCTTCTTTCTAATTAAATTCACTGTGGCTGTTTATAGAATTTCAGGCAATTTTCATTACTGAATGATTCTTCTTATGTATGCCAATACAGCCTAATACCTTGAAAATGCTAAGTACATAAACAATCTTTTGATAAATGACAGAAAATAAGGTCAACAGGTTCCACTGATTTGCATATGGTAAATTTTTCTAATTACTGTTCTTTTGTCTGCTTTTTTTGTCAACTGACAATTTTTCAAGGTATTTTTTTTTCTCATTTGTCTACAATTTAATGAGAAAATTGACAAATAACATGACAGTACTGTTCCATTTTACATCGTTATTAATGTTCTTACTTTCTGGAGTATTTCTTTTAGAATATTTCCCCTGAGTATGATATCCTTATAAATGCTTTTCATTATAACTTTAAAAGCCATTTATGAACAATAAACTCATTCTATATTTGGCTTTCTATTTCAATGTACTTTCTTAAACTCTAAGTAACTATTTATATTCTGTTTCATTTTCAGAATATCTATTCCCCTTTCCTTTTATTGCAGCTTTTTGATAACCCATTATTTAAAAAATGGAATTGTACTTTAATCAACTCTTATAGTATATTTTATAATATATCTTTCTAATTTTCTAGATTTCAATAATTACCTCTTCTTGTTACACATTATAAAAGCCTCAATTCCCTCAATATTATCTAATTGAAGTTAATTATCTTTAAAATAAGATCAAATTGCAAACTTTAATTCATCTTCTCAATTCTGCCTCACTTACTGTAATCTGAAGGACTGTATCCTGATGACTTCTGTTCTGTCTAAATGAGCAAAAGGTAAAGACAGAGAGTCTATTATTAAACAGGGAAATAAAGGAGAAAGGTTTTGGGTGGTAAGTGACCAAGTCAACCCTCTGGTCCTTAGGAGGCCTGGCAACTGGTCTAAGCCCTTAATCCTCAAAGTATGGACCACAAGCAACAGTATCATCCGGGTTACTTAAAAGTCATGTTCTACTGCCGTGGCCAGTGTGGCTCTCAGTTGTTTGAGCATCACTCCATGCAGCAAGAGGTTGCTGGTTCAATTCCCATGACGTTGTTTCTCTCTCTCCCTCTCCCTTCCTCTAAGATCAATAGAAAACATATTTTTAAAGAAATGTTTTAAAAAGTAATGTTCTACTATGTTTAAACAGTCATTTCTGATACAAAGCTTATTGTAACATTTGCAATTTAGGCTTACACAATTATACATGTAATAACCTATTTGTATAATAGATTTATGTCCATTTGGTATCTAAATTTCTAATATAAAGTTTTATAAACAGTTTAATAGCAGTAAATAGGAAGTATTTTCAGAAGTGTCTTGTCTTACTCCTGCCTTTGTTATTCATTATGTCATTCACTCATTAAGCAACCATTTATCAATACTTGCCTGGCGTTGGTCTGTATTTGGGAGACAAATGAGACATGAAACAAAGGCTCCTACTCTCACAAGGAATGGGAGAAAACCAAATAACAAAATATCAGATGTGCACTTTAATGAACAAACAGAAAAGAGGGTGAAGTGGTAGGGAATGACTAGGGGACTTCTGAGAAAGGTGTTTCGGGAAGGCTTTGTAGAGGAAGTGACATTTAAGCTGAGATTTGAATGGTAAGTAAAAGATCATCTTAAAAGAGAGCATCCCCAGACTATGGAATAGCTAGAATTAAGGTCCAACATGGCAAAAGTTTGTCATACTAACCTATCAGAAAGAAAGCTGTGCAGTGGAGGCTTAGATATTGAAAGTGGAAAAGGTATACCACACATCTGTTCTTAGTTATACTATCTGAAATAATAATTTCTTTTTTCTGAATAACACATCTTCAAATATTTGAATAAAAGGGACAGGCTGTTGGCTAATTCCTCTTGTTAGGTACCATAATAATGCAGTGCAGTAATATCGGAATGACAGTTGTGTAGCTGAATAATCTTGAGTGTCATTTCTAGTACCCTGCCTTCCTTCCTGAAAATTACTGTGCTCTGCCCATCAAGAGGGGTGTGTGGGCAGTTGAATGGAAAAGGACATTTTCATAGATGGTACCTTGGGCCACATGACTGTGTAGACTGGGACCCAGTTCAATTAATTCCTAGCAGTGTACTGTGGCAAATATTTCTTAACTTTTCTGTGCCTCAGTGTCGCCCTTTGAAAATGGGGAGAGAAATAAGTGACTACCATGAGACTTTTTTTTTTTTGAAGAATTGAATTAGATATCTGAAATTGTGTCTTCAATTAATAAGTTTATCTTTAATGCCAATAGTATCACTATTATTACACCTTATGTACATATATTCCTCTCTTACACAGGAGGGAAAAGAGGGGGAAAAAAATATATATATTTTTTTTTTTTTATTTTTTTTTACAATGGCTTATGCTAAGCTGTATAAATAACCTAATTTTCAGTTTTTAAAATTTTAGAGCCAATAATTTAGTGTTTTGAGACTAATTAAATGCTTTTTAAATTATTCATAAGTTGTATTTCATTAACACTACTATTCATTTGTTGCCATTAATAACTCTAGGTACATAAAATTTTAAAATATGTTGATTATATTGTCTATAAGTAATAGTTTTATTTTTATTCAAGCTTAATCTTCATTATTTTACCATTCTTTATGATTACAAATTATAAATTAATAATTTATCACATTGGAAATATAATGCAATACTATATTTAAGTAAAATATCTACATTTATCTCACATAGTGACTCATAAAAAGGCAAATAAGATATCTTTCAATTCTGTAACTGAATAGAAAACTAAAAACTAAAAACTAAAAACAAAGTAATAATAAGAAGCGATGCCCAAACTGGTTTGCCTCAGTGGATAGAGCATCGACCTGCGGACTCCCAGGTTCTATTCCAGTCAAAGGCATGTACCTTGGTTGTGGGCACATCCCCAGTAGGGGTTGTGCAGGAGGCAGCTGATCAATGTTTCTCTCTCATTGATGCTCCTAACTCTCTGTCCCTCTTCCTTCCTCTCTGTAAAATAAAATATGTATTTTTTAAAAAAGAAGTAAAGAGAAAAAAATCATAAGTAATAAAAGGATTCATCTATGAGTAAGTATAAAACATAAATCTTTCTTAGATATGTTGCCATACAATAGGTTTATAAATCATCTTCATTTTTTCTATTAACATTCTGCTAGATTAGACTAAAAGATAGATCCACTGTACTTTTGTTTATATCAGCATTTCTTGGACATATTATTTATAAAAAAGAAGCAAGCTTTTCATTGTTCATATTCAGCATTGAATGCAAAAGGAATATTGCTATATTATTTACAGAAGAAACAAAAATTCTATGTAGTTAAGATAAATCCTTATAATTTTCTACCAAATTTCAAGTTTCAGTAGTGCATATATTTCAGTCCAAATTCTAATTCACCTTCTATAATAACTTTACTATGTTTACTTTAATTGATCTAGGTTAACCTATTTCCTACTAAAAAATATGGTGCAATATTTTAAAAATTAGTCTAAATTTCAGTGTTTTGGAATAAAAAGACAGGCTCTCATGGCTATCAAATTCATTGAGTAGAGACATATCATAATTTGCTGAAGATGAGTTTCATCATTAAATTAGGGATAAAATACTCTGTGTGTGGTGTGGGGGAAGAAATGCATATAAAATCCCCTGGCCCATAGTACAAAATAAAATGGAAACTGGTATTATTAAATATAAATACCAATAATAAGAAAAATGAGACTACATAACTTTAAGTTCTCATCAACACTATTTAAAATAGAATCAAATTTAGAGATTTGTATTAAACATGAGGGTTTTTTTTTTGGCCCTAATTAGAGAATAAACATTGGAAACATAGCAAACACAATGACAAAATAAGAGAAAAACAATATTTAGTGAGTGATATTCTTTCACATTTCCTTCTTGTTGTTTTTCACTTCTAGTACCTACTCATTTATGCTTTCTTGTTCTGTAATTGCATAATTCCAAAAAGTTAAGCTTGTACATATTGGTATTACATAATAGCTTGAAGAAGGAAAAGTTAAATCTCCTGTAATCCAAGATGCCATATATAAAGGCTGACCAAATCTTTCTTAGCTCAATTGAGATGACAGATACCAGTGGTATATTAGGTTCCTAATTCAGAGTAACAATTTGAAAAATATATATATTTATTTTTTAATTGAATGTATTGGAGTGATATTGGTTAATATAATTAAGTAGGTCTCATGTATACAATTCTATAATACATCATCTGTATATTTTATTGTGTGTTTACCACTCCAAGTCTCCTTTCATCACCATTTTTCTCCACCTTTACCTTTTTCTTCCTTCCCCACCTTCCTTTCCCTCTTGTAACCACCATGCTGTTGTCTGTGTCTACGTAGTGTTTTGTTTTGTTTTCTCTTTGCTTAATTCCTTCACCTTTTTCACTCAGCTCCCCAATTAACAACTGTCAGTCTATTCTCTGTATCCATTTTGTTCGTTGGTTTGATTTGTTCATTAGATTTCACATATATGAATCACATGACATTTGTCTTTTTCTGACTAGCTTTTTTCACTTGGAATAATACTGTTCAGGTCCATCCATGCTATTGCAAAAGGTAATATTTCCTTCTTTTCACAGCTGAGTGAAATCCTCAACAAAATATTAACAAAATGGACCCAGCAAAGTTTATTCCAGAGATGCAAGATTGGTGCAATATTCGCAAATCAATAAATGTGATACACCACATAAGCAAAATGAATAAAAATTGCATGATCATATCAATAGATCAGAAAAAGCATTTGATCAGAAAAATCTAGCATCCTTTATGATAAAAAATCTTAGCAAAGTGGGAATGGAGGAACCATACCTTAACATAATAAAGGCTGTATTTGACAAACCCAGTCAATCGGCATATTCAATGGCAAAACCTAAGTGTTTCCCTATAAATCAGGAATAAGACAGGGATGTCTGCTTACACCACTCTTATTCAACATAATACTCAAAGTCCTAGCCACACCAATCAAATGAGAAGAAGAAATAAAAGGCATCTAAGTTGGAAAGGATGAAATAAAACTGTCAGTATTTGCAGATGATATATTATACATAAAAAACCCTAAAGATTCCACCAAACACTTCTTGGACTGATAAATTAATTCAGTAAAGAGAGTAGGATACAAAATATCTAAAAATCAATTGCATTGCTATACACCAGTAATGAACTATAAAAAAGGGAATCTAAGAAAACATCCCATTCACTATTGCTTCAAAAGAAATAACATACCTAAGAATAAATTTAACCAAAGATGTAAATGACCTGTACTCAGAAAATTATAAGACACTGAAAAAAGAAACCAAAGAAGATACAAATTAATGGGAGCATATACTGTATTCATGAATAGGAAAAATTAACACAATTTATATGTCCATACTACCAAAAGCAATCTATAGATTCAATGCCATTCCTATCAAGATGTTTCACAGAACTAGAACAAATATTTCAACAATTTATATGGAACCACAAAAGCCATCAAATACCCACAGCAATGTTGAGAAAGAAGAACAAAGTTGGAGAAATAACAATTCCTGATATTTATTTCTATTTCTGTTTTTGACAGATGCCCTACATGACTCTAAAGAAAACTCCCTCAATTGTAAGATAAAATTGTAGAAATTCATGTAAAAATAAATGTGTTGTTTGATACAATCATTCATTTTCTTATTAAGTTCAAATATATCTCACTCCAAATGAAGGGATGTTAAATTATATCATGTAAAATTTAAGATAGAGAAGGAGGTTTTTTTTTTCATAAGAGCAGTCAAACATTAGGACACATAAATGTATTTTCTTAGCTGTCCTTTAAAGCAGATTAAACTCCAAATTGGTAAAAGTTAATAAAAATGTATCAAATAATTATCCAAAACTATTTTCCTGTAACATAATGGATGTTCAATGTGTGTTTGTTAAAAATAAATAGCATATGTTCACTTGTGGGCCCTTTAGTTACTAAGACTAAAAATAATAGTAAAAAATAAAAACCTTCAGGGAGAAATTAATTTGCTAGTTTCTTGTTCTTCCGATTATAAAAGATATAAAACATACTAGACCAGTCATAGCATAGCAAGAACATATGTTAAGTTTATTCTGTTTGTTTGCTGAACACTGACAGCTGTCACCGTGAATACAAAAAGTACCAAAATGACACCTGCTTGAAACAGAAAACTAGATATTGCCAAACCTAGATGATCCCTTTCGTTTGCAGTAAAATTTGTAGCAGTAGGGTAATGTTAAAGTTATTAGCTCATTCTGTACTTAAAATTCCTTCTATATCTACAAGGTTCAATCGCTTTTTTCTAACTAAGGTGTACACCTACCATGAGAATCTATGAGAAACTGTAATCCCTCGTATATACAGTATCTATACCCTCACTGAGTTGCCTCGGACTCCTGGTGACCCTATGAATGAGTGATGTCCACAAACTCCTGTCCTCCTCAGCCGTGATAACCTCCTATAGATTCAGGCCTATGGTATCTTCTATAGATTCAATGCATCTCCTATTTGGTCTTTCTGTTTTCCTGCTGTTTTCTGTTTTTCCCAGCATTATTGTGTTTTCAGAAGAACCCTGCCTCCTTGTGATTTGCTTAATTTGCTCCCAAGACCTTCTTGTTTATCTTTCTGGCAGTCCAGGCTATCCATGGAGCTCTCCTGCAACACAATATTTTAAGTGAATGTTTTTCTATCAGCCTTCTTCACTGTCCAGCTTTCACATCTGCACAAAATAATTGGGAACAGAAGGATGTGGCTGACCTTTGTCTGGTAGCCAAGGTTATATCTTCACTGTTGGTTACCTCTCCAAATTCTTCCATTGTTATGCTACTGAATCTGAGCCTTCTCTTGATTACTTTGGCTGCAATCTCTATTTGAATTGATAATTTAACCAAGATAAGCAAGATATGCAATAATTTCAATGTCTTCATTTTCTATGTTAAAATTGTATAGCTCTTTTGTAGTCAAGATTTTTTTCTTCTTGATGTTTAAATGCAGTCCTACTTCGGCACATTCTTTTTTTGAAGAAGAAATTTCATATCATTGTTACTTCTGCAAGTAAGATGTCATCTGAATATCTTAAATTACTGGGAAACTGTAATTCCTTGTATATACCCACACCCTCATATGCTGAGGGTTTTGACCAACCATAATTGAGCATAAGCTTATCACAAAATTAAACCCATTGGATTGTAATATTCCACTCTTAATTAAAATCTTCCTGCATAGAAGAATATTTTTACATATTCAGTTGCTTTTGAAATCAAATATAATAAATTGTTTAACTTTTATGACTGCCATACATACCTAGAAACTTTTTAAATCAATATGAGTTTTTATAAAGATTTCTACAATCAGAAAGAAGTAGAAAAGTAGAATTCATTGTTTTATTATGGTCAACAAAAACTCACTTTTTTTCTAATAATAACATTCCATTGTTCTGTTGTATGTCCATCACAAATCAATTAAATAATTGTATTATAACTAGCATAATATTTATGCAACAGGAGGTGTTCTATTTATTTGGTGAATTAATAATTTATTTTTACAATAGTCTTGTAAGTGGACAGTGCCAAGGATCCTATAGGCAGTAAAATTAAGGAAGGGAGAGGGATAGAGAGCTAGAAACATCGATGAGAGAAAAACATCAACGAGCTGCCTCCTGCACACCCCCTACTGAGCCTTCTCTTGATTACTTTGGCTGCAATCTCTATTTGAATTGATAATTTAACCAAGGTAAGCAAGATATGTAATAATTTCAATGTCTTCATTTTCTATGTTAAAACTGTACTGCTCTTCTGTAGTCAAGAATTTTTTCTTCTTGATGTTTAAATGCAGTCCTACTTTGGCATATTCTTTTTTTGAAGAAGAAATTTCATATCATTGCTACTTCTGCAAGTAAGATGTCATCTGAATATCTTAAGTTACTGAGAAACTGTAATTCCAAGGTACATGCCCTTGACCAGAATCGAACCTGGGACCTTATAGTCCACAGGCCAATACTCTATCCACTGAGTCAAACCTGTTTTGGCTTCTTCTTGATACATACTTAGAAAATAACAAAAGCAATTTGAATAACTTATAATCATAACCCAATGTAATTCTCATCTCTAAGAAATTCAGTATTTGTCTAACTCTTTAGATAAATCTTTCATGAGATTACGTTACTGAGGCCTATTGAGAATGTTATTCTTCATGAACTATTTATCAAATTTATAAATAATATTTTAAGGCACATGACCCTAATGTTGTTAATCTACTAGTACCCAACCATTGAGAACTTTAATTTTATGTCATTTTATTTCTTTTCTAAGGCTCCAAAAATATTTTCAAAGGCCAATCCTTATGGAGGGGACTCAACAATTTTCCCCAACAGTGTGGAAACTTGTGCCATACCACATTTCAAATGCCTCAGCCTCATCCTATTGTATATCCTATTTATCTAAAAAGTTCTTTAAAATAGTTATAATAAATAAATAAATAAATAAATAAATAAACAAATAAAGTATGGGAAAAGGCCTTCTGTCTGGTCATAAAGAGTATGACCTTTTAAAAATTCTTCATAAACACTCCTCCTCCCATTGATGGACACAGAAGAAAGAGTCAAATTTCCATATTTGTTCAGTGCCTCAAGTTAGCAATGCTCAGCTTGCTGAAGTTCACTTCGCCTTCAGATTGTACTCAAAGCAGTGATCCAAAGATGCGACAGCTTCAATGCATCTGCCAAATGCCTATACCCCTGTTCTAGTTCGTGTTGCTGAAAATAACTGTCATTGATTTCTGGCAATGTAGCCTCGATCTCAGCCCCTAATTTATTCTGCTCCCTGTCTCAGTGTTCATACAGTCGGTTATGTCTCAGAAAGGTAATGCAGGTCCTGGCATTTTGACTTCAGTAATATCCTTAACCCAAACCTCTTTATTTTGGGATCTCACTACTGCCTTCCCACTGGAGGTTAACTACTCTAGTTCTAAATTCCTCTATTATGAATGATGGGGGTACATTTGATTTGAGCTATAATAAATACATGGGCTATACTTCTAGGGCCAGGCTTTGGCTAGTAAGGTGGGTGGTTTTATACATTATGCCAATTATTTCTATCCTATCTTAAATCACAAGCATTATTTTTAGTATAATATCACCTCAAAATCTTCCTATTTCTTAATTTACCAAGTAGGTTCCCCCGGTGTGCTGAAATGACACATTACTGATCCCCACTCTAGGAATGTAGAGACTACTAACCCTGACTACACACGAAGGCCACCCTCAGTCTCTGCTCCCTGATTTTAGAACTCTCACATTTCATCACACATTCAAGAGTTTACAAAGTAGCACTATTTTGAATTTGAGAAAACTATTCTAATAAGAGTCCTTCAGATGTATATACAATTTTCATATTTATTTTCTACTGATGTTTTGGGATTCTCATAACCATGTGATATAGATATTATCATGTTCACTTCATAGATTAGGAAAGTGACATCAATGTAATAAAGCTTGTAAAAAGCAAAGCACACCTCAGAGCCAAGTCTGAGGATCCCCAAAGCTTTAACTTGTCTGTGGATGTTATGTGACTTATCTTCCTTTTTCTCATCATGCTTCTAAATATAAACTCCAGTAGAAGTTACTGTTAATGCAGATAGTACAAGCTACTATTATACAGGTCTGTTTATGTGTTACTACTTCTTTAAGTTCAAACTCTTCAACCTGACATTCAATGCCCACTCTCATTTGACATCATTTTAGTCTTTCAGTTTTGGAAGTGCTTGAGGCAGGGTACTAAAATACATTGGTTCTAGTATGGATCTTCTATTTACTAGTTTTATGATGAGTTACAAACAAGTAAAGAAAATAATTCAGTAATACAGCTGCTAATATTGAATATGTACATTAAAGATATTGCTATTTTTTGTATTTGCTATTCAGTCCAAACATAGATCTTAACTTTGAATCCATTCCCAGGTCTTTCTAAATACTCCATGTTGGTCACTTTCCATATCTGCTTTCTCCTCACATTTATTTCATTTTTTTTTTTTTTTTTTTTTTACTATATAGACTTATAAATCACCTGTGAATTTCTAAAGCAGTTGTTGGCAAACTCATTAGTAAACAGAGCCAAATATCAACAGTACAACGATTGAAATTTCTTTTGAGAGCCAAAAACCAACTTTTGTGCATGGGCCACGAAGTGTCAGTTGCACTGCACACACGCACCCACACGTGGTATTTAGTGAAAGAGCCACACTCAAGGGGCCAAAAAGCCGTGTGTGGCTCGCAAGCCGCGGTTTACCAACCGCTGTTCTAAGGTCAATAGATGATATTTCCTTCCTGAGTCTGTACAATTATTTGTATATTTATTTTATCTGCTGATATTCCTAAGAGTTAATATCTAATTTTTAAGCACTTAAATTTTAGTTCCTTAAATAAGAAGTTCCCCTACACTGGAGATGGTTTATTGCATCTTTTTAATGCCCATGACAGAAAAGGCACTCACAAATACTTAATAGGCATTTAAAATAAATTACTATACATACATTGGTAAGTTAATATTTGGCAGAGAATTTTTAAGCAATTCATTAATGTGAGCCTTACTTATGTATTTGTTAAGTATTCCAATACTCTTTATCTTATTACCATAATTAATAAATTCTATGTTTTATTCTCTGCAGTATATTATTGAGGTATTTCTGAGATTCTATCAAGAAGATAATATAAATTGAAATTGTGACCTTGAAGTAGCGTCACATAATATAACTTCACTTCAGCTCTGCAGAATTTCTTTATGTAGTCTACCATCAACCTGGCCTTCCATCAAAGCACATATCTATTGTTAAGGTGAGGAAACTTATCTGCCTGTCTAATTTGGTTTAAAGTTAAACCAAAGTGAATTGTAGAAATCCCTTCAAGAAGTGCTCTGTGTTTCTTAGACTACTATTCTCCTGTATATAAAATCAATTGTTTTCAAATTTTAATATTTTGTGCTATTCCCAATTTTTAGTTTAAAAAATCATTTAATTACCTATTTTAATAGGTTATTTTTAAATATTAACTATATTTTTAATATTAACTAATTATTTTTTGTTTTCTAATGCTTTATGTATAATTTTGAAATAGGACATCTAATTGCTATTAATTTTTTATTGTCTAAGTATTTTAATTTAAATTCTAAGTCATTGTATGCTGTTTTAAATTTTTATTTATATAAAATATTGTATCTTAATTAAAGTGCTATAAATCTGTACTAATGAGTTTTTCTAATAGACTGGCAGACAAGGTCTTCACATACATCTTATAAATATGTATGATTTTTGCTCTTCAAAATGATAGTATAATACAGCAGGTGTCACATCTTCATTTAAAGTTTAGCTGAATTTTTCAACATTTTCTTTTGATAGTCTCTAATATGTTAGTCATAAACTTAGACTTGATATTCATTTTAAAACTTAGACTCTAATTAATATTGACCCTCTAAATGCCAGCACTGAGCCACTGTGTAAGCAATCATGATCAGAAGAATGGCCCAGATAAATAGTTGTTGATGGAGCATGGAGTTCATAATTTTCTCTGTAGGGAATATTTTTCCAACTTGGGTTTAAGATATGTTTCTTGTCTTAATGATATCAACATAAAATAATTAAAATAAACTCATAAATAAGAGTTCAGCAAACTATGGACTGGGGACCATATGGGACCCAGCACCTGTTTTTGTAAATAAAGTTTTATTGGGACACAGTCATACCAATTCATTTCTGTACTGTCAAAGACTGCTTTGGGCCCAATCTATGAACCAGGAGGTCACAATTTCAATAAAGTATCAGGATACAGAATAAATATACAGAAATCTGTTGTGTGTCTATATACCAATAATGAAGATCAGAAGTAATTAAGAAAACAATCCAATTTCCAACTGTATCAAACAATATATTTAAAAATAAGTTTAGCCAAAGAAGACCTGTACTCTGAAAACTATAAGATATTGAAGAAAGTGATTAAACACAGGACTACATCAAGCTAAAAAGTTTTTCCTCAGCAAAGGAACCCATCAACAAAATGAAAAAACAACCTACTGAAAATGAGAAGATATTCACAAATGATATATCTATTAAGGGACTAGCATTCAAAATATATAAAGAAATCATACTAAACTTCCAAATACAACTTCAATTTTTTTTTAAAGCAGAGGATCTGAATAGACAGGTCTCCCAAAAGGACATATAAATGGCCAACAGATATGAAAAGATGTTCAATACCACTAATCATCAGAGAAATGCAAATTAAAACCATAAGGAGATCTCACCTCACACCTCACAGAATGGCTACCATCAATAAATAATCAAGTGCTGGTGAGGATGTGGATAAAAGGGAACCCTGGCACACTGTTGATGGAATTATAAATTAGTGCACCTACGATGGAAAACAGTAAGGAGATTCCTCAAAAACTTAAAAATAAAGCTGACATACAATTCAACAATTCCACTCCAGGTAAGGATTTAAAAATAAAGGATAAAAAATAAAAGGAGCCGAAACTGGTTTGGCTCAGTGGTAGAGCGTCGGTCTGTGGACTGAAAGGTCCCAGATTCGATTCCAGTCAAGGACATGTACATTGGTTGCGGGCACATCCCCGGTAGGGGGTTTGCAAGAGGCAGCTGGTCGATGTTTCTCTCTCATCGATGTTTCTAGCTCTCTATTTCTCTCCCTTCCTCTCTGTAAAAAAATAAATAAATAAAATATATTTAATAAATAAATAAATAAATAAAAGGAAGACAAATACATATTTTTAAAAGAAAACCAACTCAGAAATGAAATGAGTGGCCTTATAATCTTATCTAATATAAGAGTAATATGCAAATTAACCATCACTCCACAATAAAAATGGCGGGGCCCATAGCCACAAGATGGCAGCACCCAGTCCTCTCAGCCCCCCAGTCTCAGGAAGGGCTGCTGCTGAGAGCTGGCAGTGTAAGCACCTGGCAGAATGTTGCCCAGAGGCCCTCCTGACCCTTTATAAAAAATAAAAAAAAACAAAAACAAATTCACTCCCCAAGGTGCGATCCTCTTCTAGCGGTGGTAGCCTGGGCTGGAGTCTCAGCCTGGGAGGGTGCAAGCACACATAGGGATTGGGCCTAAACAGGCAGTCGGACATTCCCTGAGGGGTATCAGATTGGAGAGGGTGCAGGTTGGGTTGAGGGACACACCTCCCACCCCACCCCACACCCCCCCACTCCCCGTGCACAAATTCCATGCATCGGGCCTCTAGTGTAATAATAATGCTTATATGGTATTTACCACATGGCACACTATTCTAAATAATTTCGGTAAATAAGATATTGAAGAAAGTGATTGAACACAGGAACACAGGACTACATCAAGCTTTAAATCACAGTAATTACATGAGTTACAATAAGTGTCTGAACTAGTATTCAACTCCCGTCCCTCAAAGATCTGACTTCAGAGTCTTTGCTCTTAACCAGTAACCTATACTAACTGCATAGTCTTTGCATAGTCTTTGATCTTAACCAGTAACCTATACTAACTGCTGTACATAATGTTTCTCATCACTGGAGATGTTTAGTTGGATTAATAAAAACTTGTCAGGATTGTTGGGAAAGAGAATACTTTAAGGTCATTTCCCAAAGTAAATTCCTATGAAGTTGTCATATCCAGATCAACAGAGAGCAATAAAAAATAAACTCTAATTTCAAGACTAATTAATAGTTTTTGACACAATGAAATTTAGATATTCCCAAAATTAAAAGATATGCTAAGCATTCAAAAAGTCAAGTATTTGAGCTTTTAAGCTCATGAAAAAGAAAAGGAGGGAAAATGGTCCCAATAAAGAGGAGGAGCATAAAAAGTATTTTTTCACAATTCACTTGGTCTCTAGCACATTAAAAAACTATTGCAATGTTATATAGAATTTCCCAACTTAGCAGGAAGTCATTTCACCATTAAAATTAATGTATAAACCTAAATTAATTAAACAATAAAATCTGGCTCATTGACACCTGCTACTGTTAACAAAAAAACAGATAGGTATGTATATTATTAATATGCAAGATGGCTTATGGTTCAGACACCTTTAAGATGCATCTGTGTCTATGAAGATCACCTTGCTCTGTCTTCCCAATCAGACAAATAGCAAAGTCTCCTATAACAGCCATTCATCTCAGTCACCATCCTCCCCAAGTCACTGTCAGAGGCAATAGCTTAGAAATTTGTATCCCAAAGTTAATCATCTCCTCCCAAGGTAAGGTTTCCCAGCATTTCTATTAACCCTTAACATCACCACCTCCCCCCTTTCCATCCGTTAATCTCACAGGAAGATCTGACTCTCTCTGGGGCTGTTGAAGACAATTAGACCTGAAATTAGGTCAGGTCTCAGATTCTGATTCTGAAGGATCCATAGTAGCTTCACTAATTTATAATCCCTCCAATAGTGGGCAAGGGTTCTCCTTTATCCACATTCTCACCAGTTTGTTAGTGGTTCATTTCTTTTTACTTACTTTCATGTTCCCCATTATAAATAGAGTATAATAATAATCTACTTTATGGGATTTGGAAAAAAAAGTAAACTCAAAAATACAATTTAAAACTTCTAAAAATTCACTATCATGACTAAATTGGTATTCAGTGTATATCTATTCAATCTAAAACTGATCAATTAATCTTTTTCTTACTAAATCTCAGGCATAGGTGCATTCTAAGTCTTGGTTATATTCATTATTCCATTCTTTCTCAATTATTGTATGGCTTAAAATTTTCATAATAAATAAAGTATCTTTTAGCCCTAACTGGTTTGGCTCAGTGGATAGAGCATCTGCCTTTGGACTGAAGGGATCCAGGTTTGATTCCAGTCAAAGGCATGTACCTTGCTTGCAGGGACATCCCCAGTAGGAGGTGTGCAAGAGGAAGCTGATTGATGTTTCTAGCTCTCTATCTCCCTTCCTGTAAAAAAATCAATAAAATACATTTTTTAAAAAATAAATAAAGTATCTTTTAGGACAAATTGTGATGAGAATGCAAAAGATAGTGACACACAAAATCAATTCCTATCTTTAAAATATTATTTAGATTCTAATGGAGGAAATAAACTTATTTCATTTGATTTAATATTTTAATAGATTTTGGATGAGACTAAACTTGTATCATACTTGCCTAAATTTATATGTGCATAAAAATATTTTCCCTAGTATCTAATGATACCATATGATTTTTCCAAATATTTTCTAATAATAGCTACTTTAATTCATGAATTATACTTGCAGAACGCTGGAGGGAAAACAGTAAAATCATATTTAATCCTATGTCAAAAGCAATGACTTGACTCATTTTAAGGGAATGTGTGCTTTAGCAGAGGCTGGAATCCAATGTGTAGCAAAATCTATAAACAATGATAATCAGAAGACCTGCACAGTGTTGGCTTCTAGTCTGAATTTGGACTTTTTAGAATTATCTAATCTTCAAACAGAGGAGATAAACCATTACCATATGCTTATTTCAATTTTCAAAAAATTATTGCAAGTTTACTTCTCCTTCCACCCATGGACAAGGTTCAATCCTTCTGAATTAAACAATGTTTCAGCTACATCACCTGCTTTTGATGCTACATAATTCACTAATGGGTTAAAGGGAATGGTAGGTATGCCTTATTTTTAACATGATCCTCATTTTATTCATCACAAGAAATAATACTGGTACAATTCAAAGTACCTTTGCCCTGAAACAACTCAAAAACTAATATGCAATATAGCCCCTTACTAAAATGTAGAGGTTTGCTGGCAGTCTAGATTTATGATTTAAAAATAATAAATATGAACTTTTAGCACCAAAGCTGTGATTTCTGAAGAAGTTACACAAAAGAAAAAAATAGCACGTATGAATGTAAACTTGAGCAACATAAGTGGAATCTCTTTGGGAAACTTAGAAGACGTGTTCTACTTTGAAATCAAGTGTTCATACTAAGCATAAAAAATAACTTCTCTGCCTGGTTAAATAGGTTTTTCATAGAATTCAAGGATTTTTTTACATCATTATTAATTCAATTATATGTAGTCTTTGTTAATATTTATCATTAACAATGACACTTTATACATCAATTCATCTGTCACAGCATTGTCAAAAATGTCTTAATTCTTAAATTTTGATGAATTTGCATCTGTTTCTATGATATATGCATTATAGCATGAGATTAGTCCATGAATTGAACTATGGAGTTACTTGATAAATCCTATGTTCATAAGTACCCACTCAATATTCCTTTAAAAATTGTTACAGGCATACTGTAGTTATAGATTATACTCCTTACCCACCTTTTGAATTTTATTGACCCCAGCTCTTACTTTGTAAGGGGTATTTTGCATGTAGTCCAAAACAAAGTATGCAGAATGATGAACACATAGAACTCTGAAAGCAGGTAAAATGGGGCATAATTTACACTTTGAAGACATGCATGCCATTGTCCAACAGTAGACATTAACTGACCAGAGGACCCTATAAACAATAATATCATTATGTCAGAGAAGTTTATAATGGGGTCTTCTGGTAAGACATATCTAGAACTAATGTAGTATACCGAAAGAGAGAAAGCCTTTTCACTTGGATTTAGAGCACTCTCCCACCGACAGGTTCAGGCCAGGATTATTTTTGTTTAAAGAGGGGGAGAATATCCACAGCCTCACTCTCACAGTCTCATAGCCTGCAGTTTAGTCCCATTTCCAGTCCTGGTAATTCACAGGCAATGACTTTTGGCTTCTTTATAACTCCCACCACTGCAGCCTGCTAGCCCCAGGGACTGTTGTTCCAACAGTCGGATTGTGGTGTACCCATAAAAACCAGGATGTGCCCGAACCCAAACACTCCCACTCTGCTTCTTTCTTGGTGTAACCTCAGGCTTCTCAATGTGAGAGTTTCAAAACATATGCTTCAGAGTCATCAGTGTTTACTTGGTCAAATCACAGCATCCTAGATGTGGAATATACAGGAAATCTCTGTATTATTTTCACAAATTATCTATAGAACAACAACAAAAAAACGGTTCTAAAATTACAAGTATATTTGTTAAATGCAGCTCCATCGGGTCCACACTCTATTTGCTAAATCATAATTTCTAGAAGGTACACTATAACCATCACCTCAGCTGATTCTTTTACACACTAGCATTTTCTTACTGTCTTCAGCATTGTCCAGTTGCATGACACGATCTTCATCCAATGAGAATCTTGGACCACAGATGCTGTTGCTATTTTTTGTCATGATCATGTTCTCAATAGTTAAATGGATTTAACTATTGAGGTTAATAGCTTCCTAGGCATAGAAAGGACACCTTCACCTAAAGGCAAATATAAGCATGCTGACCCACCAATTGACCTCCTGAAATTGATAATGGGCATAAACATCAAGTTGCCCCACCAGGTCCAATCTCAAGTAGTGGGCTAATAGACCTTCCCTGCTAACCTTTCACCTAGATCGTGAAATGCCTCCTCTTGTCACACCTCTGAGTTAGGATGGAAACTAAAAACCAGGATGAGAAATGCTACTTTAGAAAAAAAAAAAATCCCCTGCCATCTTCTACAAAATAGAGGTGTACTAAGTATGACTATTTCATGTTTCTGATGACTTTCTGGAATCTTCAAGTTAATTATTACTTATTACCTATATTATTTACTTATATTTATTTATTTAAAATAGATTTACCATTAAGTAACATGAAGTATAAGTGACTAACAAGTTACCTGGCTGTTAGTCACTGGAATTGTATTTCATGCCTAACTAGAAAAAAGGCAGAAATATTAAAGTGACATGTCGAAACCTGACTCACCTCATGTAGCCCTGGGGAGTCAGGTTCATGCATCCTGCTCCCAACCACCCACCTCCTGTGCTGCTCTCCATCAGTGGGGACCACGCCAGAAACAAGGACTCATTGTGAAGAATTGTTTAAAAATGAATGTGCTGAAGATTTTCTGATTCACATTCATTATCCACTGACCTGCTCTCCATGGATTTCGCAAAATGATGCAAAACTAATCACCTCAGGCCAGATGTCTGGAAAATAATGGCACAGTGATTTAGAGAAAAGCTTGCATGCTGTAGAGGCCTTTTGAAAGAGTGTACTTTTTTTTTTTAAATTAAGCATTACACTTGTTAAATGATAAAACTTTTGCATTTGAACTAATGCACCATCATTTCTTTTTTTTTTTAATACACACTGAACAATGAAGATCTTTGTGAGTGAAATATCAGTAACATCACTTTGCTTCATGTTAAGCCAGCTTAACATACTTGAAAAGAAGCTTGTAAAATATGGTAGATTGTATGTGTGGAGTGGGAGCTTTAGGAATGAGGTAAGAAAATAATATAAACCATTGGGAAGTCTTACAGTAAGTTAGTTATTACCGCTATTTATTATCTCTCTGTCTTACCACAAAAATAATTATGTTCATTCTTGACTACATGCATAATGGATAAAGAGAATGTGTTCTAATTAAGCTTGTCTTGTTTCAAGGGTTTACTGATCTTACTGATATCCAGGGAAATTCTGCAAATGGTTTTACAGCTTAATGCAGAAAAGGTAATAGGGACAACATAGGAATGTATTGTTTTGGAGGAGAGCAAGCTATTAGAGTTTGGTTGGTAAAAGTATAATGTGTGGAGTCAGTGCATTCTAGAAATGTGTAGACATCATGAAACCTTAGAGAAAAATAGCCAACATATAAAGGGGAAGGAGAGGCTGTTAAATGATTATATTCTTATGACCACAGAAGTGAGGCAAATCAAGAAAACATTGACCAAATACTAGATAGAACCCTTATTCCCAGAAGCCCTAATTATGGTATTCCTTCCTTGCTAAAGAGAAATCATATGCAAATTAGTAAAGAGAAATTAGAGATAGACCTTACTCTAGTGCTGGCTCCACTTAAGATAAAGTCTGGGAGGGTTTGGGAGATAATTATAATGTACTCAACAGCTGAGGTCAAGAGGCAAACAAATTGGGTTATATACAAAATGTTAATGTAAATCCTCACACTGGAAGAATGGGGTTAGATCTATGCAATTTGTTCCTACTGAGCATGGTCAAGTCTCTTCAAGTAGCAAATGACATAATTGATCTCTGCATTGTCCTACAGCAAGTGCCTGAAGGGCTGGGAAAGAGCAGAAGCTCATTGGCTTCCTTGGGGTGAGGTAAGGAGGAGGACTGGCCCATTTTCACAGAGAAGAGGGCTGTGGGATTAGAACTAGAAATCAACTGGTAGAAATTACATCCATCTCCTTCCCCCAGCCCCACCCTGCTGCCTCCTTATTTTAATCTGCCCTGCTTCCTATAGAAAAAAGCAAATAGAATTGTTTTTTAATTTAATGAAGAGAAACTATAATAGTACTATTTATCAAATTTTAATTTGTACACAATTCCTGTCAATTCTAAGGATCACAGGAAAAAACAACTTATTTTTGTGCCCAGAAGGAATAAATGAGAGAGGGGGGGAAAAAGTGCAAATAAATGTATAATCTTTGGCAGAAACAGAACTGTCCTGCTTCCTTTGATGGTAAGATCAAACATTCATGTAAATATTCATATAAAATATATTACATATTTTATACCATGTAAATTTTATTTTTATAACATATACTTAATTGTCTATTACCTTTTTTAACCTTCTATCAAATTGGTTATCATTATCTGTTCTTTATTTCCTTAAATACTATTATAAAAGTGACTTTGTCATTTGGAAAAATGTTACTCAAAATACTTGTGTAGAGCTTTTTTTTTGATGTCCTAGTTCAGAATCCAATACCTACTAATCTACTACCTGATAACCTTGAAACAATCTCTCTATTCATTCCTAAGTGTGTCTGGTGGGGGTGCAAATGTTTTCAGGTAATTCTGTCACTGAAGGCTGCATTGATGGTAATGTTGATGGGAAAGTTGCCACTAAGTTTGAAGATTGCTATTATCTAGTTAAGTACTTATTAGTTCTCTAATTTCTGTGTGAAATGTCTCTATTACTAAAATTATCACACCACATTATAATTATAGATATAGCCTCTATGCACTTTTTGGTTGAATGCCATTAAATGTTAAAATCAATATTTTGTTCACTATGTCCATCCATGTTGTTGTGAAGAGAATGGACATAGAGAACATTACACTAAGCAAAATAATCCAGTTGAGGCTAGATAAATATCACATGCTCTCACTTACTTGTGGACTCTAATGAATAAGATGAACAAAAACAGATCCAGAAATAGAGAAGCATAGTACAGACTGTCAAACTTCAGAGGGAAAGGGGGGTGGGGAGTGGGGAAGGAGTAAGAGATCAACCAAAGGACTTGTATGAATGCCTATAAGCATAGCCAAAGTACACAGACACAAGGGGGCTGTGAGGGCATGTGCTGGGGGGTGAGGACGGTTGGAGAGAGGTCAATGGGGGGTGGGGGGAAGGAGACATATGTAATACTATATGAATTACTTTAAACAATAAAGAATTTTTTAAAAAACCATATTTTGGGAGTCCAACTAATACCATTATAGAATGGACTTATGGGACTTGAAGAAAAACATGAAATATTTCCCAAAAAGGTAATTATGATTATAGTGTCAATAATAAAAATGTTAACAGTTTAAAATTTCAGTTAGGAAAAACAATTTCTCCACTCATTCCCAAGTGTGGAATGCAAATGTTTTCAGGTAATTCTGTCAATGCTTCATTGATGATAATGTTGACGTTAAGTTGCCACTAAGTTTGAAGAATGCTATTATCTAGGTAAATATTAGTTCTTTAATTTCTATAATTTTATCAAGCCAACCCCTCAAATTGGAGTTGTTTTCACTGCTTAAAGAAGATTCTGCATATTTTCAGAAGACTTTAATATTATTTTATCAGGAATATTTTTGCTTAGTTTTGATTATTTTTGTTTGTTTGTTTCTGTGTATTTTTCAGTTACCTGCCTGAAATAAAATTTCTCTTAACATTACAATATATTGATATTTGTCTTCAAGTTTCCCAGCAGGCTTCATCATCTTTCGTTTCTCAGTGTCTTTTCCAGGCAATCATTTTAGATATGTTTCCTTTCTATTAAAAACACCTGTGTCCCTTTAACATATCAGTGGTTAATCTTTCCTGTTGCAGGTATAACAAAAATCTTCAATGACTAACAAAAATATTTGTAATAACTAGTAAAAGTATTCTCTGAGGAAAGTAAAGCTATTCTCTTGGTTACCACAATTTATAGCTAACCTATTAGTTCCTACATAAATAGGTTGGTCTACTAACAATTCAGTTCACCAGTTCTAGTCTCTTTCTCAACCTAGTGAAAAGATGATAGCACTTAGCCATAGTTCATATTTTAGACAGTAGCAAAAAATATTGCAAACAATCTATTTTTCTAGTTCAATGCTATGTGTACAGTATGTGTATTAATCTTGTTCTCATTATTACAATCACATATCCAAATTTAAAAAATTATCTTAATGTTGGCTCTAGAAATATATCAATGGAGAAATGTAATTTGTTTTAATATAACAAATTTCCAAATTCCCCCCCACCCCACATCTCAGCTTTCATTCTGTGCACACTAATGTCAGCAGGCTCTGTATAGCAAAATGTTGGAAGACTCCTTATAACAGATACAATGTAAGAAATATTTCTGCTATCAAGTCACATCATTTTGATTATTTCTTTAGCCAGTTCTAAGAAATAAACTATGTTCTCTACAAGTAAGCTGTCTTGAAAGTTGCTATTGTTATTGGCAGAGTACAGTGGTAAATCTTTCTTTAATTCAATCTTCTAGAAAAATGTAATAGCTTCTCTTCCATCTTGTTTGAACATCTGATATTGGACAGAGCAGTTCCACCATCTCTTTTACGTCTTGTAGATTTTTTTTTTAATTAAGTAGAGTGATAACATTAGCTTATATATTTGCTTATATTCCTGCTTAAGGGCAGTATTCTGTTACATCTTCTGTGTTATAATTACTTTTCTAACATGTAACTGAAGGGTGTAAAAAAAATATTAATTATCCCACTATCTGCTTATTTACATGTCACTACTAGCCTTGCCATATTTGTTTCATTGTCGGTTGCAATTATATAAAATTTGCTTCACTCATTTTCCATTCTATAAATAGTTCATCAATCAGATCTACTCACTTATTAGTTATGTGAGGCCTAGAAATTTCTCCACAAATAAAACTCAAGAATTAAATTCTTTATTAACTAATCATAGCAAAACTTTACATATACAATTGTATATTTATGTCTAAATATGATTATATAAATAAGAAAAATACAGATTTAGTATTTTTAGTAATATTCTAAATTTTTGTTGGTATGCATAGCAGAATATAAATCAAGAATAGTGTTTCCACAATATGTCTTATAGACAGAATTTTATTATTTAGAATGTATATCTGGGATTAAACTAAACATTATTTTTATATTCATCCACAGAAAATGTTTGTCATTCTATTGCAATCATTTCAATATACTGTACTCAAATTATTGCTTCTATAGGTATAAAGTCATTAGAAAATCTATTCCTAAATCACTTGTGAAAACTGTTTTGAAGTTTGATAAATGAAAACAAAATATGTTGCTTAGTACATAATTTTTCTCTTTTCAAAATTGTTATCACAATTGAAGGTTATTTATCATAGATACTTTGGGATCTTTCAACCTCATGAAATTTTGTAGTGGAATTTTGTTTTTAATTTATTTCCTCAATTTGTAAAGAATTCACAAAAAGAAATACTAAGGCCAAAGCCAAATTTGCATGCTTCCCAAAATATGTGTCCATATAAATATACTCTCCACTGGACTATGAAAATTATAAGAAAAGGGTCTTCATTGTATTTCTTTTAGTGTCAAGAATAGAGCAATACAGATATTAGGCACTCAATAAACATTGATTGAAAGACTATATACTTAAAATGATGTAATAGAAAAGAATTGCATTTGTTAAAGATATATAATTTTTTATATCTATTAGCATTGTGACATCTCTGAACATAAATTTTCTCATCCATAGTATATTCCTGAAACCCCAAGTTGCTGTGATATTTATAAGTGTATGTTAAAATATTATAGCACAATCCTTGCCATTCAATAGGTGCTAAATATGGTAATAGGAATGAAGGAATAATAAGAGTGAAGTATCTAATGTTTGTATTGATTAAAGAACTATTTGCTGCCCAGTTATAAGCAAGGATCTAATTTACTGGACATAATTTATTGGACTGAAAAAATAGTATTACTCCATTAAAATTACAAACTCTTTTTCATTGTCACATAGCTCAGGGATAAATTTCAGATATCAGATATTTTCTGAGAAGTCTTTTGAAGTTTATCCATTTAACTCCTCAGTATCAAATATGAATAAATCTAATGTGTCCAATGCTTGTGAATGAGTTTTTCTGCATTTGGGTCAACTTTCTACCAAATTATAAAGAAAGCACATAAATCATTATTTTACCTCCTCTCAGTCTCCCTTGTTTCTAATAATTGGTAAGACTATTTCTTGGCTTGCAATAGTGAACTCAAAGGAACCTCTGTACTATGTGAGTTCTACAAACTTCCAGATTTATATGAGAAATGACCTCAATTCCTCATACTCTTCACTCTTTCCAATTCCCTTAAATATTGCAAAGGCACATAAACCAGCCCAATGTTCCCAAATGTTAACATTCCCATCTGTCATTTCAATTTTCTCAGCCTTAATAACTAGTACCAATCGCTCTTTGTATAAATACTGATTAGATTCAGGTACAAAAATGAACAAGTGTTTTCAAGTTAATTAGAACCTGCCACATTGAGGCTCTAGTAAGTATTTTCCTATTGATATTTTGGTGGCTGGTTTTCCCACGAGCTATAAAACTCATATCTAGACTATGTCATGTGGCTTAAACCTACTAGGTACTTTTTAAAATTAGGATCTTTTATTTTTGTTTGTTTGTTTACTTGTTTTATATTGCAGGGAGAGTGGTTGTAAAGCTCTTACTGCTATTGTATATCTGTCACTTATTTTATGTATTTTTAAGTGTTTTTGTACTTTACATGTTTTGACATATCATTTAGTACACAGAATACATTATATCTTCAGTATCGACTGTTCCATTTGTTACTGTAAAATATCCTTCTTTGGACTGAGCATTCCTTTCCTTCTCAAATACTTTGTCAGATACTAATGCTGACCCTGCTGTGTGGGGCAAGAACGACTGTCTTCTTATTGACTTTGTTCCTTTCAACTTTCTTTGTTCATTTGTTTTATGTGCTTCTCCTTTTTAACACAACCCACTCTCCCTTTAAACATCCATTTACTAGCCTAACCACAAATACAGAACAAAACAAAACATTACCCTCAAAGTCAGACTTCAGAAAGATGTTTAGAACTCATCTCTTAACTAGACATCAAAATACGTCTTTTTTTTCTTCTTCTTCTTTTTTTCTTTGTACTTGGAATCCTCCCACAGCCCAACCACTCAGTATAGACAACTACCCCCGTATTTTCCGGCGTATAAGACGCCCCCTAATTTTACAGTTAAAACATAGGTTTAGGCCTATATTCGCTGAATAAGACTACCCCCCACTTCCGAGGCAACACCAGTTCTTTTTTTAATAGACCGCCTCTCTGACTCTGGCCAATCTGAGCAAGCTTTTTACTAGAACACAGTGTAGCTTTGGGTACAGAACATGTATAATTTGCATGCATAAAAAGCCTGCTTGGATTGGCTGAGTTAGAGAGGCGGTCCGAGCAGCCTTGCAGTGATTGGTGCGGGATCGAGTTGGAAAATTCCTTTAGCGGCATATCCAGACGATTTTCGGGATCGAGTTGGAAAATTCGTTTAGCAGCATATCGAGACGTTTTTCGGGATATACTTGGCGTATAAGATGACCCCCAATTTTTGGTTGACTTTTTTTGTTTCAAAAGTCATCTTATATGCCGGAAAATACGGTAGAACTAAACAAACTGCCTGGCTTGAAATTCAGAATTTTTCATTATATTGCTTTCAGTCTTGCTTCATGAGTACTATTCATAAGGCTAAAAAATGCGTTACCAATATAACAAAAGAGACTGAGGAGATGGTACCTCAGGAAAGTGATCTCAGCATCATGGGGGGTCAACTGGTTCCTCTTTTCTCCCCCTTATTATAAACAAAATGAACATCCATAACTAAACAAGAGAGCCTCAGTTCTTAATATGTAGGGACCAGAGAGGAATCTCACCCACCTGTCACCAAAACATAATCAAACAAGACTTTGGTAAGGACTGCAAATGAAAGGGAGTCTGTGAACTTGTCCAGTTCCACTCTCTGTGATTGGAGAAAACAAAACAAACAAACAAACAAAAAAACAGAGTGTTAACCGAGGCAAGTGAGATAGAAGTTGAAAATTCCAGCTAGTCTGGGGGATCTCAACACACAGAGTGGACAGAGAAGAGTTTATGCAAATGAGAGAGAGGAGTCCCCAGAGTTAACCCCTTCCCAGGGGACACTTCCAGGGGCTCCGCTGTTGGACAGTGGTGGCAGCAGTCTCCCTCCGAGGACATGGGAGACAGAGACCTTTGCATGAGGAGGTGGAAAGTGAAAGTATAAGGGACAGCACCCTGGTTATTCTGGTTATGACTGCAGAAATCCATTACTCTCTGAAGTGCCCTGATTTCTGAGGAGTGACCCTATGATTGAAGGAAGGAAGGAGGAAGGGAAGGAATCAGATAAGTATATTAAATAGCACTGAAGGAAAGCAGTCTCTACTGTCTGCTTCACAACTTCAGCAAGAAGCCTACCCTCAAGCCTCTGCGAGAACCCCATTCAAGGCTCTTCCTCCCAGGCCTGGGGCACCCCTAAAGATCCAGGTGCTAAACTCAAACCCCCCTCTACTCTCCTGCTTTCTCCTGCTGCTTGCTACTGAGTGTGGTCACAGGAATGAGTGCCAGTAAAGTTGGTAGAAAGGGGAAAAACAGAAACTTCAGATACAGCACATCTTAACTACAAAAAGGATTTTTTTGTGTCAAATTTTTCATTATTAATTTTAAGAGAGGGAGGGAAGTAGAGAGAATTTTTCATTATTAATTTTAGAGAGGGAGGGAAGAAAATAGAGATTTTTTCATTCTTGATTTTAGAGAGGGAGGGAAGGAGAGAGAGAGAGAGAGAGAGAGAGAGAGAGAGAGAGAGAGAGAGAGAGAGATCAATTGGTTGCCTCACATATGCACCCCAATTAGAGGCCAAACCCACAGTCTAGGTATGGATCAACCCCAAGAACCCACTTGTGACAAGTAGTAAACAAGTCCTACAGATCTAATGCCCAGTAGAGTAAATATAGGCAACAATATTGTATTATAATCATCAAACTTGCTAAGATACTAAATCTTAACTATTCAAACCTCTTAAAATAATTGTGTGACATAATATTCATTATCACTACAGTGTCAATCCTTTAAAATATGTAAAGGTATCAAGTCAATATGCTGTATGCCTTAAATTTACACAATATGCCAAATATATTTTTAATTTTAAATAACCCAAAACATGGCACCTCAGCACAGGATAGAGGCTTTGCTCTGCCACTTGTCCTCTGAGGGTGGCCAATCATAACTGGAATATTTTAATTTCCATGGGGAATTTGTACTTGATCCTCAATAAATCTCCACCTTTGCTATACCACTTTCTGTCCATGGATTCATTCTTCCATCCCGGCGGACAAAGAATCTGGGTTCCAGTCCAAAAATTCCATTTCACTTTGAAATACTTCATTTCCAGGGGTGTCTTATTCGTGTGCATGTCAGAGATAATGAGTAGATGAGCTTTTGTCCTATTTCTTCTCTACCACAGTGTCGTTCTATTATGTTTGTTCATATTAATTTTGCCTATTATAAACATTCCAAAAAACAAATAGTATTAAGTGTATATTTTGCTCCTTTGTGTGAACATTTCTATAAAATTTATTTATAGAAATGAAATTATGGGTGATGGGGTATACACATTCAAGGCTTTTGACACATTGTTTCAAATTGGCCTTTTACCAGTTCTTTGGGAGTAGAAGCAGAGCATCATATTGAAATCTTTTTTAATATATTTTTATTTATGTCAGAGTGATAGGGAGAGGGAGGAAGAGATAGAAACATCAATGATGAGAGAAAATCATTGATTGGCTGCCTCCAGCAAGCCCCCTATTGGGAAACGAGCCTGCAACCTAGGTATGTGACCTGACCGGGAATGGAACTGTGACCTTCTGTTTCACAGGTTGATGCTCAACCACTGAGTCACACTGACCCACTATCACATTAAAATCTTATTTTGCATTGCCAACTCTGGAAATCTTTGTTTTTATTATGTTGTGGTTTTTTTTTCTTTTAACCTTTGTCAATATGATATACAGACTAATTTTTTCCTCAGAATTTATTTTTATGAATTTACTTAATATTTCCCTATTTTTTCAATGATATGAGGAGAAAGACAAAAAATAAGAAGATAAATTCTGTCAAATAGAATTGATATTATAAATAGATTTAATGAACATATGGTATCAGAATCAAAATCATATAAATGCTCAGGCCCTATTCTCAAAGGTTCTGATTCAGTTGTCTCAGTAATTTTTTTTTTTTTTTTTTTTTTTTTAACATTTCCCAGTACTTCCAATGTGAAGCCTGATCTGGAATCACTGATTAGCTCATGCTCTATCTTCATTTCTCTTGATAAGAAAATAGAACCTTTCAGAGTCAAAAACAAAGAAAATAAAAGCTGGGTTTATGGGTTTAGAAACACCACTTGATACAAGATATTGAACAAGTAATTTAAACTTTCTTGTTGTCATTTTTTTAAATCTATGAAACCTGGAATATAACAAATGCCCACCTCAAAGTTTTGTTGAAACAGTACACAAATCACATTGATCAGATTCATATTGGGTCTGCTCCCTCAAAGCAGATTGGTGATTAATCCAACCTTTGAGTTATTTTATAGATAGTACTGTACATGTGCCACCCCTGTCTTCCAGATGACCCTGGAATGAAGAATATTTAGCCTACAGAACACAAGTAAGGGAAATATGGCCATCAGACCCTTTTTAAGGTTTTGTGTGTGTTGTGGGGGAGAAGAGGGGATCCTTCAATAAGGAAGGTCAAGTGCCTAGACCAAATATGAACAAATATACATCTGACCAACCACATCCTACTAGATTGTTAGTATTCCTTTTTTGCTTTATCTTGCCCCTAGACCCTATACCACGGGTCCTCAAACTTTTTAAAGTGGGGCCAGATCACAGTCCCTCAGAGAGCTGGAGGGCCGGACTATATGAACTACTAATTCCTACTGTAACACCTTGGCTGCGCTCACTGCCCAAAAAACCTGGCGGGCAGGATCAGACTCCCCTGGGGGCTGCATGTGGCCCGCGGGCCGTAGTACCATAATTTGGCCAAGTTTCAAAACTCTCCAATCAACACTTGCCCCCCCCCCCCAACATTAACTCATGCCATCCTATTCTCCCTAACTCTTAAAACCCGTCAGACCTCAGATCAGAAAGACAGATTTGAATGGTCTCACCTGTCTCCTCAGGGGTTGACTCAAGAATTAAAATGACACCTTTTTCTCAAAAGCCAGTGTCTTAGTTTTGGCTCCTATACACATAGGGCAGCGGACGCTTGTTTGTTAACATTGTTTGAAGGAGGATGTATGGTAACATATATGCGTGTTTACTTATTTTATCATAGCAATGGCTACCTATCAGTTTTGTGCTATTCATTAATTTATCTGTTTTTTCCCTTAATTCAATGAACATTTATTGAGCACTTGTTATATGCCAGATATTGGTGACTAGAGAACAAAAACAAACTGAAATGCCTTCCTAGAACCTAGATTCTGCTAGTGGGGAAAAACAACAAATAGATAACATAATGACACATAGCATTGTCATGTAGAAAACTGAATAATGAAAATTAAATTAAAAAGAAGAGGGCATGTCATTTGAATTTGAATAGTCAAAAACTTTAGGTAATATTTAAAGGTCTCCATTAAATGAAGAAATAAGCATTGGAATATCTACATAGAATATTAAATTGAGAAGTAACAATGCAAAAGCCCTGAGGTGGGTGTTTCTGTTGTTTTTGTTTTTGTTTGGATTATTTTTGTTTTGGTCCAGGGGTATTTTAGGGGGGGATTATTAGTAAACCTAGGTTCTAATAAATAGTCATATAAAGTATAACATAGACTGAGTTTTATTTTAAAGCGAGAAATAATTTTAGGCCTTTAAAGGGTGAAATATTGTAAACCAAATTTTTAAAGGGTCACTGGGAGTAGTACAGAAAGCGAGAGTGAATGCAAACCATATAGTTAGGAGTCACTTGCATTTGTGGTTCATTTGTCTAGAGTAATATTTGTGAAAGTGTTGAGAAATGATCATTCCAAAGATATATTTTGACACCAGAATCAACTTGCTTTGTTGATGGATAAGATGTAAGGTTGAACAAAATATGTCACAAATCAGGATAACTTCAAGTTTTGTAATATGTCAAAGAATGGACTGAATTTACATACTTTTCTCATTTACTCTTAAAATAGCCCATCAAGTTCAGTGACATCATGCCCATTTTGCAAATTAAGAAAGAGATTTCAGAGAATTTTAGTTTTTTGTTCATCACACAAAGCATAAATTGCTTGTTTCATTTTCTTTTGATTTTACTCCATGTTCTTGCTACTGTGAGGAGTTATAAAACTTTCATTGTATCTTACAAGCTTTCTCATTTACTTTGCTGATACTATTTTCAATGCCATTTTATTTTCAGTGATGTGATGAGATGGCAGCAAAAATGGGAAAACCCAAACATAGAGGAGATTATAAACAGAATTTTGGATTCAATAAACATAGATATGGGTTAAAAATTATGAGCACTTTGTTGCCTCTGGGTTATAAAGAGTGAGAAACATGGCAATGTCTAAAAAAGATGGGCAGGGGCTTCGGGGAGAGATTTGTCTGCCATATTGATTAGCATGGACTTGATCTTTGAACCAAAATCATTAATGGTGGATATTTAGGTCAAAAGCCTTGAAATTACTAACCTCCCAAAGACTACGGGAAATCACAACAAATGAGCTACTTCTTTAAAAATATATATTTGATACAAAAATATATTGTAGAACTGACAAAAATGAATCATAACTATTGTAAATAGTGTGCAATTCCCTGCCCAATTTAATCTTTTCTTTTCCTTTTTGATTGAAAAAAAAATCACCTACTAAAGAAAAATCATCTCTACTTATTTTAAGTATTTAAAGATCAATAATTAATTACTGTGGATTAATATATAAATTATAGCTTTAAAGTCCTTAAAAGACTACCAGTTTTATCTTTTGTGTTTAATTAGAAATAATCTGTTTTTACTTTCCAGGAATCTGTCAAATTTTTGGACGTGGTTTAATCACCATGGTAACTGGCAAACAAGTTCGCTAATATTAATCAAGGAGTTACAGCTAGTTGCCTGAAGAAAATATTCTTGACTTTCTTCTGTTTTTGTATCTCTATGACTTTAAATTGTACTGACAAGCAGCATATAACTTTTTTATTTGAAGTGGAAACCTCCTCTTTAAGAAAATCACAGTAAAGAATATAAATAGTTGACCACTATGACCAGATTTTTACACGTTGCATTCTGTTTTTTGTCTTCGGATTGTCACTAAGCCTCAGCACAGATGGTTTTCCAGAGTATTAAAAATTCACCTTTCTCATGGTATTGCTATTTTGCAACATTCTCTTTTACTGTGCAAAGAAATGTAAGTCATTCATGTCACAGGTTGGTATAATAGTAAACCTCAATTTCCACCTGTGTGGGTTACACTTTATGAAAATACTTTCGTATTGTTGCTTTGCTTTGGTAGGCTGTCATCTACTTAGAAAAGCAAATTATAAAATGAATGGCATTGTCCACCATGTTCTGGGGCTGGCATGAGGGTAGGAACCACTAGGGAGAGGTCAATGGGGGGAAAAGGAGACATACATAATACTTGAAACAATAAAAAAAAATTAAAAATAATAATAATGACTTCAGGGAAACTCATTAACATAAAATAGTCAAGTAGCTGTAAATGCAGGAAAACTTAAAACAATTGGTCATTGCTATCCTGTCCTTAGAAACGTTACCTCAGCTAACTTCCTTCATCACTAGCATTTTAGAACAGTACTGCCTCGTGCAGATGACTGCAATTCTCAGAATCCGAGTGCTTAGCCTATGCTCGAATATAAAGTTACTTCATATTGTAGGTGTTACTTTCATTTTTGTTGCCATTTGGTAGTTGTAAACATCATACTAAGTTGTATTGTCTCTCTGCACTCCATTAACACTCATTCCATGAATGTTTAATTAGCCTTTCTGGACCCAACTGGTAATGTAATTTGAAATTGAGTTTCGTTGTTACAAGATGACTTCATGAAATGCTCTGACTCTTCTCCCAGGCATGCTGGAAAGGACTCAGTGAAGGGGGGTGGCAGGTTTAACAGCAGGTATATGTATATGTACAGAAAATGATCTTTGAAGAGAGCTTGATCCCCTCTCCAGGAACTACAAGTTCCTGAGACTGAACCAGCATATGACAGAAATTATTATAAGTTGGATCTGCAGAAATAAGCTCCAACCATAGGTTGCAAGGTATAATGGGGCATGTTAAAGAGTTTGGTCTTATTCTCAGAACACCAGGAAGCCACCAAAGAGGATTTCAAGCTGAGGGACATAAGATCTCATTTGAGCTTTAGAAATATCATTTTGGCTGATGGGATCAGGACCAGAATAGATATGAAACAAGAACAGTCAAAATGAATACATGGTAGATGAAGCCAGAATTGGACCCTGTTAGGCATCAGCGTAAAGTTGTTTCATGTCCATCAAATTCTTCCTGCAGAATAAGTCCTGAATCTACAGACAACATGGCATCCTTTGACCATAATGCCTTTATCATCAATTAATTTACAAATACTCTGAGAAAGGATATGAGTTGATATTTAATGGATATTATTTTAGGTTTGCAAGAGGAATAGAGGTTTAGAGATTGGTTACACAACAGTGTGAATGTACTTAATACCACATAATGGGTAAGTTGGTAAATTTTATGTTATGTCTATTTTACCACAATTATAATATTTAAAGAAAAATAAAAAGAACAAGGCAGAGAAAGTATTGGTGAGTCACTTAACAGTTTATAAAACAGCATTATTTAAAAATTTTGATGTATAACAATATTAGTCATATTAGTCACATTAACAGATTAAAACACTAAAACTCAGCGCAGTTAATGAATTGCTTGACGTTAATAGATTTGTGCATGGCAAAAGTTTATTTTGAAGTCAAGACCTTTGATATACAACTCCATATTCCTGCTACCTCCAAAAGTTTTGGGAATTCATATTGATACTAGACTATAATAAGAAAAGGTTTTGTCAAGCAAAGGAAGGTATACCTCAGAAATTAGGTGTGTACAAAGAGTTATAAAAGATCTGGGAGCCTTGAAAACAAAATTACCTACTTCAAGTCATATTTTTACCTGCACTCCCTTCTGCCAGAAAAATATTTCATTTTTCAAAAAAATACCTAGTACTAAACAAATACAACATCACTCACCCCACCATAAGCAAGAATTGTGAAGACTAGTGAGAAGAAAAGAGATCTGTCATAGGAAAAGAAGTAAAAAACATGTGCAAAAAATTAAGAATATTCCAATGAGAACAAGCAGAGACTATTCAGAGCTTGCTGTCCAAAGGAGTCAGCCACCATCACTTGCCTTTTTAGGGAGGGGAGTGGGAAAGCTTTATGGTGCAAAAAATATAATAGAAGACTTATGGTATGCTCTGATTGGGGGCTGCTGGCATGAGGAAGCTGGGTGTGGACTGCCAGAAGGAGAGCACCTGATGGGATTAGTTTGGAAATGTCTATGGGAAATGTTTAATGATTTCAGGTTTTGAATAAATAAGGGAAAGTGAATACATTAGAAGTTTTTCATGTAGTGGCAAAAGTTTCAGTAAGAGTCAAAGCCCAAGGCAGCCTCAAAAGCATATTGTGATTCTTATGAGACCTAGATTGTCTACAGTATTTAAATGATGCTTACTCAAACAATGTACACAGCTGGTTCAATAAGAAAAAAAAACAAAACACACACACACAAAGCGAAAGCAGCAAAATGTTTTTTTTAAATAATTTCTCCATATTTTACCCGAAACATGAGTTTCAACTTCTCTCTATATACCTGTCAAGTTCTCAATTCTTGACTTCTAAAAATCTCCATTATTTATTTAAGGGAAAAAAATCATTTAGGCAAACACAATTTACAAAAAGGAATTATGCAAATACTTAAGTTGAAATACATTCAATTTATTTTCAACAGAGTCACTTTTATAAAATGTAGTTATTCAGTTGTCTTAAATCTACTTAGTTATATATTTGCTCCCTATTAAATTAGTCAGTCTAGTAAGAATAAAAGTAATTAAAATAACTTCTCAAGTTGTTACTAGGATATCATATTAAAAGCACCCTAACTTAAGAATTAGCCCAGGGCTAGTGTTGCTCAGTGGTTGCTCTGTAAAACCAACAAAAACACATTTTAAAAAAGAATTAGTCCAAGGGAAACAGTTTTTCTTTATTCTTCCTCCTTTCTTTTCCCCTCTGTTCTTTTTCTTATTATTTCTTTTTCTTTTCATACTTACTCCCTTTTATTTCTCTCTCCCTTTTCTCTTTTTTTTTTCCTTTTTTCATTCTAACATAGAAACACATTTTCACATTTTCTTTCTTTTTTATTGTAGTAATTATGATTTTTCTTTTCTTTTTTTGTATTTTCTGATGCTTTGATATCTATGGCCTTGTTGACATAGGAGAGACTAACATTCCCAGAGCTAGCCAGTCTCTAGAGATAGAGATGGAACTTGCCTACAAGTGTGCTTTTTACATGCAAATCAATAAATGCAAAGCTTATACTCTAAAGCAGAGGCTTTTAACCTTTCTAATGCCGCAACCCTTCAATAGTTCCTCATGTTATGGTGACCCCCAACCATAAAATTATTTTTGTTGCTACTTCATCGCTGTAATTTTGCTATTGTTAAGAATCTTAATGTAAATATCTGTGTTTTCCAAAATGTCATGACCCACAGGTTGAGAACTGCTGCTGTACAGCCTAAGACCATCAGAAAACACAGATCTTTACATTACGATTTATAACAGTAGCAAAATTACAGTTATGAAGTAGCAATGAAAATAATTTTATGGTTGGGGGTCACTACAACATGAGGAACTGTATTAAAGGGTCACGGTATTAGGAAGGTTGAGAACCACTGCTCTAAACCATCTCCTCCTTTGTCTGGCTATACAGTCAAGCAGCAGACAACTGGAGACAGCCACCACCCCAGGACTGGCTGAAATTATTCAAACTTTCCAATCATAAACCTGATCACCCAGCCCTGCCTATCCTGAGAACACCACAGTAAAGGCTCTCGCCACATCTCCTTTCCAGTCCTCCTTCCCATCTGACCCTGGTGCTTCCCCACATGGCCCTGCATTGCCTGGTATGATGGCCAAGTCCCTCCTCTTGGGAACTGTGATTCATAAACTATCTCTTTAATGGCAATGGTCTATGATTTGTTTGCCTGACTGTATCTGAATAATAAAATCTACATTTTGAAATAATACTGTCTGATGGAGAAGGTGGCCATGTATTGCTGAATGGGGAAAAAAAAAAAAAAAAAAAAGGTCAGCTCACAATTTTTTTACAGACTTGAAGTTCAAACAACTGATTGGTTTTCTGATTAATTCCCAAGCTGTGCATGTATATAGTCCTTAATGAGCACTAATGCCCCAATCTTATTTGAGAAAAGCATTCTGAAGTAAATTTATGGTAGATGGAAAATTACACTTAAAGCATCTGGAGCACTTTTAATTTCCTTATCCTTGGAAAATAAGAATGATCAGACTTGCTATGACAGCTAGTTTTGCATTTCTGTACAAAAATCTGAATAGTCTCATTCTTCAAATCAGGCAACCTATAGGAAAACCCAAATAATTAAATCTCCTTCCTCAAAATGAAGGATGAAAGGCAACGACATTTTACTAGAGACAGAGACACATGCAAGAAAAGCATTTCATGAAATTACCAAGAATAGGCTACATGTTAGTAGAGAACCTATAGCTGGTTGGTGTCTAAAACAAATGTTTCCCAAATATTTTTCATGGTCCATCTCCTCAGTACAAAATCTTGAATATATCCCCCAGTACATCAACTTATTTCAAAGTAGAAGTGTGTGTACCTCTGTCAACCAACAAGTTAAACAGCAGTGAAGTGCAATTTATTTCCTGATTTTTAGACTGACACATACACACAAAAAAATTATTTGTTTTTATACCTCAGTGCATCATTTATGACTGCCCCTCCAATGCAGAGTTTGCTATCTAGTTCAGGTTATTGAAATAACCTATTTACCTTTGTCCCATATTCCCTGGCCTCCACTATCATTCTTTATACAGCCACTACAGTGGTATTTTTAAAATATTAGTCAGTTTTTGTCCCTTTTAGATTCCTCCAAAATCTTCCAACTACCAGAGTTTGAGTTTCCCAAACATAGACTGCGATGAGATAGGTATACAAATGGTTTTATATGGAAACTAGAGGCTCAGTGCACAAAATTTGTGCACTTGTGGGGGGGTGTGGTCCCTCAGCCAGGCCTGTACCCTCTCACAGTCCAGGGGTCTTTGGAGATGTCTGACTGATGGCTTAGACATGCTCCCCATGGGCCTATCTGTCAGTCAGACATTCTTAGCACTGCTGCGGAGATGGGAGAGGCTCCCACCACCGCCACTGCACTCTCCAGCTGTGAGAGCGACTCAGGGCTTCTGGAGTTTAGCATCTGCCCCCAGTGGTCAGTGCACGCCACAGCGACCAGTCGTTCTGCCATTTGGTCAATTTGCATATTACCCTTTTATTATATAGGATGTTCCCAAAGAAACTGGTAAGGAATAGTTCCTGGAGAACTGAGGGAACAGAACAGAGTAAGGGAGAGATCAGGGGAAAAGTATGATCATGAAGTTGAAAAAGGTTCCTTTCTACCTGATTCCAAAGAAGAACTCCAGACAGACAATTCTCCTTCAGTGTTTTATTAAAATGGTTTCTTTTCACAGTCTTTCTCTCTCATCATCTGTTCCAAAGAAATATCCTGAGCTCCTCAGACTGGAGGTCATATAAATTGTATTTTCTTTATAGCACTGTTGCAGTCTGAAGTTATCCTATTTATTGTTTTTACTAGAGGCCTGATGCACAAAATTCGTGGAAGGAGCTCAGCCCTCGCAGCCCGAACTTTGTCCGGAAAGTCATCCAGCAGGTCTTTAGGCTGTCCTGTCTAATTAGCATATTACACTTTTATTATATATTATAGATTGCCTCTGTCTCTGCTTACTGCAATGTAAACTTCATGTGTGTCTTGTTCTACTTTAAAATATGTATTTTTATTGATTTCAGAGAATAAAGGAAAAAGAGATAGAAACATCAATGATGAGCCCAGCTGGTGTGGCTCAGTGGTTGAGCATCAACCTGTGAACCACAGATGATGATTTGATTCCCAGGCAGGGCACATACCCAGGTTATGGGTTCAATACCCAGTAGGGGGTGTGTAGGAGGCAACCAATCAATGATTCTCTCTCATAATTGATGTTTCTTTTCTATCTCTCAATCTCCCTTCGTCTCTGAAGTAAAAAATATATATATTTTTTAAAAGAGAATCATTTATCAAGCTGCATGGCGGATCAAACCCACAGCCCAAGCATATGCCCTGACCAGGAATCTAACCCTGAGCTCCTGGTTCATAGGCCTATGATTAACCACTGAATCATATTCACAGAACTGTCTAGTTCATCTTTTATCCCACTACACAGAACAGTGCATGACATATAGTAGGTAACAACAATTATTTAATAAATAAAGGGTCAACAATGCCTACTTAAATCTTGTTTTCTGTTCCATCTTCACCTCCTTGGATCCCTACCTTCTAATAATAGGGCTCTTCTAGGAAATTGAGGGCATTCCATCAAGAATAAGTTAAGGAAAGAATTTAAGAAGAAATTTTCTCAGCATAAAATGAAGCAGCTCTACAAGCTATTAGAGTGCACTGCTATGTTTTTCAAATTGCCTGTTTGTCAATTTCAATTAATGAATCTTTGATTGATCATGCTAAGATCCCTTGCCTTGAACTTCACTGCTTTGACTATTATGTTTTCTGTGTATAAAAGGTGAATTCTAGAAGGTAGCAATATACCTAAACATAATAAGAACAGAATATACCCTGAGATTTCTGATTTATAAAATGGCATATGTGGATGTCAAAATTTAACTCACAATTTTGACATCCACATATACTGAGAGAAACAGGACTAATTTAGTTTACCTATGATCCATTCATGAGTTAGAGAAAAAAATAAATTTCACTTCGGATACTTTTGGTTTAAATCCAATTCAATAATTTAAAGAGTATTTAATAGTTTAAATAATTTAAATCCAAATACATGATTTAAAGACTCCATTTAGATAATGATGAGGGTTATTAAAAAATTGCTCAGTCATTCAAATATCTCAGGCATCTGCCTCTTTCCCTAGATCCTCCTGTGGTTGAATACAAAGTTAAGGAGGAAGCTGTGCTTTATCTGGCCATTGGAAAGACTCAGGGCCCTCCTTTGTGTCTTCTGCCTTCACCCCAGGGCTAGATCCCTAGTCCCTACCTTGGCTACACCCCAATGGGCAAAGTGTGCAGCTGGCATGACTCAAAATCTTTTTTTTTATCCCTTTTATTTGGTATAAGTTTTAAGATATTACTTTATTATAGGTAGAAGAAATAAAGATAAAGGATAATTTCATGAAATATGTGTAACTCAGTATTTATATATGAAAATGGATAATTATTAAAATCATATTCTGTATGATTCTCAATCTACTGTGCCTGGTGAATCAAAATTATTTCATTTACATTACTACACACAATTTTTTTCTCTCACATTCTGTCACACTCAGAATTTTAATATTGTACAATTTAAAAGAGTCTGAGAAATCAATAAATTAAACTTCATTTTAAAAATGGAAAAGCTAAGATACTTAGCATGGTATGAGACATTTTTTCCCCAAGTCTCAGAAATCAGGGAGTCTTAGATGTGGAATCTGGGTCCCAATTCCCAGTATATGTGTTTTCCTCAAGTTGACGAAATTTAGCATCAGATAATATGCATTTCTAAAATTCATAGAGCATTTTCTGATTTCTCCTTGATAGTTGCCAGCCTCAACTACACCTTCTTTGTCTCATGCTAAACGTTACTGCATCTCCTCCAGGTATTTATGGATTTTTTACTGCTTCCTTTCCTTTCTTCATTCTGAAAATTAACTCAAAGAGCACCAATATTTTATGAAAGCTGTTTTCTACTTTCTAATATTTCTTTTCTCAGGACTCTTTCTGTGAGTCTTTGGTTTTATCTTCTCAGGGGTTGCCCCTAAGTAGATGATTCACAATTCATCTTACAAAATGTCTTTCAGCTTCCTCTGGCTTTTTCCACCCACACAAACTGAACCTCCAAGTAATCATATTTCTGTCAGTAGAGAGCAATTTCCCCACTATTTCAGTTATCTGGTGTACCCCACTCACCAACTTAAAAATGCATTTAGGATTAAAATTAATATCTCAGTAGATAATCTGTGCTTAAGTTTCTATAATTTTTTTTTCTTTTGTGGTTCAAAAGAGGTGGACATTTCTGGTAGGGGTTTGGAGTGGGGGCACACAAACTGTGGGGCTCCAGTGATTCTTACATATTAACCATCCTAAAAACAGGAAAATTTCATTTTTACTACACCTTATAAGGCTTCTCCCTATGTAAATGTACCTTACATTATACAATTCCATTCTCTTCTGCCACAGACATATAATCAATTATATGAAGTTCACAACTCCAAATTATGAGTCACAGCTTCTTAGAAAAGTTTACAAGCAATTTCCATGTAACCTATGTAGAGGTTGGTTTGGCCTAGTCATTGAGACTATACAACCATCAAAATATGTTTCTAGATATTTTTAATATTGCACATTACTTAATTGATAATATTATGAGGAAAACAGAATAACACCTAAGAGAAAACATGAATGGAAAATATATCAACATATTCATGGTGGTTCCTTTTGCAAGAATGTGGGAGGAGTAGGTTTATTATAGTTTGTGTTCTGATTTTCAATACTTCTATTCATTTTTAATTAAAAGCACTTATTATTTTTATAATTTAAATAATTAAGATAAAATGAAAATACATGGTTATAGTATGTTTTACTTATTTATCTGGAATATTTTAAAGGAAATTGCACTAATCATGCACCTGTGTTCATTAACTTCTCCTGTGAGTTCAAGAATTGTCGTCCGGTTTATTTATACCATTTTACTCTGGCAATTCATAAATATTCTAAAGCATATTCTTTTATTTTAAGTATGGTTGTTTCATGTGGGTTTATATTAATTTCTATGCAAAGTTATGTGCTATAGAAATAAATCATTTTTACATGTTTTCTTCAGCAATATGTTTTTTAATATCTAGTCATATTGCTTTGTGTAAACCCTATACTCCCATCAGTTTCACATGCTTTTCTGAAATATCCCTACCATGATAGCACATTTTCAGAGTTAACTCACTCTTAGACTTTTATTTCATTCATAAAAATTTTAAATCATTTCTTTCATCTTCTCAAATACAGCCAGTATTTTGGAATTACATATTTACAAATTAATTTTTTATAATTAGCTTAGATTAATTTATGATAATGTTACTTCTCCCCATCTATTTATTTATTTTCAAGCCATTTTGATACCTTTAAAATCCCTATTAGTAAGTTATAAAGGTGAATTCCATTAGCATGGATTATGAATTGCAACACTCAGCTTTACTGAAGAATTATAAAACAACTCTGAAAAGGAGAATAGGAAAACCATATTTTATGTAAAGGAATGCCAATGGCATAGGTTAACAAAGCATTTTACATGTAAGAAAGGACATAAAATTATTTTTAAAGAAAATCATGAAATGCAAATTATTAACTATGTTTATAATGTCTGACATATTTCAAATGTCACTGGAATATATGCAAATTACAATTAAGAAAAGAAAAATAACTAAGCATACACTCTATATGATAAAAACAAAAAACAAACACCTGGTCAAAAAATATTCATTAACCCTTAATATGTAACCTTAAATAATTAGTGAGTATATCATAAGTAAAAAAAACTGGCGGCAATATTTAGCGCAGAGGTTTATTTTGGTCTCCTCATCTATTTAAATCTTTAGGTCTTTTAGTTTACCTTTAATATTTTTCTCTTGTTAAAGTTAGATATGTTTAATTAATTCCAATATTATTTTGATGTTATTATTATTTATTAAATATCTCATTATTTATTAAAATGTCTTGTTAGTTATTGTTACAGTAGGAAAATACCGTCAATTTTTTTAAATGAACCTTATATATGGCAACCATGCATTGTGTTTTTGCTGACTATTTGATATGTCATTTTTCTTTTTCTTACTGCTAACATATCCTATAGTGAATCAATTGTTTTGTAATTTTAAATAAAATATAAAAAATGTGTGTTCTAAAATATTTGTAAATGCTAATATATTCTACATATACTTGAATTCTGCTATCCGTTTTCCTTATCATTATTCACAACTGTAGGACTGAAGGAAAATGCAATTAACTAAGAGTCATATGCCATGATTCTTCCTGTCATTAATCTCTAGCAAAGCAATCTTTCTAGAGCATTTTTAGGATAGCACTGAGACATTTAATATTATGGTGCACTGCCTTCCCCCGGCACTCCATATCCCGTTCAGTCAGAGGAAACCATATTGGACCTAGTACTAAGCATTAGGGAAGAACACAGCGGTATCTCTATTCAAGTTTCTTTTCCTGTGAAAGAATCTTTCAGCTGAAACCGGTTTGGCTCAGCGGATAGAGCATCGTCTGCGGACTGAAGGGTCCCAGGTTCATTCAAGGGCATGTACATTAGTTACGGGCACATCCCTGGTTGTGGGTGTACAAGAGGCAGCTGGTCGATGTATTTTTTTCATCAATGTTTCTGGCTCTCTATCCCTCTCCCTTCCTCTCTGTGAAAAATCAATAAAATTAAAAAATTATATATATATATATATATATATATATATATATATATATATATATATATGAAGAATCTTTCATTAGAGAAATTCACCTAGTCTCCCCTGACCTATTTACTCATTTCCCCAGCAAAGACTTGACCGCAGTGGCTGTGGGGATCCTATTCAGAGTACACTGGATGCTCAAGGACGATCAGAGTGCAGAGGCCTTGTTCAGAGTACAATGGATGTCCAAGGCCAATCTGAGAGTGGAAATCTTAATCAGGGTGACCAAGGACTATACACAGGTGCAAGGGCAGGGCCAGAATAGTCTGTACATACAATGTGCTGTGTGCCCTTCTATAACCCAAATGACTGAGGTCACTATTTGGCGAGAAGCCTCTTTTGTCTAAGTAGTATAAAGTTGTTACTGACCAGCCAGTGAGGCTGCGTGGTAAGGCTAGCTCTTATGTTAGGGGCTGCTGCATTATGGGGACGATCTACTGACAAGCAGGCTGCCACTGTCGTTACAGAGGCTGCTACTACTGTGTGGGAAAGATGTATTGTTACCTAGTCAGTGTATGGCTACTGTATGGCACTTTACTTTGAAGAACTATTTTGTGTAATGGCTCCTTATTAGCAATGGCTACATGGCCACTGGCTTCTACAATAAAGACTCTCTTACATACTCACAACTTCTCATGGCTTGTCTTCTCACTGGACCTCCAGTGTCTCAGGAGGTCCAGTCCCTGGCAGAGGGGCTCAGCCCAACAGTTGGCTTAGTGGAGCAGAAAGAAGGACCTGTGCACCCGACAGTTAGCGTAGTCCAGCAGAATCAGGTCCTGGCCCCATAGTGACTCAACAGAATGATATAGACTCCTTATATCTAGTTTCTCAATATTGGGGATATGCCTGCCAGCCAAAGTCCTACATTTGTCCTTGATCTGATGTTGGTTGTTAAATTTGATTAATTATATAAGCTCTGACCATGGTGCATGTTTTCCAGTAGTAAAATGGAGCTTCATTCAGAAATAAGTACAGATTTTTTCCTAAATAAAGGAGACCTATGCAAATATTTTATATACTTGTGAATAAGCAGATAAACAACTCAATGAAATGATAGAAAACCCAAATGCTCTAGAGCGGTCGTTCTCAAGCTTTCTAATGCCACGACCCTTTAATACAGTTCCTCATGTTGTGACCCCCAACCATAAAATTATTTTCGTTGCTACTTCATAACTGTAATTTTGCTACTGTTATGAATCGTAATATAAATATCTGTGTTTTCTGATGGTCTTAGACTTGACAGCAGCAGTTCTCAACCTGTGGGTCATGACGAAAACACAAATTAGGCACTGCTGGCTTTATGAAAAGTATTTGCTCATAGAATCAAATAGAAAAGGGAAAGATTATAAAAACATGTTTCAATTCTTTCAGATAAGGAACAGTAAAATAAGACAAAAACATTCTGATTATTTTGGGAAAAGAGAAATTTTTCCAATGGAAGGTAAAATTGTTCCAGTTGTCACCCATCAGGCAGTATTATGCTGGCCCCAAAATGTCAAGATCAAAAAGGCTAGAATGACCTCCTAGGCAAGATTCAGGGTCCAGGGAAATATTTAGGATTCCTTTCTTATATAGGCAATTGGAGTGCCTATGATCAGAATAATTAAAAATCTGTCCCTTAGGATTGCTATAGTCATATAAAGTAGTTAACAGAAAACTTGAACAGATTTTTAGAAAACCAGAAAGCTCACTGTAAAATTCAAAAAGAATGACTGATTTGACTCCTAAGAGATTACTAGAAGCTGGAGTCCAGAATTACCTATTTTCTGGACACACACATCTGAAAAACATATTGAATTTGGATGCCAATAAAAGGTAGATAAAACTGAGCAGCACCACAAGTATCCCATAAAGCAAAAATTTGCAAATGAAAATAAGTGTTCTATGCTGTGAGTAGACACAGTGCCATGTAAGGGCACACAGCTCCATGATGGGGATGAGGTTAAATACCTCTTTTTGCAGTTCACCACATAAAAACCAAATGTAATAGCTCTGAAATTAACCATGCCAAAGGAAGTCAGGAAGAACTATAGTAAATGGAGTGTTAGTTTGATGGCAAAATAGCTTGTGGGTGGGATTTTCCAACTCAGAGTGAGGTAGAGGTGCAATGTTTGTTGAACACTGGATATATTTGGCAGGCCTATGTTTCTCACTGAGGGAGACCCTGAAAAAAATCTTTTAAAAAGCATGTTAAAACGAAACAACATGTAGCTGAAACCGGTTTGGCTCAGTGGACAGAGCGTCGGCCTGTGGACTGGAAGGTCCCAGGTTCGATTCCAGTAAAGGGCATGTACCTTGGTTGCGGACACATCCTCAGTAGGGGGTGTGCAAGAGGCAGCTGATTGATGATTCTCTCTCATTGATGTTTCTAACTCTCTATTCCTCTCTCTTCTTCTCTGTAAAAACATCAATAAAATATATTTTTTTAAAAACAAAACAACATGTAGTACAGAAAATGCAGAAATTGTAAAACAAAAGTAGACACTCAATTCTATCAAATAATATCCCTGAGTGTGTTAAGAAAGGAAAGGGATAAATCAAAGACGCAGGTTAAGATGTGAATAAGGATCATTTGATCTTTCTTAAAGAAATAGGGAAACGTTTCTCAATCTCAGCTACACATATTCATGCATCTGGGATACTGTAAAAACATAGCGAAGGCTCCTTTTTTAACTCATATCTACTGAATTTAAAACTGCGGGGGGGGGGAGATTTTTAAAAAGAACTCCCCTGGTGTTGCCCAAATGCAGTCAGAGTTCAGAGGCACTGCTCCTGAGACAGACTCTACCACTGCCCAGTGGCCTCGGAATGCTGCCACTCAAAGCCCATCTCATCCAAATTAGAGAAAAGACAGTGTCCAGAGCCTTGCCTGATAAAGCTATTGTTCACTACTTGGCCATTCACAGAACAGCTTTGGATAGATTAAGAGTTCCTTCAAATACAGATATCTTCTGTGGATAATTCTATAGCAATAACAAGTATGGAGACCAGGGGCAAAGTTTTCATTGGAGGCAAGTTTTAGGGCCATAAGCAATCCCACCGCCAGAGGCAATGGCATTAGCCAACGGACAGAAGACAGAAAATGCCTAATCATGAAACAACGAAAAGCTATGTCACCAAACAGTTCACACGCAGAGCTGCGCTGGGAAGACAGAGGCATGTAGATTCAGGAGGAAATTAAAATTAGGCATATTATGCTATTCTGGACTAAATCCGGGGGCCTGGTGATGTCAACATTTCAAGTGTCTAACTATTATCAGAGGGCAGTCATGATTCAAATGCTACTCTGAAAAAGAACCGGGTTTTAGACATTTTAAAACTAACCACACTATTCCTGAAATGGAGCAACATTGCCAAACCAACAAAAGAACATCAACAGCTCCTGTTCTTCCTACTGATGTTGCTATCACTTTCCAGCCTTCGTGCATCACTTATGTAACAAACCAGTAGGATGGATTTCTCTCATTCAAATAGTCTTTCTTACCCTCGTTTAGCTTCTCACTCCTTTGGGAATGCCTGTTCCAGAAACTTAAAATGCTGGAGGCCACGATTCCATCCTTCCTTCTGTGAACTCATTCTCCCCTGTCCACCAAGCAAGCACTTAATGCATTGGTGAGTCAGCCAATTCAAATTACTTTCCACATGTCTTCCTTCTCTAGGCTGTAATTGTCTTCTCTCATTTGAAAATGCAATCAAGGCCCCAGCATATGTGAGATGTAGGGTTCACATAGTCGCATAAAATGCTGGGTCGTGCTGTTATGAGGTTAATGAAATGACTGGGGCCAGCCTGTGCAGCTGGGAGGTGAGGGAATCTGAGCCTGTGAGATCCAAATCCAAGTCCTGCCTGCAATTTGGTGCCATCTGGTGGCAGTTGTCCATTCTAGCTTAATAAATGGGGATAACTGGGCCGTGGACAGGGTGGAACTTCTGGGACAAAAGCAGTGAGTCCAGGAATCTGCCTACGAATGAACCCCTTTTGTTGACGTAATCTGGGAGGATTGAGCCAGGAGATTAATGAAGCTATGAAGAGCCACCTTCTCAAGATGGAATTTTCTACTGTTTCCCTGTTTGGCCTACACTTCCCTTCAGAAGGAAAAGCCCTTAGTGTCCTTTGAGAATATCAATTAGTCACAGAATGTGGCCTAAAATCATTTATTCCATTATTTCCAAACTTGGGTTTACTCAGAATGAACTGTAGCAGAGTTTTGCTATATTATTTTTCTGGTTCATGCCTTTTGTAATTTTACCTCTTAGCTTCTTTTTTCAAGACAGTAGTCATACTTCCAGACAATCATAGCAGCCTCTCAGCCTATTTCCCCCAGTCTTCAAGATTTTGCTTAAATATAGTAGTTTCCTAAATGCTTGCCAGTCTTTTCTCCCTGGATGGCTCACATGCCCTTCTTCTCTGCCTCCTTGATGTCTTGGGTGAACATTTTAAGTAGGGCACATGGGCCTCTCATAATTTATTCCTTAGTCACCTTCCCTCTTGATCTGATTGGCTTTAGGGTAATGACCTATAGTCATCCTATTTCTGGCATTGACCATAGTGCCTGAAAAATTGCAGTTGCTTATCTAAATGCTAATTTAGATAGTTCTCCCATTTTACACATTCATAGCATTACAGATCATTTCTTCATTGGCTCTCTAGAACTTTAAAGAATATTTTACTAATAGCAGCAAAATCACAGCTTCCTTGAGCATCTTTGTCAAAAACTTTAGCAATTGCTGATTTAATATAGAAGCTAACTATTGACTCCAGAATATTAATGTTAACATTACCACATTACCATATAAAGCCATCTTACCTTTCACATTTCCTTTCTTCTTATTCTTCAACAGTGTCAGACAGCTATTAATCAACAAGTATTTTTTGTGTATTACTATGAGCAAGATGTAGTGCTGGTCCATGTGGGGATAAAAATGTATACACTGTAAGAGCTTGTGCTTATCCTCTCAGACTTAAAATGTAATTAGAGAAATAATGTTGAGAATGATGATTTTTTTTAAAAAAAACTATCGTATTTTAAAAAGCAGTCCATGCATACTATGTATTATACTGATTGTTTTATAACAGCCTTAAAAAGGCAGATAAACATTTTCTATCCCATGGATGATCAAATGAGAGAGGTCTGAGAACACCAAACATTGGCCCTGATGTATAGAGTGAGTAAATGTTGAGCTAGCACTTGAACCTCCACCCTTCAGATCAATGGCCCATGCTCCTAACAAAACAAACGAACAAAAAAAAAGCACACAGGCAGGATGTAAAATATTGATGTGCAAGATAAAAAAGGAAAATCTTACTCCCATGTGGACTATTCAGGAAAAGTTTGGCAAAGGAAGTAGGATTTGAACTGGACCTTGGATCTATGGAGAGATAAGGAGTGGCAGGTGAGTCAAGGAAATATGTCTGGCAAAGAGAAGACTGGAAATCAAGCTTCAGATTGGAGAATTCTAAAGACAATCTTTCTTGGCTTGTTTTATTTTGTTTTTGTTTTTTTAATAAATAAAGCTCTTACTTTTCTCTTAAAATTATATTCAAATTAATTTATTGTCCCAATAGCAACTTTGAGTTCATAGGGACTCATCACTTAACTTTTACCTAGGGCCTCTGGGGGGGAAAAAATAAGTTGGAAAATAATTGTTTTAGATTATGTCTGTCTGTCAAGGGACTAGACAATGTAAAGACAGAGATTAAAAGGAAACACTGCACCAGGCAGACTTTTACTACTCACTAAATAACAGAATACAAAATGTCCATATTTCTGCACATATTTTACTTTTCAGATCATATAGTTTAAGTAATATATTTCATATTTTCAGTTATAGAATAATAGTAACATTTTATGAATCTTATCAAAATGGTTAGAGATGTTTTCTTGCTACCTCAGCATTGTGCTAATAGGTCAGAAAACAAAAGAATGATCAAAAGGACAGAAGCCTACGTTAATTACATGCTAACTGGAGAAGTGGTATCAGAATGGGTATTAGAGTCATTGTGTTATGATATATATAGTAATAAGTGAAATAGTTGGTTGCTGATAAAATGTGTTTTATTGGGGAAGGGCATTAAAGGGGAGAAATATGTTCCCTTAAAAAAGAAACACTTTCACTAAGATACCATAATGTCCAACAATTCATTTTTTTGAGATTTTGGTGGGGGGGCACAGCTCAAAAATATAATCTTCAATTAAGAGTAATGATACAAGAAATATCCCAGTAGAAGCCAGAGGTTTACTTTTCATTTTCTAGTGTAATCTGTTTTGTCAGTGTTAGTTGCTATGGACCAGCCTATTTTTTTCACTGTGGAAAGATAAGGTGACCATGACCTTTGAGCAAAGTGAACAAACCTCTTTCTGCTTCCTTTGTGGTTCCTCTGTCCAAAGCCTTCTAGCAGTCTGAAATTCTGGCTGGATCAAATGTGCTGTTTCTTTGTCCATAAATCATTTTTTTCAAATGAGGTAACAGATATGAAAGGACTCTGAAGCTAAACAGTGATTGAGAACTGTATGGTGTTGCCATGACCATTATTTTTATATTATCTTTTTACTATAAATACACAAAGCTCCCCCAAGATATCCAGGATCATCCTTTCTCAAAAAACAAAAAATAAAGATATGTAGCCCAAAAGAAGTCTGTCGTTGAAAGCTCTGTTTTGTCTGCTTTGCTTAGAAACTTCTGTGTCTAGAATAAACACATCTTGCCATTTTTTTTGTCCCCAAACGCATCTCCCTCACACACACATATAAAGCCAAATTACATGTGAAACAGTTGGCAGGTCAAAGTTTCATCATACCAACAAACATTTTAAACTACCATTTTTTTTCCTTTTCATTTCTAAATTTTATAAAATGTGTCCACTGGAACAGTAATTTTTTGAAATTATAACAGATATTGAGCAATAAGGAGTTCTGTGGTTTAAAAAAAACACATTAGAATCAAATACTCATGTAAGTGTAGTAATAATTTTATGGCTATAATGTATTTGATCATTTCTAAACAATCTAAATTTCTGATTGAGGAATCAGAAATGTTTTTATAGTCTTTCAGTAAAGTCACACAGTAGAACCAAGACCTAAATCAAGGTGTTTCTACTCATTTTGAAATTTTCTTTACATTAAAAGTAAACAGTTCTGCCCTGGCCTGGTAGCTCAATTGGTTGGAGCATCATCCCATTATGCCAAGGTTGTGGGTTAGATCCCCAGACAGGACACATTCAAGAATCAACCAATGAATGCATAAATAAGTGGAACAGCAAACCAATGCTTCTCATCTATCTCTTTCTCTACCCCCTGCCCTTTCTCTCTCTCTCTCTCTCTCAAAATCAATCTTAAAAAGATAAACCGTTATTATTTTCTACTCTAGACAATCTTAGAGACATTAATATGTTTATATGTTTATGTGTAACATGCTGTATTAGCCAGGGTTCTATAGAGAAAGAGAAATAATAGGATATAAACCTAACTATCTATCCATCCACCCATCCATCTCAGATGGATGGACAGATTTCTTTTATATAAAATATTGGCTCACTCGCTGAAACCAGTTTGGCTCAGTGGTAGAGTGTCGGCCTGCGGACTGAAAGGTCCCGGGTTCGATTCCGGTCAAGGGCATGTACCTTGGTTGCGGGCACATCCTCAGTGGGGGGTGTGCAAGAGGCAGCTGGTCGATGTTTCTCTCTCATCGACGTTTCTAACTCTCTATCCCTCTCCCTTTCTCTCTGTGTAAAATCAATAAAATATATTTTTAAAAATGAAAAAAATAATAAAAAAATAAAATATTGGCTCACATGAATATGAAGTCTGAGAAGAACCCAAGATATGCAGTTGGCAAGCTGGAAACTTAGGCGAGCTGAAGGTACAGTTCTAATGAATGTAAAGTCCTGAGAAGTAGATGAGCCAATGTTTTAAGTTCTAGTATAAAAGCCAGCAGGCTTAAGATCCCAGAAAATGCAATTTCTCAGGGTGAGTCAACAGACACAAAAGACCAGCATTCTAGCTCAAACAGTTAGGCAGCAGGAGTACCCTCTTAGTTAGGCTTTTTATTGTAGTCATGTCTTCCATTAACTGGATGAGGCCTACCCACAATCTGAAGGGCAACCTGCTTTAGTCAGTTTACTGATTCAAATGTCAATCTCCCCAGAAAGATCTAGATCTAACAAATTATGTGTGACCTGCCCATGAAACTTTTAGCTACTTCTCTTTAAAGTTAGGAAAGTTATATATTAAATAATACCACTTTTAACAGTTAAAGAAAATAATCAATTCGGAAACTTTTTGGAAAGCTATAAACACTATACACATCATTTACTACTTTTTTTCTTGATATCTTATATTTTATTATTGTCCTCAGTTATCACAATGCTAATTGTCATTAGTTTTATTTGTATGATGCTTTTTTGCTACTCAATCAACACATTGATACCTTGGCCAGGCCAAGGCAAAAAACAGGTTCAGAATGGGCATATACCAGATTTGGTTTGCGTGCTCAGTAAACCACTTACATTGTTCACATGGATCTTTGTTGGACATCCTCAGCAAGTCCAATGCATGTAGAAATCCTTGCACAAAACAAAGAATGGCCATGTCAGGCCCTGCCAGGCTCTCTACTGCACTGGAGAAAGGAGAGACCACTGTGAGTCATCTCAGGTCAGATGGTAACAAGAGCTTCCTTGCATATGTTACCTGATTTATCTGTTTCAGTTTCTTCATCTACTCAAGTAGGGAAATAATAACTACTGTATCCTATGATTGGGAGAAATAAATGAGTCAATGCTTAGAAAGTAATCTGAACCATACCTGGAAACTTGTAAGTACTCAGTTTAAGAAGGTGATAGTTATTGCTCTTCTTACTGTAAAACAGTAGTACTATCACACTGTGACTAATACTATTTTGTCACATTATTGTTCCTTGGACTTTTCAATTTACAGTTCTGCTGGTTCTTTTATTCTTTGGCGCACATGTAGCAATCATAAATGTGCAAATATTCCAAGTTGATCATCCAGACAATTTTTATCAGCAGTTAAAATATTTCAGGAAGATAATTCCTTGATGGTTACATTTATTTCATGGATGCTTGAGATTTAAAGAATCCTTGTATATCTTCATGCTATTTACTACTAAAAGACATGATGATACATGCCCTCCATTGAAATCACATTGCAATTTAGAGACTATATATAAAACCAAATTAAAAATGTTTTTTAAATGTCATGTCTGTGATAAATAGCTAAAACAAGGTATTTATATTTATTATAATACAATTAAATTATATAGTAGGCATATTTATTCTTTATCAACTATAAATATTTCAGAACAGAGCTTTACTATTAAATTAAACACCTGAGGAAGAGAATAGTATCAATATAATAACATAAATCTAACTCCCCTCTAATTCCAACCTCCCATTCCTTCTTGGATTTCTGATTTTAAAAATGAAATTTTTATTATTTTGCACATTGGACATTTTATTTTGGAGGTGGAAAAAACAATTAAGCCAAGTTAACTTTTCTGTAACTATGTATTTGTTGGTACATTCATCTCGGAAAAGTTATTTACTGCCATAAGGAAAGTTCTTTAAGATGCTAAGAGTTATTCTCCAAAACAGATATTTGAATGCTGCATTTGTTACCATCATAATTAGCTAGTTACTAATATTAATAATAGGAAGAAAGCAAATGGAGGCCAGACATTATAGGCATGGTCATCTAGAAAGCTATTCTAGGAAGCTACAATTTCACACTCTCCAGGAAACCACTGATCCATTTTCTCAAATCACTGAGAAAAGGAATCCAACCAAAAGATGACTACTAGTGCAGTGAAGTTGGGGTGACATAGAGAAAGTCCTTGTCTGTCACTCTAACCTAGAAAAAAGATAATTGGCTAGAGGGGTGGAACCAGTGCAAGCACTTACAATCTTAAAGGCTTAATTCCTTAAGCTCCCAGTTATAATCCCCAGACAAAAAGTTTTTCTCTCTCATCCTCTTGACCTCCTGTTTCTCACTTGCTCCATAACCCACACTTGCCCATGTGCTAGCCTGCCATTCATATGGCCCATGGCCATGCAGACCCACAGGCAATGGATTACAGCTGGGAACACAAACTAAGCTAGCCAGATGCTGGACTGGACTGTGCTTTAATATGGATTGGAGACTGACCAGTGGTCTTAATCCTAGCCCTGCTGAAGACAAGATTGGACTTTTCCCATGGCAGAACAGAGGTAGATGGGATCTTGGAAAGGAACCCCCTTAATTTTACATCATCAGTAAAGCTTTCCACAATATTTATCCTCTAGTTGGGGCCTCAGGAAATTATTTTCCCTGTGGTACCCCAAGAACTCCATTTCCACCATAACGGGCAGGGATTCAGAAGGTACCCCACTGATAACAAGTTCATTATCAAGATAACATGTTGAGTAGTAACAGAAATTCAAAGGCTGTAAACAGAAGACTTTCAACATAGTATTCCTCTATAAACTTATTTTATTTATTTATTTATTGTTAATCCTCATGTGAGGATATTTTTTCCATTGATTTTTAGAAACAGTGTGAGGGGGAAGGAGGGAGGGAGGGAGGGAGGGAGGGAGGGAGGGAGGGAGGGAAAGAGAGAGAAAGAGAGAGAGAGAGAGAGAGAGAGAGAGAGAGAGAGAGGAAAGAGAGAGACAGAAACATCAATGTGAGAGATACACATCAAGTGGTTGCCTTACACAGGTGCCCTAACCAAGGTGGAATTAAACCTACAACCCAGATATATGTCCTTGACTATGAATTAAAGCCACAACCCCTTCAGTGCACAGGCCAGGCAAGTTCTAACCACTAAGGACACCATCCAAGGCAAAACATTTTCTTTTATATTACCTGACATCAAATGAAAAATATACTTAATTTCCTAGGTGGCAAATAAATCCAAGTATTTTATTGCCAGTTAGTTTGCATATAAAAGAAGAAAGGGATGTGATATGGAAAAGCAGTTTAAATAAGAGCCATTGTAGTAACAATTTAAAATGAAACTCATAGCAGATTTTAGGGAAAGAAAATCTACATTAAAAATTATAATTTATAACTGCAAAAGGATCTCTCTTACTTTAAAAGGCATCTAATAAATATTAGTATTTTTGCTTATTGACTTATTTTAAAAATTGAGGGAGTATTTTTAACTGAATCAAATTATTTCAGATGAAGTCCAAAGGTTTTTGGTTGCTTTGTTTGTTGCTTGTTTTTTGTTTTGTTTTGTTTTGGGGTGGTTAGTTGTTTTTCTGGCTGTTGTTGATTGAGCTTCATGAGTACTTTCTATTATTTAATTCATATTTAGCATTAACTTCACTGTTTTTATCATGTTCACCAAAATCTTATGTATGATAGAGTGATATAGGAACATAGCAGTGGTAACTAGCAATGGAAGTATTATACACAAAGAAATCTAACCAGTCATTGTAGAAAATACTGTAACTGCCAATCTTAAATTGCATTCACAAGATAAGAAAAGGGATCAAAAAGAATTGTTCAAAGAGAATAGATAAGACAGTAAAACATAAAAAGGACATGAAAGTAAAAGTTTTTTGTTGTTGTTTTTTTCATCCCAGATATTTTGAATTCTTGGTTACTCACAAGATAATCATGTAAGAGATAAGTGAGAGACAAAGAGAGTTTAAAGCACGTGAAACCCAAAGAATTCCCCCAAAATCTAAAGAGGCCATGGCACTGGGGATCCCAGATATGGAGAATCAGAAAGGGAGGGGAAAGGAGTCATTCACTGTAGGTAGAAAAGGAGAAAAAAGAAATGAGTATATCTTTATTTTAAGCAAGAAGGTGATAAGAAATAACTTAGACTACTCTTTACAGAGGAGTTGTTAGAGAAGCAATTTATAACAAATGTGGAGTTATAGTCAAGGAATTTGCCTCTGAATGGGGAAGCAGAAAGGAGTTGTGGCTGATGGAGACTAATTCCAAGGGATGGCTTTTGGAGAGTTTGAGAAGTCTAAAGCTACTAGAGAAAAGGACTATGAGGAAAATAATTTGGGGATACATTCAGGGGGGAAAAAATTAAATTAAAAAATTAAATGATAAAAGCTAATTGTGCCAAAATATTAATTTTAGAAGGAATATATCAGGGCAATTTAAATACAAGGTAGATATTTGGCTCTGTTTCTAATTTCCCATCTTTAAACATTAAAATGTTAAAATGAAATAAAGTGGATATTAATCAAGTTTTTTCCCATAAGTTAACATTGTGTAATTAAATGTTATGTACCGTACTTCCCCGAAAATAAGACATCCTCCAAAAATAAGACCTACTTACAGGTTTCCTTCTGAGTGAAATATAAGGCATCCCCCGAAAATAAGGCCCCCCCCAAGGCTAAACATGAGAGATTTGGTCCACTGATTCTGAAAGAAATGGAGTCACAAGAAATTCACCAGGAAATTCAGGAATTGGATTGTTATGATGATGTTCCAGAAGATGATGACATGATTGTCATTGAATAAATGAGTAAATTCTTGATACTGTAGGATTCAGTTTGTCTGGTTTGTGTTGACAACTACCGTACTACCGTATCGTATACAGGTAATAAATTTCCTTTATTTTCATTTAACAATAAATGTGTACCATATTCTTCTTCATGGAAAAATAAGACATCCCCTGAAAATAAGACCTAGCGGATCTTCTGGTGGTCATTGCACATCATAGCGACCAGTCATTACTGGTCATTCCGCTGTTAGGGTCAATTTGCATATTACCCTTTTATTATATAGAATTAGCTCACTCATATTTACTTTTCTTAAAATCAGAATTAGATCAATAAACACACTGAAGCACACAGCTCTTAGAAGTAGTCACTGCCTACTTAGGACTATCTGGAGTCAAAACCGATAATTTAATATGCCTGAGTTTCATGGTCCTATTGGATGCTCACATGTGGTTTGCCTGAAGTGAGCCCATGAAAAGGGCACTCAGTTGAAGGTGTTAGCAGGTCAGCTAGAGACTGAATGCTTTGTTTTTCCAAAAATGTATAGGTTAAAAGCCCAATTGCAAGGAGGTGGGACCTGAGGGTGTGATTATGTAATGAGGGTCGAGTCCTCATGAGTGGGATCAGTGACCTTATGAAAGAGGCCACTTAGTGCCCCCTCACCCCTTCAGCCATCTGAGGACACAAGAAGAAGTGCTAGTCAGTGTCCCAGAAGAAGGCCTTCCTCTGAATCATATCATGGTGGCACCCTCAGCTTAGACCTCAGCTTCTAGAAATGGAAGAAATAAATTTCTGCTGTTTGTAAGCCACCCAGTCTGTGGTATTTTGTTATAGCTGCCTGCACACACCAAGACAACACTTAAGCATATTATTTTTGAATAAATCAAGTCAATATATTTTTATCTTTATGAAAGTTTTATAATCAGAAGAATAAAAATGAGAATTATTTCTATCAGTTCTAAATTCCACTAGAGCTAATGTTAACAAAATAGGAAAATATTTTTACATTGGGCTTGTATCTTCTTTTGTATTTGTTTCCTCCTGCTATGTAGCAAATTACTACGACAGAAGTATAAAGAAATAAGTGTTAATTTTCCATGGCTGAAAGTCATGCACTGGCTTGCTGGGACCTCTGCCCAGTCTCACGGGGCTGATATCAAGGTGTCAGCTCTCACAGTGTTTTCCTTCAAGGCTCAGCATTCTCTTCTAATCTTACTGGCTGTTGGCAGATTTCAGTTTCTTGTAATTATAGGGCTGAAATCTTCCTTTTCCTCCTGGATGTTGACCAGAGACCACTCTCAGTCTGAGAGACCACCTTTAGTTTATTGCCATGCAGCCTTCTCAATAGGCAGATCAAAATATGGATTCTGCTTCTTCAAAGTCAGGCAAAAATAAAAAATAAAATCTCTTTCTGATTCGAATGTTTTCACCCCTTTTAAAGGCTGACATGATTAAATTAGTCTGCACCAGCATAATCTTTCTTTTGAGTAACTCAAAACCACTGATTAGGAACCTTAATTACATCTTCAAAATCCCTCTGCCATATAATGTAACATAATTACAGAAGTGATATTGTATTACAAGAAACTCTCAAAAGGAGGAGGTATTATATAAGGTATATATACCTTGATGGGAATCATGGAGGCTAATTTAGGATTTTGCCTATCATAGCTATCACAGGATATGTTGAAATACTAACTTGAATGTTTATGATAGCTGTTGAACCACATAAACTCTCAAAAGATTCATGAACAAAAATTTAACTTCTAACATGAACTCAGAAGTTGCCATCAATAGTGACCACATACAATTGAATTGACTGCAGCAATCAAATATGGCTATTAGCTCTCTGAGTATATAAATAAAATTATTAGCATTTTTGTTGAATTGTCTAAAGAACTACAGATATTTATATTTAAATATCCTCCTGCTATGTAGCAAATTACCTCCAGAGTCTGGATAAACATCTGGCCATATAAACCTTTTAAAGAAAGATAGGAGACTATCAATTTCAGCTCAATCATGTAAGTAGATTGGAAATTGTCACTTTCATTCTTATGATATGAAAAATCTGAATAAACTAAAAATCAGTGATTTTTTAAGCCCATCAGATAACTGAGGTCTCAGGGCAAATTGGTATTTCAAAAGCTGAACAAAAAAATACAGTCACAGCCCTAACCAGTTTGGGTCAGTGGATAGAGTATCAGCCTGTGGACTGAAAGATCCCAGGTTCGATACCGGTCAAAGGCATGTACGTTGGTTGCAGATATTTCTCTCTAATCAATGTTTCTAACTCTCTATCCCTCTCCCTTCCTCTCTGTAAAAATAACTAACTAATTAACTAACTAACTAAATAAATAAATAAAATATATTTTTAAAAATACAGTCACAGGTGAGATCTGCTTAACTAGAACAGAGCAGGTGGAACCACAGACACATAGAACACTTTTAATAGGTAATTTGGTGAACTGCTGGAGCTGAGCATAGACTGGCATGAACATGAGAAACTCCTGGAAGCTGCAGACTTAGGGAGCTCCCCACACAATCATAAATTTTATCATCAGGTTTTGTTCTAAGATCTTATGGTGAAGAACCAAGAAAGAATCCCGTGTGATTCTGGGGGTAGGGGTGGTCACAGAGAAAAAAAGTAATTAGGGAATATGCCCAGAGCATTCTCCAGAGGAAGAACTTTACCAGAGCCTTATCCCAGCTGGGTGAGAAGAACGCCCCTCCACTCCCCAGTTAGCTTTCCTATCTTACCTGAAACAAGCGGGGAGGTACTCTACGCTGGAGAAGCATTTGTGTGGGTCACAGCCTAGAGACACAGGCCCATTAAATGATTTAATCAGAAGATTATAGAGCATTTCCCCTCCTCGGTATCATACCACCACACCAACAGGATTATGTTATAACAGACAATCACCACTGATTGAGCTGCAAGATATAACTTCTCTCTGAATAGAAATACTTAAGGAAACCCAAAATCAAGAGAAGAGACAAAAACAAGAAATGCGAAGCTTCTGGCACCTATACCTACAGTAGATATTAAACACTGCCCAACTCCTAATTGGATAAACCACAGGCTAAAAGCCTATTTACCTGTTTTAATTATCTAGTACAACGTGTATGGCTTTTAACAAAATGCTACCTTCACCAAGATAAACCATACTCTGGACCATAAATAAAAAATAATAGAAATAGACTATAAATTATACAAGGTATATTCTCAGATCATAATGGAATTAATTTAGAAATCAGTAACAAAAAGATATCCAGAAAATGCCCAAACATTTGGAGATCAAAGAAAACATGGATCAAAGAAGCAATCTCAAGGGAAGTTCAAAAGTATTTTGAACTAAATGACAATGAACATTTGTGGAATGCAGCATTAAATACACATTTTAGGAAACAAATTTAAAATCAGTAACCTGAGATTCTATCTTAGACGATAGAGAATGCAGAGAAATTTAGCTTAAAGCATGTTGAAAAGAAAATTTCAAATGTCAGCAGGTATCAATAAAATGGAAAACATAAATAATAGAGTAAGATAAAATTAAAAACTCTTTTTGGAAAAAAAATAATAAATATATATCTTACTTGGTTAACTAAAAAAGCAAGGAGGGAAAGGGGAAGACAATTTTCAATATCAGAAATTGGGATTATTAACCATGCAATAGAGTATTGTTCAGCAATAAGTATAAATAAGCTATCAACCACTAAAAGACAAGGATGAGTTATAAATACATATTGCTAAGTGAAAAAAAGCCTGTCTGGAAGCCTAAATATTGGATGATTCCAATTACATGAATTCCAAAAATGACAAAACTAAAGAGATGGTAAAGAGCTCGGTGGTTTGTATTGTTTGAATAAGCAGAAAACAGAATTTCTTCTTTTTTTAGGAGAATGCAATTTGTATATTGTATGGTGGATGGATCAGGTCTAAATGGGCAGTTGGACATTCCTGGAGGAGTCCCAGATTGGAGAGGGTTGAGGCTGGGCTGAGGGACACCCCCTGCCCTCCTGTGCACGAATTTCATGCACCAGGCCTCTAGTTATATTATAAACATATGAAAAGCTTTTATAGCAAGTGGTGGGTAAAAAAATTGTTAACCTAATTAATTTTGAAAATCAGTAGAATATGTACAACAAGGCAAAAGAAACCATGCATAACTACTAGTACTATGTTGTTTCTGATAAAGTTGTTTTCTACAGAGGTTATGAGTTAATACTGTGATACCTCTAAACATGTATACTCCTATGTAATCATTGAGTATATGGAGGAGACTAGAGAGACTCATGTAGTAATGAGATTGGAAACAGCAATATGAACTTTAATACAGATACTATAGGTATGTATTATTATATGCACAAAGATATTTCCTTGCTCTGTTAGCTGAAGAGCACCTAGAAGCAAATACACCTTAGGAGTAATGAGCAAAGCTAACACCAGATCTTAGTATCTACTATCCTTCTCCAACAAAAGAAACCAGGCTCTGTGGAAAAATGGCTGATTCATGATTCTAGGGTTGGGGCAGGAAATACACATGAGGATTCTGAAACATCTTATAGAGCCAAGGAATAAAACTTTTTTTAAACAAGTAATAATATAATAATTGGAGTATGTGAAAGAGACAAAGGAGCCAAGTGAAAAAGATCCCAGTGGCCAAAGCTATGACAATTTGTACAACAAAATAAAATAATATTAGATTATAACTCAAAGCCAAAATAATTTTCCATGAGTAGATACTTATGTGTACCAAAAAAAGAGGTGGGAGATTCTATTGGAAGTAATTCCTCAGGTTACCTGATCATAAATTCCTAAATGAGCAGGTCATGATGGGTAGTCACTCCCTAGGCTTATAACTTTTTGTAAAAGATTTATCTTTGCCTTAGGTAAGCTCTATCCATTGTTTCTATGAATCTAGGTTAAAGGTTTTGAAATAAGGTGACCACACTCAAGAGAGCACATACTAATCTTATTAACTCTCCTGTGATCCAAGCCTTGATTTGCTTTCTCCCACATCCACGCAATTGTTCTTATATTCCCTCATTTTCAAATGCATAAAACTGAAAAATGGTTTTTTTTCTTTGTAGCATTTGAGATCTTACACCCAAGCATATGTTGCTCAAATAAGCTCTTATAAAAATTCTCCACAGGTTTCGACGTTGATTATGTAGACACATATAAATGATTAAATGAATAAATAAATGTAGAGGAATTTTCAGAGCAGCAGAATTCTAAGTAATTTATGTAGCTACTCTTCCCCCAAGGAGTAGAGTATCACTCCTGACTCCTTACTGGTGGGCAGCAATAGTTGCTTCCTCATAGAGAAAACGGTAAGAAAAGGTGGGCAAGAAGAGGAACTTCACAGGGAAGAGACCTGACAAGCACTCCCTTAGCTCAATGTCTTTAACACCAACAATGATATAATATTGATAGTATGTACTTTTGATCTTATGTGTTGGAGATAGCACTTTACCTCTGTGTTCTTCCTCCCCAAAATGCAGAACCCCAATACAATCATGAGATAAACATCAGGAAACTTCCAATTGTCTCTACACAATAGCTAATTAGTATTTCTCACAAGTGTCATGGTCATCAAAAGCAAAGAAAGTCTGGGAAACTCAGCCAAGAGGATGCTCATGAGAAACCACTACTAAAGGTAATGTGTTATCCTGAATGAACACTGGGCCCAAAAATGAAGGAGGGAGGGAGGGAGGAAGAAAGGGAGAGAGAAAGAGAGAAAGAGAGAGAGAGAGAGAGAGAGAGAGAGAGAGAGAGAGAGAGAGAGAGAGAGAGAGAGAGAGGAGAGAGAGAGAGAGAAGAGCATAAATAGTAGGTAAAAACTAAAGAAATCTGCTGAAGCCGGTTTGGCTCAGCGGAAGAGTGTCGGCCTGGGGACTAAGGGGTCCCGGGTTCAATTCCGGTCAAGGGCATGTACATTGGTTGCGGGCACATCCCTCAACGATGTTTCTAACTCTCTATCCCTCTCAATTCCTCTCTGTGTAAATTCAATAAAATATATATTTTTTTTAAAAACTAAAGAAATCTGAGTAAAGTATGGACATAATAATAGCATATGAACATTGATTCATTCATTGTAATAAATGTACCATACTGATGTAGGCTGGTAATAATAGGGGAAAGTGAGTAGGGAAGCTTATGGGAATACTCTATACTATCTTCATAAATTTTCCATAACTAAAACTATTTTTAAATTAAAAATGTATTTTAAAAAATAATATTAAAAAATCTATTGTGGACTAATTGTATCTCTTCCCTCTCCCTCCTCCCACAAATTGATATGCTGAAGTCCATTACCACCCACTATGACTGTATTTGGAGATGGAGTCTCTATGGAGGTAATTAAGGTTAAAGTTGACTATAAAGTGACCCCCAACCCCCTCTTCTCTCTACCTTTCTCCAGAATAAAGATTCTCTGAGGACACAGCAATAACGTGGCCATCCACAAGCCTGAAAGAGAGATCTCACCAAAAACTGGATCTGCCAGTCCCTTGATCTGGGTCTCCAAGCCTCCAAAACAATGAAAAAGTACATTTCTATTGCTTAAGCCATGCAGCCTGTGATAATTTGTTATGGCAGCCCTAGGAGAGTAATGCACAATCATTAACAGTGATAATAGCTTGAGTACAATGAATTTGGAAAGAGATGCCAAAGTAAATTTAGAGACCAAATTAAATATAAATATACTCTGAGAATATTATGGACATGCTATTTGATGTACAACTGAAATAAAAACAGAATGTATCTACTTATTGTTGGAGAACTGATTTTGAACAACAAACAAACATAATAGTTAGAGGGGAAATTAGTTCTTAAGCAGAAATTGAAACTGTAACTCACCCACAGTGTAATATTTGTTGTGTGACTTAGCATGTCCATAGTGGTAGAGGGTTGCTTCAATTCAAACAAAATGTGTTATTTTTAAAAATATGATTGATGGTAATAATAGAGTGAGCTAATCTTCATTAACCCCTAAAATCTATTTAATTTGGGAATCAAATAATTACCCCACTTGTGATTTAATTATTTCTTTAAAGTTGAAAATATTTCCATGTGCCTTATTTTGGATAAGTTTCCTCTTACTCCTGATAGGTTAGTCTGGATTGATATAGTATTGAAGTAGAATTTAGTCTCAACATTCCCACCATTATACACTTCATTCACATTTGTCATTTATGGGAGGTTGCACCCTAATGAGAACAATAGCCAGAATTGTAAATGTATATTACATTACCAAAGTAATAGTTTTGCTTGGGTACAAATTCAAATAATGATTTTGAAGGTGGAGTGCCTGTCCCTATTCTCATTAAAAACATTAAATATCTACCTTTCTTTCTTACTTAATTCAGTAATCATTGAAGTAATTTTCCATTTTACTTTAGAAAATGAACTTCAGGAAGCATTTCCACCCACTCCAGAATCAACATTATTTGGAGGGTTTGTAAATCGGAATTTTAATTACAGCTCTTCTCAAAGAATAATGAAATTACATTAAAAGTTAATTTTGCTAGAAACAATAGAAAGCTATTAACTCATTGGACTCTGCTCACTGAAGGCATGATTCTTAATAGCCTTAGTTAAATATCAGAGCATTATTTCATTAACTATAATAGCCAATAATTGAGGTTCGGAACACTAAAATTTTTCATAAAAAAATGTACACTTCTCAGAAAGTAGAAGACAGTTCACCATTCCATGTCTTGGCTGATGGTTTCATGAACTAGAACATAGTTCTTTGGAGGTAGAACTACTGTATGCCCATCACTAGAAAAGCATTGACAATGAATGCATAATCAATAAATACTTGTTTAGTGAATGAGTGTAACCATCAAGACTTCCACAAAAACGTGAAATTAAGCATGAAAATTATCTGTTTTTTATTTCAATAGACATATTTCCAAGGAAGACATGCAAGTGGTCAACAGGTACATGAAAAGGTCCCAACATTGCTAATTATTAGGAAAAGGAAAGCTTAAACCTCCATTAGGTAACTACAATGCAAACTAACTTCACACCTGTTAGAATGACTATTACAAAAATAAATAAATAAAAAAGATAAATGTGTTGGCAAGAATGTGGAGAAAAGAAAACCCTTTGGGTAGAAATGTAAACTGGTACAGACTCTATGGAAAAGAATGTGGAGAGTCATCAAATAAATAAATAAAGGACTACCATGTGATGCAGAAGTCTCACTACTAGGTATTTATATAAAAAAACAAATAAACAAAAAAAAAGCACAAACAAAAAACACACACAAAGACACTAAGTCAAAAAGCTATATGCACCCCATGTTCTTTGTAGCATTTAATAGCCAAGATATAGAAACAACCTAAGTATCCATCAGTGGATGACTGGATTTAAAAATGTGGTATATTTATATTTTAAAATATCTATATATATAAAACCCTAATATGCAAATAGATGGAACATCGGAACAACCAAACAACCAGTTGCTATAACATGTGCTGACCACCAGGGGGCGCATGCAAAACATTGTAGGCATCAGCCATGGTGGGATAGTGGAGTAGGTGAATGGAGGCACCAGACCAAGGCAGGGCATCAGTTGCTATCTTCAGGACGAACCTCTGGTGGTTAACTGAAAATTCTCTGCTCGCTTGCACCTGCTCGCTTGGTGCCATCAGCAGGTATGAGTGGTGGCAGCCAGCCCCAATCACCCCAAGGGCTTCTCTACCTCCCCCTGCTCCTGAGGGGAGATTGGGGCAGCAGCTGCCTCTGCTCACTCCTGTGCCAGCCCTAATTACTCTGTGCCATCAGCAAGTGCGAGTGGGGCCACTTGACCAGTCACCATAAGGTGCATTGATACCTCTTGGTCCCTCTCCCTGCCAGCCTGTGAGCAGCAGAGGGCAGGGCAGTGAGAGGCTTGCAGTGGTGGGCAGGGCAGTAGCCCTAGCAATAAGCAGCAGTAAGCAGTGGGGAGCTACCTGTGCACAATTTTGTGTGCTGGGCCTCTAGTATATATATATATATATATATAAAACCCTAATATGCAAATAGATCAAATGGCAGAACAACCAAACAACCAGTCTCTATGACATGCGCTAACCACCAAAGAGTGCATGGGGAACATGGTGGGCATCGGCTGCAGACAACAGAGCTCGGAACATGATGGGCATTGGCTGTGGCGGCATAGTGAGGTAGGTGAGCAGGGGCACCAGACCAACGCAGGGCATCAGTCACTGTTATCTGGGTGAGCCTCTGGTAGTTACTGAAAATTCTTTGCTCCAGTGTGCTGCGGTCCCGTCTAGCACTCGCACCTGCTGTCAGAACCGGCCCTGCTCACACCCACTGCTGGGGCCGAAACCTCCACACACACCTGCTACTGGTGCCTGGCACCAGCCCCAATAGCTTGGCACTATCAGCGGTGCCAGTGGCGACTGTCGGCCCCAATCGCCCCTTAGGGCTTCTCCACCTCCCCTGCTCCTGAGGGGCAATCAGGGTAGTGGCCACTGCTCACACCTGCTGATGGCACCAGCTCCACTCACACCCGCTGCTGGCGCTGGCCCCAATACCTCTGCACCATCAATGGGCTCAAGTGGGGCGGGTGCTATCAGCGTGTGGGAGCGGGGCTGCCGTCATGGAGAGGAATGGGGGCTAGGGCAAGAGGAACCAGGTGGAGGCATGGAGGATGGGCTGAGATCCACCCCTGTGCCTACCTAAGCCTTGCAGCCCATTGTTCCTTTCAAGGTGCACCAATCTGTGCACTGGGCCCCTAGTTTAGCTATGATAACGAAGGAAAATCCTACCATTTGTGACATGAATATACTTTGAAGGTGTTATGCTAAGTAAAACAAGTCAGGCAGGCAGAGAAAATACTCATAGCATATGATCTTATATGTCTAAAAATAATAGAACTCATGGAAACAGAAGATTAGTGGTAGTGGGTGGGCAAAATGGGTGAAAGTGCTATGAAAAGTTTAATGTTTTTTTTTCATTTTTGTAGAACTTATGATCCTTGGAGAGCCTACACGAAGTGCCTCTTGACAAAGTTTGAAAAGGATGAAATGTATTAATGTAGAGAATACAGACCCATATTGTTATGTGGCTTCTTTAAGAATAGTAACCAAATTCTAGGATGAACCAAAGCCGACTACGCTCAGTTCAGTCTTTTTCAGTAGCCTTATTGCCGTCTTTGATAATCACTTCAACTGGAGCTTTTTCTTTTTACTCTCAAAGTTATTTATTATACAATGCCATGTTTAGGCGAGGGGCACCAAAGGACGGATGGGTCCAGGGTGAAATACCTAAATATGCCAAGCTTTCTCTTGTTCTTTTTAAGCCAGGCATTTATAAACAAGAGCACCTACATGAATTACATCAAAAAAGTTTTCAAATAGTGGAGAAGCCAGCCTGTTGTCATTAGCAGCAGCAAAGGAGAAAACAGGGACTGCCATGCTGAGGCTCCTGGCCTACACAAAGGTACAGCTGCGGTTTTTCTCCTCTGTTGGGGGGTGGGAGGAGAGTCCTTAGTGACTCCTGACTTTAAACAGGAACAAGCTCCCTCTGGAGCTCCTGAGCCTGGGGAAGGTGGCCAGCTCTGTGCCCACAAGGCAGGGGTTGCTGGGAAAAGCCGAGAAGGGTGTCTCTGATCCCTTCTGACAGAGGGGCGTGTTCAGTTAGAACAACCCAGAAAACAAGACCAGGTAAGAGAAGGGTTTCTGGAAGAACCACCCCATGCACACACATGGTACAGAGAGTAACAGGCTTATTTACAGGTGACGTCTGTCACCAGCAAGTTCTGAACATAAAAAGGGGAGCATGGGGTGTGAATTCGCTGCTCCACAGATGTGTTATCACTTTTGTGTTTTCCCTTCCTGAAGTCTCCTCCAGCAGAGAAAAATGAGTAATTCAGCTAAAGACATAACTGCCTGACAATGGGTGTCACACACAGGGAGTCAAGGGCCTGCAAGACAGATTCCTCTTCTCTCTCTGGGAAGACCTAGCTCAGCTGCACCATGGGAGGCAGGCCTGAGCCGGCACAGGGAGTGGCACCGAGGGTGGAGGTGGAAGAAACCCTGCCTGCTGGCCAGCCTCACCAAGGGAGCCCGCCTCATCTGCCTCCCACTCCCTGGCTCCCTGGGCATGGGTGGGACAGGGCCTTCCTAGGACCTCATCCCCACCACTCTTGGGAACAAGCTGCTGCTTCATGAAATATAAAAACCAAAGGTAGCTGAACATTACAGTGGACAGTCTACATATTCTACCATTTGAAGATTTTGTGGTTTTGAACTGATGAAGGATTATCATGTAGAAGTGAACATGCCCTACTCTCTGTTGCTCCAGAGGGTATTAGTTATTTTGGAAGCTGGTTTAAAATCAATATAAGGTATACTTAATAGCTGTAGCTGTAGCTTTCTAGAGTGAGTACCCACTGGGAAAGGAGACCCCGTGGTCCTGGATATATTCAAGATGCTTGACAAAGCTTTTTGACAGAGACGTGAATGAATATTCATGAAGATCATTTGTAGCCTTAAAAGCCCCCAAGACACTGTTTCTTTTCATATATTTACAACAACAATCTATTTTGCTACCCCAGAATCAGAAAAGCACTCTACTTGGTCTGAGATATTTTAGTTGGAGTACTGACTCTGCATGCTAACTTTGAACAATTGGGTTATTATGTCTGGAAGTACAAATACATTCTTCAGGAAATAGTCAATGAGGATTATCCAAGATTCAGAAATTCCCAAATATGATATGTCACACATATATTAAACCACTTATTGAGCACCTATGGTATACACAACTTTCACCTATTTCCCAAATATTAATTTAGCAGGTCCACTGTGACCCCACAATAAACTAGGTTCAAGGAATGCAGAAGTGGACAGTGCAGTTCAGCCCTCATTGACCTGACAGATTGTCTGTTTTGTGCTCTTCATGATCTAGTCATTCTAGGTCACATGACTTGATCAGTTTACAGAGAGCAAAGTCATGTGACCTAGAATTACTAGATCACATGACTAGATTCATATCACACACTTGTCAAGGACAGCACACCATCTGATGGCACAGCCAGATTAGGCCCAGGTCCCTGTAGTATAAAACCCTTTGATGGAACATCTTTCTTCTAAAATATCCAAAGATATTCATGTACATTTTTACTATTTATTTTCATTGATGGGTTTGGAGTAGTATCACATTTAATGTGTATATCAGTTATGACTAATAGACATGAACATGTTTTCGGATATTTATTAGCCATTTATAAAACACTTGCTGTGAGGTGACTATTCAAGATTTTTGTCTATTTCTCGATTGGATTTTCAACAGAGTCTCAGGATTTTTAATCTTAAAAATCTTAAGAATATGGTACTTAAAAATCCCTACAATAGAAATTTTACAAGATCAGTAAAATTCTCTCTTCTTCTGTTTTCTTCAATAGTGTATGCCATGCTCCTAGACCAGTACTTCTGTTACTGTATTTTCAGTAAATAGTGAATTAATTAATATAAAAACCTTAATTATATTAAATTACATTTATTAAATCACACATAGTGGAGGTTTATCTCAAGCTAGGATTTAATTGTAGCAATCTATTTTTAAAACTTACTCCTTTAAATAGTTGGCTTTTGTTAAAAGTCAATTGATTATCCAGAATATGAAACTGGTTTTTGGTAAGTGCATTATTTAATTGTTTTTTATTCACATAGAAAACCTCTAGAGCTCCATTTTATTTCCCATCATGAAGCCTGGCTCTACATTTCTTTTCCTCTTTAGAAAACCTCTTTGTCTTCAATGTGTACATAATTGTCATAATCAATCACAGTATTAATCTCAATAGTATTCTCCCTCCAGCTCTCACTGCCTTTTCAGCACAAGAGTTAGAAAAGAAAACACTGCTTCTTTCAGTTCAACCATCAGAGGAAGCTAGAAATCCAATTTCCTGATTCCCAGGTCAGTTTTCTATCTACTACAAACATAATGCCACTGAGTGAACTTTAACTACTATATCTACAGAAAGTTCTAACATTCACAGTCTCAAATCAACATGTGTACAGTCTTCTTCAAAATCAGAGAAGGCTCAGACAAAAGGGAATAAAGGAAAAACAAAGCAGTTATAAGGAATGTACTGGGTAGCAATTTGATTTATAAACTTTCAGTTTAGTTTTCTTTGAACTATATATGCCCTGTTTTTTTGTGGTATCGTCACTTGGAGGTGCTAGGGCGTTTGACTCAGACTGAAATAAACAGAGCAGAGGACTGCTGGTTAGGAATAAGAGAATAGGCGTGGGAATATATAAAGGCAATGCCTGGGGATAAAGGATTACAATTGTGTATTCCCACACACTGCTATATCTAAAGATACTCAGACATCATATATAATAAAGACAACACCTTTGGAAGGATGCCATTATAAATTAGAAACGAATGCTTCCACTGGCAAACTTTTCCATCTGATAGTAACATCAGAAATACTAAATCATCTAACCTCATCAAATACTATTGTATGATAAGGATGTTGCATTGAATTAAACTGAAATTATAGAGGACACTACCCAGTATCCAAATATAACTGGCATTGCTCACATAAATATTACAAAATAAAATGACACACTAAGAATAGAGACAGGCATTTTCATAAAAGGAATTTTTTTTAAGTTGATAGCTGGTACCATGATTGCATTTTTTGTTGTTGTTGACTACGGTGTGAACTAAAAGTAGGGGTATAACAGAGAATTGGGGAGATTATTGGTAATAGCAGGTTCTAAATTTCCTCTTTCATCACTACATCAACCACTGTAAAAAAAAAAATGGCCAATAATAAACATCAGGCTACAAAGCTTCTTTTGTAGCACCCTTTAAAATTATTATTTTTAAAATGTAGAAGCATGACAATGATAGAAGTGCTCTAACTTTTATATTACATGTTACCTTGAAAAATAAAAGCATTCTTAAAAATAAGGTATATTAAAGCTCTATTCCTTATTTTTAAATTGACAAAATATTGTTTTTAAAACATGTTAACAATTACTTGAGTAAATCATGTACAAGCAAATTCCCATTTTTAAAAAACAGAATTATGTAACCTGATCACAGTTACAGTATGTCTTATATTGATAATAAAAGCTCATTTGGTTTCTGGGATATCAAATCAATGTGTAGAGATAATGTTATTAAATTCAGTATTGATGTATTTCAACATTCAAAGTAAAAATAAATCAGATAAAAATACAGCTAAAATATAAAAATAGTTCCCTTATATAGTATACTTTTGATAATATGAATAACTGGATTTTTAGGTCATGAGAAAAAGAAAATTTTGAATGAGTTTATTCTCCCTCATAAGAAGTACCAATCACAAATCCAATTTTGACTTAACTCTTGACATTTTTTATTGTATAATTTGCCATGGCTTATTAATCTAAATTAAAAATGTATAATGTGAAGCACAAATTAATCTAAATTTGCCAGGGTTCATATGCAAATACTCTCTTTTTGGAATTATAAATCATATAGATAGATGATAGATAGATGATAGATAGATAGATATAGTTAAATAGATAGTTTTTGTAACTAGTGTTACATTAAGTAAACTTGAATTAAGAGTCAGTATAAGAAATATTCAAGCTCAGATTTACTATGCATCAGCAATAATGTTTCAATGATATCATAGAAAAGATCATAATAATCAATTAAGTGCATTCCTGCCAGATTTAGAAGACAGAAATTAAGCTGAAGGCTTCTGCCAGGTGTTCTGTCTGATTATAAGCAATATCATAGCAACATGAGTCCTGGGAGAGTTTTAGTGGCTGTACTCTGCATCCACTGGCCAAAGAAAGACGCATGGAGGTCGGAGATAGTTGTGAACAAAGTAGCGACTGATTCTTGGTTTCTGGATTGTTCTTGAAATCAGGTGGCTCCCTGATACTCGCTTCTCCAGCTCCATGAATCATGCTCTAAGCAATTAATTTTCTATATAAAATTTTAATAATTAAAATATCTAAGGGGTCATATTCTTCCTGCACTCTCTACTGACTGATAGGAAAGAAAAATATGTTGGATATTGAAATAAAAAAACCTAAATACATGCATTCATACATACAAATGTATATGTAAAGATATTACAGAAGATATAAATACATGAAGATATACATGTATTTTAGAAAAGGCATACCTTCTTTTTCTTAATTAAGGATATAGGATTAAAGAAATCCCAATCAGAGGGAATTTTATGAAACTTTCAAAACATGATTATAAACTTTACTTGTATACATAAATAATGAAGGATGAACAATATTTAAAAAAATAAAGGTGACAGATATTGTACTAGTTATTAAGACATATCTCTAAATGTTAGTAAGTGTATAGTAGTGAGGGGAAAAATCTATAAATAGATCTGAAAATCCCAGAATGAATGGCAGAGGAATGTCTTATTATATCAAATTGTTGGGGAAAAGGCCCAAAGTCTAAATCTAGAATCCATCCTGAAGGACAGACATGTAGCCTTATTCAAATTCATAAGAGTTTTAATAGGAGAAGCTTACAAACCTGGGCAAAGCAGCTGCTTGTTCCCAGGGGTTGCCAGTCAGGAAGAAATCCACACTCTTCCCAGGACAGGGTCTCTTTTTTTATAGGTTAATAGTCAAACCACATGGAGCGCGGTCACAGAGACTGCCAGCAAGAACAATGTATTTCTAAGCTAACACATAATATCAGACAGTTATCCACATTCTGTATGTTCATTAACCTCTTTCCTGGAACATGGCATTTATCTTTGGGGGCCATTCTGGCTTTCTGGGTAGTCAGCTAAACCTGAGGCTACAGAGTGAAGAGTCCAACATTTCCCAGTAGCCTTTACTGTTGGAACTATATTTCATCTCTGAGTTTGGTTTCCTACACTAATCATACATTAAACAAATTATCAACATCAGTGAGGAAAATATATATTAAGCAACAAATGATTTAGGATGAAAACAAATATTTAAACACACACAACACACACACACACACACACACACACACACACCACATTTTGCCTCACACCATAATTAAAAACTACTTCCATATTTACTAACTAAATTTGGAAGTATCATTATCTTAAAATATTTATTGAAAGTCTACTTAAACATTATGTAAATGATTTAAGAATGGGTATCAGCTTTCTTAAACAAAAAAGCACTGGAACAAATCACAAGAAAAATAATTAAAAGTTTGTCAGCATGCAAACCTAAACCTTTTTATGCCAACATCTTATGGCAGATTGGGGAAAAAATGGGGAGAAATATTGGTAGTGAATCTGAGAGACAAAGGATTCATTTAATTATATATATAATACAAATTGAAAAAGAAAGCATGTTACTGGAAAAATGAGAAAAGAACCTCAAAAGACAACTTTCTTATGTTCAGTAATAAACTAAGAACTAAATCTAAGACAAAATATTATTCCTCTCTATTTAAAAATAAGCTTTCAGAAGTTTTAATTATTAAATAGAGATGCAGATAAATAGTATGTCATAAGAAAGAATATTATAGTATTGTTTAAAGTGATGAAATTAAAAACAATCTAAATGTGTGCACTAAGAAACCTTGGAATGAACTATGAACTATTTATGTCTATAAGAGAGAATGATAGGAGTCATTAAAGTCTGATTTTCTTATACTTAAGAAAATGTTCAGCCAAAATAAATTTGGCTCAGTGGAAAGAGCATCGGCCTACAGACTGAAAGGTCCTAGGTTCGATTCCAGTCAAGGGCATGTACCTTGGTTGTGGGCACATCCCAAGTGGGGGTTGTGCAGGAGGTAGTTGATCAATGTTTCTCTCTCATTGATGTTTTTAACTTTCTATTCCTCTCCCTTCCTCTCTGTGAAAAATCAATAAAATATATATTTTTTTTTTAAAGAACATGTTCAAAACATATCAGTAGATGATGAAAATAAGCACCAAATACTTTAAGCAGGAAATTAGACATCCAAAATTATTTTCATTTAATATCTAGCTGGCTAGTTATTTAGTTAAATATATCCTGGAAGTAAATGTGCCAGAATATCAATTAATTATAGCATTATGGGTGCTTTTTATTTAATTTACTAGAGGCCTGCTGCACAAAATGCATGCATGGTGGAGAGGGGGGTGTATCCCTCAGCCTAGCCTGCACCCTCTCCAATCTGGGAACCTTCAAGGGATGTCTGACTGATCCTACCAGTAGGATCGGGCCTAAACAGGCAGTCGGACATCCCTCTCACAATCCAGGACTGCTGGCTCCCAACCACTCGACTGCCTGCCTTCCTGATTGCCCCTAACCATTCCCATGCCAGTCTGATTGATGCTTAATTGCTCCCCTGCCAACCTGATTGCCCCCAACTGCCTTCCCCTGCCAACCTTATTGCCCCTACATGCTCTCCCCTGCTGGTCTGGTCCCCTCCCCAAACTGCCCTCCCTTGCAGGCCTGGTCCCTCCCAACTTCCCTTTACTGCTGGCCATCTTGTAGCAGCCATTTTGTGTCCTCATGGGGGCAGCCATCTTTGACCACATGGGGGCAGATATATTGTGTGTTGGAGTGACAGTCAATTTGCATATTTCTCTTTTATTATATAGGATACTTTTCTGTATTTGCTGTAATAGCATACAGCACAAAATGCATAATCCAATAAAAAAACACAATTATTTAATCTGTAGGTTTGATATTCATTTTTTCCATCTTGAGAACAAATATCACACATAAAAACAACAGCTTAAATGCTAAGTAGGGAGTGGTATTATAAGTAGAATTTTTTTTTTCTTCTTAATAGAGAGGAAGAGAGAGGGATAGAGAGTTAGAAACATCGATGAGAGAGAAACATTGATCAGCTGCCTCTTGCACACCCCCCACTGGGGATGTGCTCACAACCAAGGTACATGCCCCTGACCGGAATCGAACCCAGGACCCTTCAGTCCGCAGGCTGACGCTCTATCCACTGAGCCAAACCGGTTTTGGCTATAAGTAAAATTTTTAAATCATTATTACACAATTGTATTTTTTATTTTAAAGTACTTCAACAAGGCATCATACCTTGCTCAAATAACATGACTATTTTGCACAAGCATTATTAAAAAATGTTTAAAATATGACAATATTCATACTGCAATTAAGACAAAAATATTATGCAGATAGTAAATTATAAGTTATACTTTTGATTAATATAAATTAGATACATTACTAATCAAAAGAGACTGCATCTACCATGTTAGTTCTCTTCCTTGATTTATATTCCAAGTCCCACACAAAATGACATTTATATTTTCTGGTACTGAACTCTCAATTTTCTCTACCATAAAATGAAGATTATAATGTAATCCCTATATTTTTTTCAAAAGGTTTAAACAGACTAAAATGCAAGGCAGAGGCAGCAAAAAGAAAATTGAGAATTTTACAATAACAAAACAAATTGTCCAAGTCACATTATATACTCAACTAATTTTTATAGTATAAATTACTTTAATGCTGAGGATTTATTGGATGCCTTTGAATACAAGTGACAAATTTAACCTAAACTAGTACAGAAGGAAATGTATTGTCTTGCAAAATATAATATTTCATAACAGCGTGAACTTCTCCTGATCCTGGGACATTACAATGCCAACAAAACCACAGTCCTCTAATTTCTCAGCTTACTTCATCTATGATACCTTCATTTTCAGAGTGACTCTTACATTTAATTTTCCAGAAATTGATGTCTATTTTGTTTATTTATTCATCCTAAGTGCCTGTGTTAAGTACCTGGTAGGTGTTGTATAAATATTTGTTGAGCTGATAAATAAGTTAGTGGATTAATGAAAGATAACCATAGTAACTCCAGCTCCCCATCCTACCAGCTTAAATTCAGTGGGAAAAGTGTTCCACCTGTATTACTAGCCCAAGTCAAAATTTCATACATTTTCTTCACTCATCTCGGAACCAAATAAAGTGATCTTCTGTCTAAGAATGGGCAGAGGCCAACCCCAAATTATAACTGAACTAATTCATTCAAGGATGGAGGAATAGGTAGTGTTCTAGATAAAAACTGAAATATTGTTACCAAAAGAATATGATATAGTCATTTGGAACTCAAAGGATGGCAGTCACTACTATATATCTGTGTTAATAAAAATATCCAAACATAAACTCAATCCTAATATTTAAATTATGCCCATGAAGCACTAAGTACACTTCCCTCAATTCATAAAAGGAAGACTGAAGAAACATCCCATAAAAATGTCCAGGGTTAATGCTTTGCAAATGCTTTGGATTTGGTTTATTGGGCCAAGAGACTCCACATTTGCAGTGGGCTGCTCAAAGTGAAATCAATAAATGCTTTTCTTCATAGAAGGAAACACAGAGCATAGAGGAAAAATCTTAAGCAAACTAAAAAAAAATAAAAAAATAAAAAAAATGATGACCTGTTAAGACATATTGGTTACTTCTGTATTAAAAAGCAAAACAAAACAAAAAAACCTACACAAATGGATGACCCCACTCACTGAAGGCTTTTCCATTACAATTTTACCTTCAGTATTCTTCAGTGGATTGGTAAAAATGCTTTTTGAACTGGTTTCAAGGCACAAATCCATTGATTTACTCAGAGGCTCTGCTATCAATACAGAGTCTCCAGGATGTCTGGCACACCAGTCACCTCCAGGCAATGTTTTAAATGGAAAGCAGGTAAACTGCCTTTATATTTATTATAGACTTTCATCCATTAAGAATTATACTAAATAATGAAACATGAAAATTGCCTATTGCCTCCTAATATTTTTATATAATATGTTGATGAGACTATGATACTGAGTTTAAACCATTGCCTAATACCTTTTTTTAAAGTTGCTTTGTAAACATTTTTGTGGATAGCATCCTAAAACTTATCTTGAAAATAGCTCACATAAACCATTTCACCATTCTATATGGAAACTGAAATGTGAATGTTAATATTTCAACTCTGAGACTTAGAGCAGTTTAGTAACTTGAAATACCTTCATTGCATTCATTCAATGAGCATCTATTGAGAGTTCAGTCTCCTAAAGGCAGTATGCATAGTGATTTACACTCTTATGACATGTGAACTCTAGAATCACACCCTTAGCTTACCATATACTGACTATGTGACCTTGGTATGGTTTCTAAAACTTCCTCTGTTTCATCTCTTCCACTATAGAAAATATGAGAGTAACTATGTTTATTATAAGGCTTTGTAAATAAGCTAAATAGATGTTAATAACTTAGGAAAAACTTTCTAACGTAATAAATGCTCTATTAATACTGGCTAGTATTATATGTAAGATGTTATAACAACCCAACATGACAGATGGGTAGATGAACACCCAAGAAATCTGAACTGTAATGTATGATTCCTTTTCTGTTCAGTGTGCAATGTGAAGTGTTCCTGGACTGTAAAAACTGTCTTATAGCCGAAACCGGTTTGGCTCAGTGGATAGAGCATCGGCCAGCAGACTGAAAGGTCCCAGGTTCGATTCTGTTCCAGGGCATGTACCTTGGTTACGGGCACATCCCCAGTGGGGGGTGTGCAAGAGGCAGCTGATTGATGATTCTCTCTCATTGATGTTTCTAACTTTCTATCCCTCTCTTCCTCTCTGTAAAAAAGTCAATAAAAATATATTTTTTTTAAAAAAAACTGCCTTGTATCCGATACGGATCCTCTCTTCTTGCTGACTATATGTTAATGCCAATTATCAGCCTTGGGTGGTACTGGGTGAAAATGGGTGAAGCACTGACAGCCTGGGTTCCTGAATGTACAGAGAACAGCTGCATAGTTAACCTGTCCACTTGCCCAGGACTTTTCCGTGAATATGAAATACATTTCTATTGAATAGAGCCATTACTTTTGGGGATTTTTTTTTTTATTTATTTTTTTTTTTTTTACTATATCCTATGGTCTTCTAATTAAAACAGGTGGCAAGAAATGAAAATATCCTTAAGACACATTGCTTGGTTTAAGGACTTTTTAAAGTTATGGAGAAGCAAAAAATACACACAAATTAAAAGCTCAAGGTTGTGAAAAGTTTCTAAGGGAAAACTGTCTTGAATTACAGGAACTCTGGTTTTCAGAAAGACCAGAGATAGTGCTGCTAGGAAATCTCTGAATAATGCAATTGTGCCTTTGAACTGTAGCTTCAAAAAAGAATGAAATCGTGACAGACACATGTAGCTCCTGGTGCACAGAGAACAGCATGAACAATGAAGCAAGGTGAGAAAATGCCAAATATTTTAGGAGAACAACAAAGACTAAATTTGCCTGGAGTGAAAGAATGAGTTACCAAGAATGAAAAGGTAGAGTAGTAACAGAGTTTTGTTTTTTTAAAATCGGTATTTTTATGTATAAATATTCAAGGTTGATTTGATATGGAACTGAGACCACCTGAAACTAATTATTAATAGCTACTAGTGGGCCTGGTGCACAAAATTCATCCCCATTAAAAGGGAATTAATTAGAGGAAATATTTTAATATTGCTACTTGCCCTTTCTCTATAATAGGAGTGTCAGATGAAAGAAAATTTATAAAATGTATATGAAAATCTCCCTCCTGTCAGAGTCTGGAGTGTGCCATGGGATCCAGAGTCAGGTCTCCACCCACCCACATGCCTTGAAATTATAGGAGACCCAGACCAGGCTGGCCTCACCCCCTTCAGGGGTGCAACCTCAAGTCCTCCAACCTAGTGCTGGGTGGGGGGTGCAACCTCAGGTCCCCCATCAAGCTCTACCAGGTTGGGGTTGCAGCATCAGGTCCCCAGGGCCAGCCACCAGGGCGGGGTGGGGGGGTGAGGGGGCAGGGCCTGGGGTCCCCTGTCAAGCCCCTCCAGATAGGAGGCACTCAGCCTGAGGTGCTCTGCCCCAGCCAGGTGCCATGTAGCCTCAGGTCCCTACTTGTCACACCCCTGAAACTGAGGTGGGATTGAGGGGACTGAGCACCACCATCTTGTGACTATGGGTGACACCATATTTGAGAGCATAGCAGTCAATTAGCATAATCCCTCCTTATTAGATAGGATTAATTAAGGAAGATTTTATACCCCTTTATGATGTGACTCAGTCCTTTTTCTCTTTTGTACTTCATAATGCAGCAATATCAAACCACTTGAATATTCCCAACTTTTGCTATTTCATATCTCCATACCTTTGTGTTCTCTGCTTCTCTCATGGTAGTACTACCTACCTTAGATGTCATCTTCAAGAAAACTTACCTACCTTTCTCATGGCAAATATTTTATTATTTAGGACTGCATTACATGTCTAATCTGGCTCCTAATAGGTTCTTATAACTAGGGGTTTAATGAATAAACCTCTTCTATAAATGGCCCCACACTCTGTATTTATTTTTATTACAACACAATTAACTCATGAAATACTTTTTAAAAATATATATTTTATTGACTTTTTACAGAGAGGAAGGGAGAGGAAGAGAAAGTTAGAAACATCAATGAGAGAGAAACATCAATCAGCTGCCGCCTGCACACCCACTACTAGGGATGTGCCCACAACCAAGGTACATGCCCTTGACCAGAATCTAACCTGGGACCCTTGAGTCCGCAGGCCAATGTTCTATCCACTGAGCCAAACTGGTTAGGGCTCATGGAATACTCTTATAATGTCTCATCAAGCTTTGTAAAATCAGCATTTAGCATATCATCTAGTACATGGTACATTACACCCTTAAAAAATGTTTATTGAACTAACTTGATATGTGGTATGTATTAAGAAAATAGAAGTAGAAAAACTCTTCAGAAATATACCTAATTCTCATCCTTAAATATGCACTATAAGGTTTTTCAAGTTCATTGTTCATGCTATTAGTTCAACAGAAAAAGCAACACATTATTAAATTAGTAGCTAATACAATATAAATGAGTATGGGATGCCACAGGCCATTTTTAAAAGCATGCTGTGTGTTGTTTTTTGGATTGATGCTTTTAAATAGTGGTGAGACTAAAGCTTATATTCTTTCAGCAAACTTAGTGGCATCACAGAAAAATAGAAAAATACCAATAGTTCTATTGCATAGATAATCATACATAATCTAAGGTAGATATGATTTTAAATTATAACAATATTAATATCAATTGAAATATGACCTAAGGTGTGGTGCTACTGTACTGTTTTGAAGATTTATCAGCCAGACTTAAAAGAAATTCTGTGAGAATGGAATCTAATTATATCAGCTGTCTCTGGCTACTAGGATTTTAGCTATATATGTCAGCTTGGTCATTCTGTTATTTTTAAAAAAGTATGAATGTTAGTGTTTTTTATTGATTGGTTGAAATTAATAAAATTATTATAACTTACTTGTCTAATTAATTTTAAAGTTAGTATACTAATACAGTTAGAGACCACAAAATATAGATTTTATAAAATCCTTTGTTCTTAGGTGTTAGTAAAACTTAACATTTTTCTCTTGCCATTTTGCTTAACTTGTACTGATCATATCCTTAAAATAGAAATGACATGCTAATTTCAGAGACAACTCAATCTACATAATTACAGAATATCCAGTCCTTAAAATACTAAGATTTATTAGGTGTGCTTATATAGCTCTAACAAGTTATGATACTATTGATTTTGCAGAAATTCTCTTAAATACCTTGGTTGTGCATGATTACCTGGGAATGGCTCCTATGCTGGGATCAAGGGGAATCTATAGAATTTCTCAACTTTTGATGAGAGTAATACTGCTTCCACACAGTGTCACAGAAGTTTTTCCCATTTTAAAAGGTTATGCCATCTGTGTTGAAATATTAAGTATTTTCTCAAGTGTCAATAAATACAACTAAATAAAGGTGTTCACTTATTGCCTTAATGTTTTGGTTTCTTTCATTTTTTGTTTTATATTCTCTTAATTTGATTTACATAGTGCAAAAATAATAAAATAAAATAACTGATGTTCAGGTATAGATGCTATAGATATTCTACATTGAGAGACAGTGAAGAGCACCAGCTCTGGAGTCAGTGGAACTGATTGTAATCTCAGTTGTGTCATACGACCTTGAACAAGTTACTAATTCCCTAGCACTAGATTTCACAGGCAAAATGAGAAAATTAGCCAAAACCGGTTTGGCTCAGTGGATAGAGCGTTGGCCTGCGGACTGAAAGGTCCCTGGTTCAATTCCGGTCAAGAGCATGTACATTGGTTGCGGGCACATCCCCAGTAGGGAGTGTGCAGGAGGCAGCTGGTCGATGTTTCTCTCTCATCGATGTTTCTAGCTCTCTATCCCTCTCCCTTCCTCTCTTTAAAAAAAATTAATAAAATATATTTAAAAAGTGAGAAAATTAATAGTTCTTTCTTTCTAGGATTACCATAAGAATTACACGAGTGAATAGTATATAAAACTCATGGAAGGCAATCACCATAAAAGTGTCTGTTCTTGGAATATACAGTGGTTTGTTCTTAGTGTGAGTCTATATTAGAATGAGTGAAAAGTTTGGGTTAGAGAATATTTTCAAATAATATGTATTCTATCTCTGATTATTGAAAAATGCATGTAGTTATTTAAAGCAATGAGTCAAAACCACTTCAAATGTAATTTCATTTGTGTCTTTAACACTCCCTAGAAAATTGTATTTATTGTATTTAGTAACATCCTATTGAAGCAGGAATTTCGGGGGGAGGGGGGGACATAGTCAGGCTTAGGAATTTTTTAGAAATGGGGTCCAGGAAAAGCACTGGGCTGCAGACTGGGAGAAGATACATTTCCATAACACAAGGAAACCACGTGAGGTTACATCTCCACAAGACAAGGGAGCAGCAACAGGTATGTTTCCATAAGACAAGGGAACTGGAAGTAGACAAAAAAGGTCATATTTGCAAAATAAAGAGAAGGAAGTCCTTCATTCAAAAGGAGAGGAAGAAAGCCCAAAAGGAATAGGAAAACAATAAGGAAGAAACAGGGAGAACCTCACACTTCCCATTTGAGGCCCAGGAGTTACTATAGTAGCCAGTCTAAAAGAATAGTGATCAATCAGAAGGAATATCAAGGCACCAGGATCTGCAGCTTTTATAAGCCATAGGGATAGGGAACCCAGCGGGACTTTTCCCCTCCCTATTTGGGAGTCCATTCTGGGGGTTCTTCTCTCTCTCCATATGGGAGTCTGTAATTGTTCTTCAATAAATCTCCACCTTTGCTATACCATCTGCAGTTGGGGATTCATTCTTCAACTCCAACAGACAAAGAATCCAGGGAATACCGCGTGTGCTAGTCCAAAAGTCACGTATCAATACTTTTGCTGCTTTTCTATTTGGCAAACCTTCTGCCCCTGTCAGCAGATGCATTGCCCTTTGCCTGTCCAGCTCAATAGAATTACCAGCTTCAAAGTCTTAGAATGGTCTGTCAACTGCATCTCCCCTGTATGTATGTATGTATGTGTGTGAGTGTGTGTATGTGTATATATATATATATATCCCTTTATATGCTCTATCTACCTTTCATACCACATAGTGGGTCCTAGACACCCTTTGTAATCTGAGCTATCTTCCATCCATTCCCCATCTTCTCCCTCCCTCCCTCCCTCCCTCCCTCCCTCCCTCCCTCCCTCCCTCCCTTCCTTCCTTCCTTCCTTCCTTCCTTTCTTCCTTCCTTCCAGCATGGCTGAGGCTCAAGCTACTCTAGGGTGAGTTCAAAAATCTGGTTTCTTATATAGTTTAGTTCAATCATTGGGGGTGAAGGAGGCAATGGGTCACCACCTATTATCAGGAACTAGGGAATAAAAATGCACCTCATACCCTGAACAAATGTAGATTTTGCTTTACTTTTCACAGAGCCATAGCTAGAGTTTGAATATCTGGAGTGTTTGGATAATGCAGGGGAAAATAAAGTCACAAGACAAATAATTCTGGCAGTACCATGTGGCTTATGCTATTATCCTAATTATTACTACTACTAAAAATTATCAAATTATGAAAAATTACTGGAGAAAAATTTGTAAAAGGCTTACACAGTAAAACCTATAAAATGAAGAAAGATTAAGGTCTTTCCATGCTCCATCACTGTGCTGAATAGGGATCCAATGGTAGAAGTGAGAATCTTTGCCAATGGCCTACTATTGAGTATCAACAACTGTGAAACATACATGTCATCAGATGACCTGAAAATCACCTTCAGCTCTTTACCTTCAACATCAGAATTTCTGTGTCAATGGCAGATGCTCCCTAACCCATTGTTGTCACACACATGCTGACATCAACAAAGAAAATGGCGAGAATGGTTTAAATCTTGCCAGTTTACTACTCCTGTGCACAAGCTAAACTAAAACTCTCAGAGTTGATAGCCTAAGGTCAAATTTCTTTTGACCACATGTTCATGTACAGGCCATAATGGGAAATGTGACTGTTTGTGATGTCTTGTAAGTATCACCATTGAATAAACATCATATGCTATAACAAATCATCAAAACATCGTCTTCAACTGTTATTTCTGAATAAACAATACTATAGGCTCCATGAGGGCAGAAATGTTTTTTTTGTTTGTTTGTTTTGGTAATTGCTATATCCTCACCACCAAGAATAGTGCTTGGCATGTTCCAGACTCTCAGTGTTCATTGATTTAATAAATATTCAGAAGTGTGAATGTGTTGTCAGAGGAGTACTGAGGAGAAAGTTGATAATTAAATTTCAAGAAGTCCCAGGCACTGCTCTATCCCCCATGATGCAAAGCAAATCACAAGTTCTGCCTTCAAGGCACTTTCTTACTAGATGAGGCCCTGAACTGCTGAGCCAGATCTTGGTTTTGTCTTCCTCTGAACATATAATGTAGAGCTTAGGTGTCTAGTTTCTGATTGATGTTTTAACTGAAGAAAAAGCTCTATTTGTATCCAAAGTCCTTTGTTTGAAGTAGGAGGAGATAGTCCAGGTGATTTGGAATATATTTAAAACTAAAAGAATTCATCCTGGCTATTAGAGGACACTCAGGCATTAGGTTATGGTATCTCTAAGCCATAGACCAGGACTCTGGAGTTGATGAAGTTCAGTTTAGAGCTAATAACAGGAAGGCATAAAATGCAATCACATTCACTTGATACATGATTCAGGCATGTTTGCTGCCCATGCAGACATAATTGGGGACTCATGGGCCATGTTGCCTCTTACATTTTTCTAGAACAGTGGTTGGAATAAGTTCAAGAGCAATATGAAGATAAAACATAATTACATAAAATCTCCTGGGAACCTCATATAGCCTCTAGAACAAGCCACTCTATAATCAAGCCAAAAGTCAAACCCATTTTCCTAGTGATAACTCATTCTTGGAACCTGGGACTGTGACCTTCAGCTGGAGATGATGAGACTTTTGAACACTGGCTTCATGCTCTTTTAGCTCTCTGGCCATGGGATCTGGTATCCCCAGGCTAAGTGAATGTAAAAGATAGAATATCAACTTATAGCTCTATTTTAAATGATTAAAGTGCTAAATGTTCCCTGATGTCGATTGTGCATATAATCCAGTTTAATAATAAATATCATTTATTGAGTCTGCCTTTCTATTTTTTATGTTGTAAGTGAGTTGAATTAGAGAGCAATCATCACTGAAGTAAAGCTACTAACAGTGGAGGCCAAGTACTAGAAGTCGATTTTCAGGTCAGCTGCCAAAATGTCTATCTCAAATGGCTAAATAAACCATGCTAAACTTTGCAGTTCATCTCAGTCACTATGATTGATCATTTAACTTGCTTGAAATAATAAGTAAATTATGTCAACATTTTATAATTGCAAAAAAATGTAAAGCAGAAACATTGGTTGAAAAATGAAAGAAAAGAAACTTAAAATAAAAAATATATAAATAATTAGTAAAGAATGGGAAAAATATAAAATAATTAATGAAAAGTGGAAAATGACCTTTATTTTTGCCAAAATCATCAATGTTAAAAAAACAAGTCCTGTGAGCAGAAATAATTATTTTTCAATAAAATTGTCATTTTAGACATACTGTCAAGTTAACCAATATGCTATTTTTAAAATTGATTACAGTTGACATTTAATATTACTTTATATTAATTTTAGGTGTGCAGCATAGTGGTTAAGACAAATATACTTTCCCCCTCCCCTTGATTTCAGAAAGGAAGGGAGAAGGGGAGAGAGAAATATCAATGATGAGAGAGAATCATTGATTGGCTGCCTCCTGCATGCCCCTTATTGGGGATTGAGCCCACAACCCTGGCATGTGCCCTGACTGGGAATCAAACTGTGACCTCCTGGTTTATATATCAATACTCAACCATTTAGCCACACTTCCAGGCAAGACCAATATGCTTTTTTTAAATATATATTTTTTATTGATTTTTTACAGAGAGGAAGAGTGAGGGATAAAGAGTTAGAAACATTGATGAGAGAGAAACATCAATCAGCTGCTTTCTGCACACTCCCCACTGGGGATGTGCCCACAACCAAGGTACATGCCCTTGACTGGAATTGAACCTGGGACCCTTCAATCTGCGAGCTGACATTCTATCCACTGAGCCAAACCAGTCAGGGCAAGACCAATATGTGCTTTTGACAAAATTATTTTTAGCCAAATCACCAGGTACGATTGAATGCAATTACTACACATCAGGAAGTAAAGCAAGAGCTGGAGAAGTGTAAGATGCCATGTGAGCACAAACCTGATCTTCCTGAGAGCTATCATGGGTCAAAGCAGGCGTCTCAGAGTAAGAAGCATATAAGGTGGTAACTAGAAGGACAAAGAGGAGTCAACAGGTGAAAATGAAGAAGTAGATACTATACCTACAAACCTCTAGACCTGGGATGGGGAACCTTTTCTGCCAAGGGCCATTTGGATATTTATAGTATCATTTGCTTAATATAATTTACTTATTATAAACTTATGTTGCTATGAAAAAGTTTTCTAAATTTATTGAATTTTGAATCCTGCCCACGGTTGCTTTGGCAGGGCCAGACCAAATGATTCCACAGGCCTTATATGGCCCACAGGCCAGATGTTCCCCACCCCTGCTCTAGACCAGTGTTTCCCAAACTTCTCTCATGATGAGAATCACCTGGTGGAGTTGTTAAAACACAGATTCCTGAATCCCAACTAAGAAGTGCTAAACTAGAATTTTTGAGAACATATGGGTAAAATTGCATACCTAACTTAGTGCTCTGTATATAAAATCTGTCTTAGAGCAATAGTTAAGTATACAATTTTACCTATATGTTCCCAAAAATTCTAGTTTAGCACTTCTTAGTTGGGATTCAGGAATCTGTGTTTTAACAACTCCACCAGGTGATTCTCATCGTGAGAGAAGGTTGGGAAACACTGCTCTAGACTAATAGGAATAAGCGCACTTATCTTTTGAGCATAGAGGACAAGGAATTCACTTCAACACACACCACAATACCTAACATGTATAAGACACACTACATTTTGTGACTTATTTTATCTTGCTTATCTTTATTTTACATTATAAGTATGTATTAATTTTGCACTGAAAATAAACCATTAAAAGGAAATGATACTTTGTTTTTAAATCAATCTATGGGACTCATATTTATCATATTTGTAAAATAGAAAACTGACGTTGTCCCTTTTTACCTCAGTCAATTGATTCAGGCACTTTTTTAAAGTACATGTTTAACTCTAACCTATTGTTATTATTGCCCAGCATTTTGAGAAAAAGTGTCTAGTTTACTATGATCTCATCAGCACCTAGCTCAATACCTGGGGTGCCCTGAACACATTTGACAAGTATCACTGAACTGAGTGTGTGCTCTTTCCAACACCTGTGTACTTAGTTTAGAATTCTCTGTTGATCTCTAAATCTATACGTTCTATACCTCTTGAACATTTTTCTCCTGGAAGTCTCATGGATACCTCAACACAAAATTTCAAAGCATGTCCTGTTCCCATGCTCTTTATTTTAGTAAGTGGCACCACCACAATTGGGGTCACTAACTTTTTTATTTTTTTCACTAACTCAAAATAATTTTTTTTGGTTGATTTCAGAGAGGAATGGAGAGAGATAGAAAGATAGAAACATCCATAAGGAGAATCATTGATTGGCTGCATGCCTCCTACTGGGGTCTCTTCTACAACCTGGGCATATTCCCTGACCAGGAATTGAATCTCCTGGTTCAGAGATTGGCACTCAACCACTGATCTGTAATGGCCAGCTAATTTTTTATTTTATTTTTTTTACTGTTGATACTGTTACAGATGTCCCTTATTCCTCCCTTCCTTTGGCCGACTTCTGCCCAGACCCACCCCCTCACCCCCTGACCTTCAACACACTATAGTATAATGGGCTATGCATATATGTTATTTGGCTAATCTCTTCATCTTCTTTTATCAAGTTCTAAGTTTTGATAGCTCTAGATTTCTCCTTCATTAATTACTAAGACTAATACATTCTCCCTTTCTAAATCCCTTGAAATCATTTTTCTTCTGCTATTTCTCCTGCCATTCTCTAAGCACTCATCCCTTATTAACTGGATTAGAAGCACATCCTTCTAATTCCATGAACTTCCATCTATTGTTATCACAGTGAGTCTCCTAGAATATAAACTTAATTAGTTTTACCCTTTTTATATCCTTTAAATCTTTTAATATCATTGGGATATGTTTTAGGATGAATTTTAGACTCTACTTTAAGGTAGTCCTTCTAATATATATTTGGATTACAAATACCTAGCTTTATGAAGAATATATAAGCCCCAAAAGAATGTATAAATACTCTCAAAATTTTACTATAGAATGAGAGATGTACTATACATAATATATAAGAGACTGGGAGTTATCTACTAAAAATAAGAGATAGTGTCACTTTTCTCATGTTTCTAATAATATCGGTAGATTCATTCCCTACTGCAATTATTCATAATCTCCCATAAAATGTTCATGCTTTTTTCTTCACCCTTTTTGTTATTGTTGTTGTTATGTGCTGATTTTGACATTCCTAGACAGATGGCATGACACTTTGGCATTCCACACAGCACTCTAAGTCTTCATACTGGGGAAGGTTTAATAGCTCCCAGTATATTTTTCCCCAGGAGCTCTGTCTCTTTTCTTTTACAAATTTCCAAAGTTTTCCTTCCTCGTTAAGTATTTAAATTGCAGGGGTAAGCCAGCATTATTGCCTTGTTTGTTCTACATTTTACCTGCTCATATCTCTTAACTGCAAGTTCTCTGGGGCATAACCTATTATTTGTCTAGGATTGGTCCATCATGTCATTTCATGTCTGAAACAGTAAAGCATAATAACCACCTGGCAGCTGTAATGTAAAAAAGCAGCAGGAACAGAGTTACAAGGCAAATTATGATTCAAAATGACATATTCATCTTGGGCACACACATTTGCATTAAAGTGGTAGAAAGTCCAATTGCTTTGTCCTCCCTCATCTAAAATAGACAGCACATCTATTTATTTCTTTAAACCATGCTATTTAGTTTTTCTTGGTTTTTCCCCCCCTAGTACATAGTACTAAAATCCTATGTCCTCTATATGGTTAATTCACTGTTTGCTTAGGTGTATTTCATTTCTGACATTATATTTTCTGACAATAATCTTAAGTTTGTTTCTATCAGCTCTCATGTACTGGTTTTATGTGATGAGACACGTTTGGACAGAAACACAGTTACGGTAAGTTCATTTAACTTCTTCCTGCTTTCTTCCTATGGACACCACTTTATACGTGTTTCTTTTTGAATGTAATTAAAATTTACTATTGAGCAATCTAATTTTCAATTCACCCAAAGGCTAAAATTCTTATCTAGCTTTTTTTTTTTTTATATCATCATAGTTTATTTTTATGCTTTCTCTTGCACAATGTAAATTAAAACAAAGGGACAATTCCATTGGAACACCTACAATTACAAATAAATGCCCTGAACAATAGCTGATTATTCATAGCATCAAAATAGTGTTTTTATAGAAATAATTTTATATAAGTAATTCTATAGAAGAAGAGCTTTCCATTGTGTCAACCACATACTGGCAGATTGCAAAAAAAATGGCCACCAATCCCTCCCTCCCCCTATGCATGCAAATCCACTATGTGACTTCCGCTTCAAGAGCTGAGCTCTATCTCTTTCATGGGTTCCATCTGCATTCGGCCATGTGACTTACTTTAATAAACAGTACAATAACAAACGGGTTTAGAAGAGGCTTGAAAATTGCGTTTACTAGTACATAGTGGCTTGCTCTCTCTTGCTGCGGAGAACATTTCCATCACCATTTGAAGAAGCCCAGAACAGAATATACCAAATGCAGAAGAAACAAGCCATACAAGGAATTCACTTCAACACACACCACAATACCTAACATGTATAAGACACACTAAATCCTGAGTTCCTAGAAATATAAATGTATTATCAGATTTAATAGTGGATCAATGAAAATGATAGCCAATTAAAATGTGCACATATCAACTCTCTTTTCTAGTTTCTGAACTTTCCCTTTGTATCCATCATTTGGCTTTCTTGGGTGGTTTGGGATTTTGGATGGTATTTATTTTGGGGCTTGAGACAAAAAAAATAAAGCATAGGAAAGAATACATTAAGTTAAAAGAATTGCTTCTTGGTGGGAAGAAACAAGATGTAAGCTGTTAATGTGAAGATGCATATTGCACCATTGTCTGTTCTACCTGTCTGTTTTACAAAGAGCAAACCTAAAGCAACCACCACTCAGTTCACAATTCTCTGGGTCAGCTTCTAGATGATTCCCCTGGTCTGAGTTAGCATGGTTTATGTCTAAGGAGCGGTAGAGTCTAATAGGTTCTTAACTTCCATATTGGCAGTTGACAAGTCTAGGGAAGGTAAACTTAAATTAATTTTAAACCATAAAATTATTTTGTTGCTACTTCATAACTGTAATTTTGCTACCCTTATGATTTGTACTATAAATATCTGTGTTTTCCTATGGTCTTGACCCTGATAGTGGTTCTCAACCTGATATTTATATTACGATTCATTAACAGTAGCAAAATTATAGTTATGAAGGAGCAACGAAAAAAATTTTATGGTTGGGGGTCACCACAACATGAGGAACTGTATTAAAGGGTCACGGCAATAGAAAGGTTGAGAACCACTGTAAAGGGTCTTCCAACTTGGACCCATCATCCTCACTGAGCAAAATGTATACTCATGCTACTTTTTATCGTTACTTTTCCAATCACTTGAATCTTGTACATTCTAGCACCTGTTTCCATGACAATATGACAATACCCAAGGCAAACATAGCATGATTTGTCCCCATTATACTTTTAACTTTCTCAAAATAATTTACAAACCCTACATATATGCACTATTTTTTGTGTCTGTGGAAATTAACTGGGACTGTCATATAATATTTTATGTATATTGCTTTTAGAATCAAAACCCTCTGGTGCTTTAGAGCATTGCAATTTTTAAAATTATCCTCTCCCAATATCATACGACAAACAGGTTATCACAATCCTTCTCCTAAATTTAATAACATGAAAAGTAAAATAAGACATCAAGAAGACTTGAGACCTGTGAGAATCAGACTGGCAGCAGGAGTCTTGTGCTCTAAAGTTTGCTGATAGGACTGTGGTCGGCAAACTCATTAGTCAACAGAGCCAAATATCAACAGTACAATGATTGAAATTTCTTTTGAGAGCCAAATTTTTTAAACTTAAACTTCTTCTAATGCCACTTCTTCAAAATAGATTGGCCCAGGCCATGTTATTTTGTGAAAGAGCCACACTCAAGGGCACAAAGAACCGCAGGTGGCTCGCGAGCCCGTTTGCCGACCACAATACTAGGCCTTGAATTGAATGTCTGTGTTGAATGAATAACTTAGATTATAAAAGTTATGTGGAAAATAAGCACATGTGAGAACAATAACTCATGATTTTTGTTTGTTTAACAGCATGTACCTGAGATACATTAAATTTTGTGCATGATCAAGACAGTAAAAACTAAATCAGGAACATGGAATAAAATACTTATTGCAAGTCAGTTCTGCATTTAGCTCCTGTTTTTCCTGGCAGCCAAGGAAATAGAGTAAATTTAGATTTCATTGTAGGGCAAATGGGAACATCCAAGTGCAGTAAAAGAGGCAACACATTCTTTGTCCCAAAGTCTGTGCAACACCCACATGGTGCTTCCCAATATAAGGTTATTGTAATTCATGGTGTTTTCAGATATGATTTTGTAAAAGATACAGAATTATTTTTCAAAAGACCATGTCTTTAATAAGCCTGGGGCATAAAATCAAATAACACAAAAAGGCTGTTGTATAAGCAACGAAAATAGTACCATCCAGGTATTTTAATTTATTGTGCTCTAAATTAATACAAGGGTTTTGTGTAGAAAAACTGCTTTCTAAAGTGAAAGACACAGTTGACCTGTTTCTTTCAGATATTAGATATTTGTCCAGAGATTTGGCCAAGTGCTGAATTACATCTGATACATAGCTTGGTTTTCTAGTTCTATAGAATTTTTTCTATGAAAGGGTTATAAGAGCCATGTCTCATATTTTTATAGTCTTTACATTTTGCAAAACGCTTTCTTTTATATCATCTCATCTTATCTGAACAAACCCAGTTTGCAGTACTCATTTTTATTTTCCATTTTACGGATAAGGAACTTGAGGCCTTTCTAGGAAAGTAGATTGCTCAAGAGCAGTTTATTTGTTTAATTGACATTGTTATTCTCTGCCTCTTTTTATTATTATTTTATTCCATTCTAGGCAATATGTGTGCAGTAGGGATACACTGATAAGTGATGATAAAATAGATAAAACTCTCTCTCCTCAATCAGGTTATCTGAATTCCATCCGCAAGGCCCAGCCCAACTTTCATCTCTAGGTCATGAAGGAACTCCTATAGAGAGTTCTGAGATAGAGCATCAAGGAACACTTATCAAAAGTTTTTCTCTAATTCTTATCCAAATCTATAAATGATGTCTCTTTTCTATTGCTAGAGACCAGTGCCATTTTTCACCTCATTTCTTTACATCACTGTGCATGTAAACAGCAAATTCTCTGGAGGTAGATTCTTATGCAAAAGTCCAAAGTCAGCCACTTCTACCAACTTTCCAAAGTATGAGCCTATTACTTCACATACCCGCAAATTAATATCTTCAACTGTAAAAAGTAGATGTTAATCCTATCTATGTCAAAAGATTTTCATGAGCATCGGATCTAATATATTTAAACACTTAAAATATTAGGCATACAATACACACTCATGAAAACAAAATGCTTTGTATTATACATATTAGTCTCTGCCAGCACCACAGCTGCACAGGTGAATCTCAGTTCTCATTAGAACTTAATTTTCTCCAACTCAGCTTAATTAGCTATTCCAAATCTCCTCTGCTCAGATGGCTAGTCACTTAACCTTGATTCTCACCCCCAACCAAGTTATGCTATTGGGTCGGCAACTAAGTAATTGCGGATTTTTTAAAGAAAATCAAAGACAATTTTTTCATGGAACTAAATAACTTTATTCTGTAATGTATTGCCCATTTTGATCAATGACCTTTTGCCATCTTTCAGGCAGCATCATAATCCCACGTTCAAAAAACTTCTGTTTTTTATTAGCAAAAAACTGAATCAGGTACGATTTGACATCATCATCATTATTGAAATTTTTACCATTCAAGGAGTTTTGTAAAGATCGAAACAAAAAGTAATCAGATGGTGCAAGGTCAGGACTATATGGTGGATGTGGCAAAACATCCCAACCAAGCTCCATTAATTTTTGCCGAGTGACCAAAGATGTGTGTGGCCTTGCATTGTCATGATGGAATACAACACCTTTTCGATTTGTCAATTCGGGCCACTTTTCTTCAACTGCATTGTTTAATTTCGTTAGTTGTTCAATGTAGACATCAGAATTGATCGTTCGGTTGGGTGGTAAGAGTTCAAAGTAGACAATTCCTTTGTAATCCCACCAAACTGATAACAAAACCTTCTTTTGATGAATATCAGCTTTTGATGTTGTTTGAGTTGGTTCACCTGGCCTGCTCCACGATCTTTTCCGCTTGATATTGTTGTAAACAACCCATTTTTCATCGCCAGTTATCAGTCGTTTTAAAAATGGATCATTTTCATTACGTTTCTTTAGCAAATCGCAGCTGCTAATGCGTTGCGTTAACTGTGATTCTTTCAGTTCGTGAGGAACCCATGTATCGAGTTTTTGAACATAGCTAAGTTGTTTTAAGTGATTTTCAATGCATGTATGTGATACATGAAGCTTCTCTGCAATCTCACGTGTTGTACTGTGACAGTCTGAATTGATTATTGCTTTGATTAGGGCGTCATCAACTTCAACTGGACGACCAGAGCGTTTTTCATCTTTGAGTGAAAAATCACCAGAACGAAATTTGGCAAACCAATTTTGACACTGCCGTTCTTTTAAGGCTTCGTCACCATAAACAGCACATAACTTTTTATGAGCTTGCGATGCGTTTTCCCTTTGCGGAAATAAAAAAGCAAAATATGACGAAAATGTTCCTTTTGATTTTCCATTTTTTAACGAACACCAAACGAAAACTACAAAACAGATCAAAAAACTTTTTTTATTGATTAACAGCTGAATAGCCAACTATCAAATAACAAAATGTGTTTTACATTTGTACTACGTCTGCAAACTAAAAATTCAACTGAAGCCATATATGTGTGAAACCCGCAATTACTTAGCTGCCGACCCAATAGAAGCCGGCAGCCATCTGTAGTGGCAAGTTCTTGGTTCAGGAGGCTGGGATAGGAGGCCCTCTGTCATCTGACGCCTCTATGAGGAGCTCTTACCTCCTGTGGCAGGGAAACCATGATGGTGGCTGCCCCAGACTAGTCTACTGAGATGTCCCCTGCCACCATCCCACTCTCCGGCTTTTTGCTCCCTATTTCAGTCCCCACATATTTCTGTGTGTTCTTCCTTCTGTTTACCACTGCACAGATTAATTTCTTCCTGGACAAGACTAATATCCTTTTTCTCTCATTCCACAAGTTAAATTCTCTTTTACTTCTGGGGTTTAATTCTTTTAGAAAACAAAGAAAAAAGAAAAGCTCCCAAACTGTTATTTTTCCCTTCTTCAATCAATCTTCTAAATAAATGAAAAGGGAAAACATACCATAATGACTAAAAATATTATTTGATCTCATGAGACTGGCCCCTCAAAGTCTGAGCCTTGCTGGCCACATGCAGCAGGGCTGTGGAGAGGTGTCCTTCCTGCCTGTTCTGCAGTGACCCCAACCCTCTGCCATGGCACTCTCCCCTCCCCCCCACCCCTCAGGCAGAAACACTGTGCCCCTCTTACCTCTGAGAAGGAATATCTGGTGCAGGACATTCAAGTCTGCAGTCCTACAGGGCGGGAAGCTGCTCTCCATGGAGACCTGGGCACAGCCCGCTCACCGCAGTCTCCAAGCTACAGTCTAGGTCTCCGTCCCCATCTGTCCTTGCTCTTTTGCCCGGCTACATCCCCGGTCCAGGGGCTCCCTTTTCAGAGGACTTTCATTTCATTTTTTTCACAGTATAGGATTTATTTTCTTGTGCAGGATAAACATGTTAGAAGACCTTTTATAAAAAAGCTAAGGAACTTCTGTAGTCCATCTTGAAAGCAAGAGACACCTGGGTAAAACAACAACGGAAGGCCTTTGAGGTTCCAGGATGCATCAGCACAGTTGCAGATGAAGAGAGTTAAGACAAAAACGTTAAAAATCTTCCTATCTTTCCTGACCACAACATAACTTCATCTGCACCTCTGTAGTGGAAGCACTTTAGCAGGAAACAATTCAGAAAAAAGGTAAGAAAGTCGTGACATAAAAATTAAGTCATGCCCTGCAGAGGCCTTTTATAGGGCACCTTCCACTGCGGCCTCCCCGGGTGTCTGTGCTGAGACCTTTTGATGGGGAAGCCAGCCCCTCCTTCTTCAGCCTCTTGCTTAGCCTATCACAGTAAGAGAGTAAACGTGTGACCGCTGCTTACATTGGCCTTCACCAAGGACTCTGATGCCTGGCCGCTTAGCTCTCTCCAGTTCCACCCAGCGCATGGCAACCTCCCCTAATCAGAGCAGGTCTGCACTTCTGCCTATTGCTATATTCCCTAGAACTGCGCTCTTTCTGCCTCCTGTAAGTTCCTACATCTGTTTCTGTTGCTGCGGCCTCTTCTCTACTCCCTGTATCTAAATCTGACTCGGGTCCCAGGATGCCCTGCGCTGTCCCTTGCAGACAACAGGGACCTCACCAGCGCTGTCACAATATGTGATGGAATAAGGATTTCTCTCCCAGCCCCACCATGTCTCACCTGGAAAATATGCTTTAGATACCATAAAGTCCCTTTTACGCTTTAGAGACTTAGAAACCGCCAAAACCGGTTTGGCTCAGTGGATAGAGCGTCAGCCTGCTGACTGAAAGGTCTCAGGTTTGATTCCCATCAAGGGCATATACCTTAGTTGCGGGCACATCCCCAGTAGGGGTTGTGCAAGAGGCAGCTGATCAATGTTTCTCTCTCATCCATGTTTCTAACTCTCTATTCCTCTCCCTTCTTCTCTGTAAAAAATCAATAAAATATATTTTAAAAAAAGAAACTTAGAAACCAAGTTAATGGATCTATTATCACAGATAATAACAGTAGTTTTCCCCCCCACCCCAAGGCATTTCTCATGTACATTGTTGTACTAAATATAAAGAACAAGTGCATTATAAGCCCAGATTATAAAGCTTGACCAAAAGACAGACCCAGTATATGGAATTACGGAAATATCAACAGATGTTTTATTTATTTTTTAAAGTTTATTTTTATTGATTTCAGAGAGGAAGGGAGAGAGAAAGATAGAAATACCAATGATGAAAGGAGAACCATTGATCGGCTGCCTTTTGCACTCTCCACACCGGGGATTGAGCCTACAACCCTGGCATGTGTCCTAACCGGGAGTTGGACCATGACCTCCTGGTTCAAAGGTCAAGGCTCAACCACTGAGCCACACCAACAGATGTTTTAAATAATCTTATCAGCTATGTCATTGAGATGAGGCGAGTATGGCAGGCATCCTTAAGTACAATTCCACCTTAAAAATGTACTTGCAACCAACAACTTAATAAGCGTGTTTAAAAAAATAACTTGCTAAGCAAGATGTTATTTTAATGCATATACATTCAAATTACTCTAGAGTTTAATGCAATGTGTCACATTACCTTTTTGTAGTCAACCCCACACTGGCCGGCCGCTGCAGGGAGAAAATGGGCTTTCTATAATTCCTATAATCACTGATCTCCGGATCGTTTCTCCTTCTCACTTTTATGCCTCCTGCAACGGGCACAGTAGGGGCTTCCTGTAATTATTGAAATCTAAGTAAAACCACATTTACCCCCTTTTGCTTCTCAAATCCTTTCAATACTTTTATTACCAACTTCTTGTAATAAATTCTTCTCTGTTTGAATATGTATCGTAGTTTGTGCTTTTGTCTGGACCATGACAGATGCGCTGAGGTAGTATGTGGGTGACAGCTACCGTCGTGTCATCTATATACCAAGAGGTTAAGAATAATATTTGCAGGTGTGAAATTAAATGGATTTTATCTTATTTGCTTACAAGGTAATTCTCCCAACACAATTCCATTTGGATTTTATAATGCTTGAAGAATAGGGTAATAACTAATATTTGCAAATATATAAATTTATATATATGCACTTCAAGATATTAATTGATCTGCTTAGGATCATTAAGCTAATTCATTAATGGAATAGCTATGGTATCAAGCAAGGTCCTTAGTTGTAAGCAAATGAAACTGACTCTAGATATTTGAAGTATTAAAATAGTGTATTAAAAGAATTCTGGGTAACTCATAAGATTACTGGAAGGCTCTGGAACCAGGCTTGCAAGATGGGTAAGAGCAAACAGTCACTTCCTAAAGTCTATACCCCATTGTTGTCCTGTCACATCTGGAACTTCTCTTTTCCTGGATGGCAAACTGACTAAGCCCTCAGATACCAAAGCCGTGATACCTGGATTTGAATTTCAACTTTGCCACTTAATATCTGCCTGACTTCAGGCAAATTGCTTGTTTTTCTGTTTCCTGTTACTTCATTGGTAGAATGGGAATAAAATCATGCCTACTTGAGATAATTTTTATGAAGAATGAATGATATGAATGATTTTAATCAATACAAAATGTCTCCAGAATAGGGCTGGGGCCACAGTAAGAGCCAGTAGATATGAAACTGAACAAATGAAAATCTTGCCAGGTGGGAGACAACAGCCACTCTATCTCTCTGCTTTGGTTTCTACACTTCCCACCCCAGGCGCTGGAGGCAGCCCTGGCACCACAGCACATGCAGCTGGGAGCATGTGGCTCTCCCCTCCCCCACAGGCTGAATGCTCCATTTCCCCTGCCTGCGCACGTGGGCGAGGAGGGGGGGGGGCGGGGGGGGGGGGAGGCTGTTTCTCTGTTTCTCTGTTTTCCTTAACCATCTCCATCACGGAAAAGGAAAGAGGTTCCTGAGTGAAGAAGCTGGGGATTAAGAAATTAGAGAAAGAAAGAGACCAAAAGACAGAAATAGATTCATCAAGCTGGGTGCTAGGTGGGCGCCATACTCTCTGATGGAGAGGCAGCGAGAAACCCGAGCCATGCAGGTTTATTTTATAGGGTCAAAGGAGCTTATTTGCATTCTTAACTAGGCCCTAGTATTACTGGATTTACATATCTAGACACGCCCTGACACCTGGACAAAGGTAAATCAGAAACTGAATAACACCCCCCACCCCCCACCCCGCACTCTTGGGGGGGGGGGGGGGGGTAACTAGGACACAGACTCTGCCAGTGCCTCGGGCTCAGCTGACAATTTAAAGGATGTCCATGTGCCTTCTCAGACAGCCCCCTATACCTACCCCCATTGCTAAGCCCTGATTGCTGGTAACAAGTCACATATATATGCTTCAGATGTCATAAAGCTTAAAAGATCTTGCTTAGGCCCTATAATTGCAGATAGGCCCATCCCAAACAAGGCTCACAGAGTAGAAAATACTCCAAACATAAGAACATAAGATGGGAGTTTTTATGCTGGGCAGACCAAAAAAAAGAAGGGGGGGGAGAGAGAGAGAGAGAGAGAGTAAGAGAGAGAGAGAGAGGAGGTGGGAGGAAGGGAACAACTGTCCTCTAATGCCATGATCAGCAAACTGCGGCTCTTTGGCCCTTTGAATGTTGCTCTTCCACAAAATACCATGGCCTGGGCGAGTCTATTTCGAAGAAGTGGCCTTAGAAAAAGTTTAAGTTTAAAAAATTTGGCTCTGAAAAGAAATTTCAATCGTTGTACTGTTGATATTTGTCTCTGTTGACTAATGAGTTTGCAGACCACCACTCTAATGTCTTCTATAGTTATTTGTCACCAAAGACTAGGCTTTATCTGAGGATGATAAAATAAGCAGTACCTTATTGCTGCATATTAACAGCAAGCATTTTGAGGGTGGGAATGGTAGATTACTCATCTTATATTAGTATATTACTAAAACATGTAATTCTAGGACCAGCCCATACTTAGGGATTCATATCCAAGTTCTGTTATTCTATACCTGGGTAAACTTTGAACAGATCAAACTTCATTTTTCTTTTTCCTTGTCTCTTAGTATCTACCTCTACTCAGTTACCCCAAATTTTTGGACTCTAATTAAAAAAAAAAAAAAAAAAGAGCTGATGGACATAGTGAGTCAAAATACAGAACTCTATTTTTCTCACATGCAGTAACAAGTAAATTCAGTGCAATGGGTATAATTGCTGGGTCATATATTATTATTTCCTGGAAGACTGTTTCTTTATTTTAAAGTTTTCAGCCCAGCTGAGTTTTATTGAACACCATTCTCTAATTTCATTCTCTCTTTTAACCCTTCTCTCAATTTATAAAATGGATAAGGAGTATCTTGCATTCATAGCACATGGACATAAAACAGGACTCTATAAAGATGAGTATGATTTACATACAAACACAGTGGGCCTTAAATGTACACAGAGGTGCTAACAGTCACCCCCTTTAAAGTCTATACCCTATTTTTGTTATGTCATATCTGGAACTACTCCTTTAAAAATTGACATCTTAGCCCTGACCTTGTAGTTCATTTGGTTAGGAGGTATACCGACATGCCAAGGTTGTAGACTTGATACCCTGTCAGAGCTCATTCAAGAATGAACTAATGGATGCATAGACAAGTGGAACAATAAATGGACATTTCTCTCTCTTTCTTTTTTTCTCTCTCTCTCAAAAATCAATGAAAATATAAGTAAATTGCCATATCAATAAGTTTAGAGCCTATAGAAAGAATTTCCTCTAGATTATATTTTTATTAATCATATAAAGATAATACCAATAATATAACGTTTTATTATATTATTTATTAGACTTGATTTTGAATGATTTTCCAAAAATATGTAACCCATATTATAAAGATGATTTTTTCCCACTAAAAAAATGATTTAAAAAAATAGCCTTGCCTTCAGAAAGAATTCCTAAATAATTTTGCTGTGTGACTTTTTGAAACCTGTCCACTTGATCATGCCATATCACGTCATTGTATTATTCATAATATATAAAATGAATCTCATCACCTTAACACATTTTCAATCTGCAACTGATTCGAGGTCAGATTGATTGCATCTGTCTGATCAGTTCTTTTAGTCCTTGTTTCTTGTTATCTAGCAATGCATACTTACAAACAAGAGAAAAATCTAATATATGGCCAGAGAGAACAGAAAGTGGAGTAGATGAAATAAATGATACAGTTCTACCATTAAGTAGGCAGCTATTTAACCCCAGAACCTTCACGCCTCCTGGCTGAATTTCTCCAAGAGACAACATCTTGAAAACTAATTCCATTTCCTCAGAACTCTCTAAAAGCTTCAATTAAATTGTGTACATACACAGAAGCTGAACCAAAGGTCACCTACCCAAGCAAACAGGGAAAACACATAATTGTAAAACATTCAATAAATGTGTTTTAAACAACTGCAGAATATGCCAGGTTAACTTCCAAATTATAGAGTGGAGTAAGGTCCTAGGCTAGAAAACTGGCACAAATTTCTTTTGTTCTCCTTCAACCTCCCTGTTTCTAATAGAGCCTTTAATGTTTCTTAATCATTAAGAAAATCCCATTATTATTTAATGTGCTTCTTTAAATTCCAATGAATCATGTTCATTAGCTTCACCTAGAACGAACATTAATGAATATAATTTTAACTGGATTTGGACTTCTGAAACAAACAAAGAGAAATATTAAATGAATATTTAAGTACCCAGTGTTCCATATTGTGCTTGGGTCACTGAAATATGTACCATGTTATAAACAAACAAAACCCATTTCAACAAATTCAAGAGGAAAAATATAAGTGACTAGGTAGAGAAAAACAACAATCTCTTTTCACAGCATTTGTTTCTACAATATTTGTAACATCAGAGAGCTGGCACTTTCTCCAAGTTTATTTGCAATATTTCTGTAGCCAAGCCTATTTTGTCTACTTTACTTGTTGATGAAGTATTTGTTTTTAGAAGGCCATGACAATAAAGACAAATAAAATATAACTATAATGCATCACTTTATAGGCCTGCTAATTTATCATCTCACATTTGACAACAGAAATAGAGTTTATATGTTAGTAAGTTAATCAATTTTTCATGGTACATAAATATGGGCAGTTTTATAAGCAAATATTGCACAGTTATTGTCCAATTACTAGAAAAAAATCAGATAAAGTGATTTGGGAGAGGGATAAGTAAAACTTTAAAAATAGAAATCAAAGCTTAAATATATAAAAATGAAAGATCACATTTGAAATTTATATTTTCAATTTAGAATGTATTCCCTGAAGGTTTTTTTTGATAGCCTGTGGACCCCTGTATGTTAAGTAAAAGACCATACAATATAATAATAAACTTGTATAAACTGTTTGTTCCAAAGAAGCCATAGAAGCCCGAAAAGAATGTAGACTTGAACCAGGAATGAAAATGAACCAGGAATGAAAATGAAAATGAAAAGAAATTCAGCAATAATGGAATGACAAACCAGTGGGGAGACGGATCACTTTCTTCAATAATGTGTGCTGGCGGCAAGAAGAATGATGGGCAATGTGCCACGAGGGGCAAGGACAGAAAGAGATAGCAGGAGGAGGTTGGAAACAGAGGTTTACAATCTGTTTTTCCCTCTCCCCAGCACAGACCTCTGAAAATCTCACTGGGCCATTTCACCAGCCCAATCGACAATAGCAGCCCAGAAATAAGCACAGAAGTCCTCGGGAGAATTATCAGCTAAGAACAAGCCCTGCTCCCAACCAACATGAGAAGTTGTAGGCACAGGAGAGCAGTGACCACAAAACCGTGAGAATTCACTCCCCTTCAAAACCCCAGAAAGTCTGGATGACGATATAGAGACAATGGCTTTCACGAAGTTGCTCTCTCTAAGGATTTATAATGATACCTAAGACAATTATTGGCATGTTGTGGCTATGGAGTCATGCATCCTAACACTCAGTGCTAACTTCCCCATAAATTCAACGAGACCAACACAGACTGAAGACTGGCTTTAGCCTTTTCCAATATACAATCCCAACAGTGTGGCTGACAGTCCTCCCTAGAAGGGCATAAAGGCACAGGTCAAAGTACATGGACACCTGAGGTATACAACTACCTTAAATATAAAATAACTTACAGGAAAGCATATTCAAAATAGAGTTACTGAAATGAACACAAGTTAAATAATAATTACACGTAATGTATTCTTAAGAGATAAGAAAAGATGAGCAATACTAAATCAGAAATAAATAGTAATGAATCAAAAAGAAGAAAATGATATGAAACACTATACTAGATAAGCAGTAAGGTGGAGTCAGCTGAAGGATAAATTTTAGTGAGTTAGAAGGTCAGATGCATGAGCTCTCCCAAAGGCAGCAGAAATGGATAAAGAGATAGAGAGGATATTCAGAGAAAGAGACTTGCAATGTCAGATAATAGAAGTCCCAGAAAATAAAAAGCATAAAAGACAGACCGATGAAAGGTGAAAAAATCCCAACTTCAAGTGATTTGTACATTGAAAGAGCGAATAATTAAGGTGAAAACAAAGATAAAAGATTCTAGAAGCCTATAGGGAGAGAGATCTCCTACAAAAGTAAAAGGATCTTGTTCAATCTCTTTAGTTCTATGAGGTTGGTACTATAATTACCCTTTTTATAAATGGAGAAACTGAGACAGAGGTGTTGAGAAACCTATCTAAGGACACACCCAGCTAGTAAGGAGTAGCACTGAGACTGTTCAGCTCCAGAGTTCATGTTTCTAACCACATTATGCCAACTCTCCAGTGATTCCAGGCCCCACCCAATGCTTTTGTTTTGTTGTTATTGTTCGGTGTTTTATAGTAAACTAGAGGTCCGTTGCACAAAGATTCGTGCAGTAGACCTTCCTTCCCCTGGCTGCCAGCAGCAGTTTTCCTCCAGCACCTGGGACCCAGTACTTTCTCTGGCCACTGCCCTCTGGCTGGAGCCCCGCTCCCATAGCTTCCTCCGCCCTTACCCTTGCCCTATTGCAGGCGTACTGCCCCGCCCAGCCTGCGGGTGTACTGCCTAGAGGCCCAGAGCAGCTGGGGGCGGGGCCACCACCATCTTTGTTGGGTTAATTTGCTGGGTACTGTTACACATGTCACAGGGATGTATTTATTTTATAGGCACATAAACTGTATGAGGTAGTAGTATTTTTATCTTCATTTGTGAGATAAGAAATTGAGGCTCAGAGGTGAATAGCTAACCAAAGATCAAAACATCTGTAGGCATTGGAAGCTGGTGTTGGACCCCAATCAGCTGGCAGTGGGTACATACATATTTGATGCCTGTCAGAGACTACAGAACTCTTTTTATTATTATTGCTTGTTTAGTGTTGGCTTTTCTTTCATTTGCAATATTTTCCAGGCAAAGAAAACAAACCTTAGGCAGCAGTAACTTAAGAGTTAGTGAAATGTCTGACACTCAGGAGACACTGAATAGATGTTTTTGAATGAAAAATGGAATTAACTGAATCCCAATTCCCGATGTCTTAAATATAGCTAAAGAAATAGGTTCTAAGGCCATTTCTATTCCTAACATCAAACCCTTAAACTTCCAACATTTACATTATTTTATTTTTAGGCTGTAGTAAATCCATACTTTACCACCAGAGAAATGAACTAACAAGGAACTCACACAGTACCCTTGCCTGACACAATCAAAGTATCATCCTAGAATTTGTATTTAAGAATGCAAATCTGTAACCTTAAGCATTAAAGTCTGATTTAAATAAAAACACGTTCCTTGATTGCAAGATAATGTAAAGAGAAAAATTACATACATTAGGTTTTAGTTTTGTGAATTTGAATGACACATTGGTTTTTTTCCTCTTCTGAATCCATTTTTGTTTTTTGTTTGTTTCTTTGCTTTGTGTTGCTTTGCTTCATACAAAGGTGAGTTCATTTACTCCAGCCAAAATCTGAAAGATCCTGGGATTTTTTGCTCATTGTTGCCTATTTACTCAGCTTTATAGCCACTTCCATGCACACATCCACAGAGACACACAGCTAGATTTTTGGAGAAGCCAGTAAATTGCATAGTCCCTGCCTGGTAAATAAGAGGCTTCATACTGCTTACTACTTCCCTCTCTGACTTTTTTGCAGAGTCGCTTATGGGAAAACAAAGATGGCCAGTTTGTCTTGTCAAAAGTCAAATACTTTCAAGCAGTTGCCCTGGCTCAATTCCTACCTCACAGCAGATGTATGAATATTTTCTCAGCCCTCCATTACAAATCAGAACCTGCATACTGCCAAACAGAGCCAGACCCAAATTCCAGAAACTGCAAAATGAGGGGACTCATGGAATTGAATAAAACCCAACAAAGGTTCCTAGTGAAATGTTCTAATCATTACCCAGTTTAAGCTGACCTATTCCAGGTAGAAACACCACTAACAATTGCCAGAGACAAGCTGGCAGAGGTAAAATAAAAGGGCATCCCACAACCCATTCAGAAAACTCTAATCCTCATGACTTCTATTTGCCAAAACACAAGCATGATGAACAAATGTGATTCATTATACATATTGAGACAAGCAAAATTTCTAAATATGAGACTAAACAAAAAGTAGGAGGAAGGGTTGCATGGCAAGATTTTTTTTCCCCTTGTAATAAATTGTTTAAAGTTCTGAGTACCCTGTGATTACCAGATGAAAGACATTTGATTTCATTCAAGCCTGGATGTTTCTTTTCTTTACTTTTTTTTTTCTTCTTTCTTTTTTCTGATTTGGACCTTGAATATGCACTGCCAAACCTCCACTAGTACCATCACACACACACACACACACACACACACACACACACACACACACACACTTCAGATCCCCCTGAGGGACCCCTTTCTAAAGTTTTCTGAGTGGATCCATACCTAACGTGTAGTAGCAATAAAGCCTTTTAACACCAGCTCTCTTGCACTACTGTTGTTTAGATGAAGTCCTAACCACAATTACATATCTTTCACCAACCTCTCTGAAAGATTGAAGCCAAGAAGTACCGAAGAATGAGTCTAGGCCTTCTCTGGCAAAAGCAACAATAATGGAAGGGATCTCTTATTAAGCACTTACAATGTGCCAGCTTCATTCTAAGCATTTTACTTATACTGAATAATCAATCCTCTGACAATCCCAGTAACAACAATATCGTTGTTATTGTTATAAGTTTGTTTTTTGTTTTTCTTTTTTCAAAGGAGGAAACTGAGTCCCAGAAAGTTTAAGCTAACTGCCTAAGGTCATAACAAGTGGTGGTGTATCAGGATTCGATACACTCCAAAGCCTGGTTTCTTAACTACTATACCCTGTAGCCTTTCATTAATAGATAGCTAACATTAATTAAGCACTTTCTAGATCTTTCCTCAATGCCTTATAGAAGTGGGTCATGAATAGCCTTATTTTTTCAAGGTCTCATTAGATTGGGAAAGAATCCTCCTGTTTATTCAGGTCATGGTAGAATTGTCTGTCGATTCTTTAATGTTGGATTTGAAGAATGAAAAGGCAAAAATATGGCATATGTATAAAAGGGGTGTCCTTGGTTCACATTCCTCAAACCTTCTGTTAACCATGCCCTTTACAAAGCTAAGGGAAATAGTACAAGATTAGTATTTAATTCACTGTGATTTACTAATTTGTTAGTTGTTTTATATCCTTTGGCAATCTCTACTTGCATACCCAATTTAATAGTTAAATACTAGAGACCCAGTGCATGAAATTCATAAGGGGGAGTGGGGGGGGGGGGCATTCCCTCAGCCCGGCCTGCACCTGCTCGCAATTCAGGACCTCTCTCGCAATCTGAGACTGCTAGATCCTAACCACTCACCTGCCTGCCTGCCTGATCTCCCCAACCCCTTTGTCTGCCTGCTTGATTGCCCCTAACCCCTCTGCCTGCCTGCCTGCCTGACTGCCCCTAACTTCTTGCCTGCCTTTCTGATCATGCCAAACTGCCTCTGCCTCAGCCCTCACCATGGTTTCATCCAGAAGGACATCCAGAAAAATGTCTGGAAGGTTATTCGGCTGTCTGGTATAATTAGCATATTATGCTTTTGTTATTATAGATTTTTATAGACTAGTGGAGTGGTGCACAAAATTCATGAATGGGAAGGGGGGGAGGGGGTGTCCCTCTGCCCGGCCCACATCCTCTCCAATCTGGGATCCCTTAGGAGATGTCCAACTGCTGGTTTACACCCGATCCCACAGTTGGGTCATCCCTCTCACAATCTGGGACCACTGGCTCCTAACCACTCACCTGCCTGATTGCACCTAACCACTCTGCCTGCTTGCCTGCTTGCCTGCTTGCCCCCAACTACACCCTCTGCCAGCCTTCTCACCCGCAACTGCCCCCCACCAACCTGATCACCCCCAACTGCCCTCCCTTCCTGCCCTGATCACCCCTAACCACCTCTGCCTCAGCCCTGCCACCATGGCTTTGTCTGGAAGAATGTCCAGAAGGTCTCCCAGTCTAATTAGCATATTACTCTCTTATTAGTATAGATAACAGGTTACTCCTTTAGGCCATGTGAAGGAAAAGCTAATCTGAATGCAGTGTGGTTCATGTTCACCACTTTTTATACTGAGATTATTCAATAATGATTTAAATCATTGAGTTCAGAACTCTGATTCAAATTATAATTGGGATGAGGAAATAGTCAAGGAATCTCAACAACTAGGGGGGAAAAAGAGGTAAGTATATAACTAGAGATGTAACAGGATCAAGTATTGCTTTTAAGGAAAGAAAACCGTCTTCACTGCTTTTAGTATAGTAAACACTTTGTAGAAACTTGCTGAGTTCACAACATTAAGTTGAGAGTCTCAGGTCTATCTGAGCATGACTGAGAAGCAAGACACAGGAGATGAAATTTCACTGCCTGAGGAAATAACAGCAACAGCACTGTGGATGCTCAGAGTAAGCAGCAAAGGGTATCAGGTACAGGAAGAGGCCCAAGGAGACGGTGATAAACTGGGGTCTATAGGAAACAATATAGTCAGCAAGAAATTCCCTCTGGCATGGAAGAAAGGATAAATTTTTAGGACAGTGGTTTCAATTTAAATTTGAAATTTTTTCTTCTTTGGGCTCTAATTACCCTTTGCTACCCTTTGGTAAATGTCCATAATATGCAATAACCTCATGCGAGTGGTGATTTAGGAAAAAACGAGGGAAGGATTAGCTGGCTGGGTCTAGCTTGATAACAGCTGCAGGACTTTAGAGTGATGATGGGAGTGAACTTAAAATGGTAAAGGCAGTTGCAGTGTCATCTCAGAAGATAATTGTAGGCCCCCTGAAAGGGATGTGATAGAGGAGCGACCTCAGAAAGGTGGACTGATCTATCTATGGGATGATCGCACTCTAAGAAAAGACAGAGGGAGGGAAAATGAGGGAGAAAGGGAAACAAAGAGAGAGAATATTCTTTAGAGAATTTTGATGATTTTAATAAAGGTGCCAAAAGGAAGACGCCCACCCTCTCAGCTCACCCCTCCCCTACAAAATAACTATAGAAATAGCTGAAATTTACATTTGCTTTTAGCAGCGCAGATGGTTCCACAGTAGTCATTGCACCAAAACAGAGACCAAGATCCCAAATGAGAAATGTGATTATCACATTATCATCTTTTCTCTAACACAAACAATGACCTCAATCCAATGGTTTTATTCAAAGCAGAGTGTGGAAAAAAATAATGCAATAGGCCTCCAATTGTTTAGTTTTGTCTGCCAATAACAAATAGTAATATCATGTACATGAATGAAAGGAAACAAACATTAAGTAGAGTTGACACTTTTAAAGTCTAGCTGTGTGTCAGCTTTCATTTAGTGATCAGGAAGCCCGTGAGCACATGCATAAATGGAATAACAAGAATACATTTTTATCATATCTATGTGAGAAGATGGATAGTAACTGAACCTACTGTGGTATCATTTCACAGTATATGTAAATCAAATCATCATGCTATACATCTTACACTGACACTGTGACATATCAATTATTTCTCAATAAAACTAGGAAAAAAATACATATTTGTGCTGATGCAGGAACTTTTAGGTATATTACAAAAAAATAGTCATACACAATAGTTTTTATGGAGATAAGAGGAAGGGAGAAGTATACAGAGGTGGGGCAAAAGTAGCTTTATAAGTTGTTCAGATGGAAAATAGTATAATCATTAATAAATAATACAAAAATAAATTTTTTGTTTCACATACTCACAACAGTAAACCTACTTTTGCCCCATGTTGTATTTATAGGGTCATGAAAACAGGGAGATATACCTCTAGCCAGTTTGTCTCAGTGGATAGAGTGTTTGCTTGAGGACTGAAGGGTGCTGGGTTCAATTCCAGTCAGGGTCATATACCTTGGTTGCAGGCTCCATCCCTGGCCCTGGTTGGGGCAAATGTGGGAGGCAGCCAGTCAATTTGTCGTCTATCTTGCTGTCTCTCCTTCTCCCTTCCACTCTCTCTGTTTCTCCCCCCCCCCCCCACGCCTTTCCACTCTCTCTAAAAATCAATGGAAAAATATCCTTGATTAAGAATTAACAAAAACAAACAAAAAACTAAGAGTTATAGATAAAAACCTAGCTTCATATATGTGTTAGACCAAAATAATAACTAGAATAGGCCATAAGAAATAGACTTCCTGAACTCTGTATATTCTATATTTAAATTAGAATTGCCTGGCTTAGACATCACCCCCTGTCCCCCCAGATTGATGGTGTGAGTCTTAGCCTGCCTGTGCTGCTATAACTAAATAGCATTGACGTGGTGACTTAAACAACATTTATTTCTCACAGTTCTGGAAACTGGGATGTCCAAGATCATGGTACCAGCAGATTGTGCCTCGTGAAGGACAGCTGTCATAGATTGCTGTCTGCTGCTGTGTCCTCAACTTGGCAGAAAGAGCAAGTGAGCTCTCTGGAGTTTGTTACAAGGGCACTAAACCCATTTATGAGGGTTCCATCCTCATAATGTAATCACCTCCCAAAATCTCTGTTTTAAATTATAATCATGTGAGGGGTCAGGATTTCAGCATATATAGTTTGGTGTACACAAACATGCAGTCCATACAGATGGTGACATATAAATTGACATAAAGTTACCATTTTCTAATGAAGGAAAATGTAGGTGAGTCAAAGGCTGACCTACCAGGGATTGCAGGGCTGCCCATAGCAGGGAGGTCAAACAGATTGAGTGTATTGTAACCAGGGACCAGGCCCTTCCTAACTCAGGAAAAACATGCCACTCAGTGGCTATACTTTTTCTTCATATTTCATGTTACTTAAAAATAACTTATATCCTGTCTGTGTCCTGCCTCTTCCTTTTCTCTAGTGAGTGAATGTCAGAGAAGACTTCAGTTTCTGAAACTCTACGAGAGTGCTGAGTACAGAAAAATACATGCACACTCTCTTTTATGGGCTTCCAATATCATATACCAGCAGTTTTGTATTCATCAACCCTGGAAGGAATTAGTATATCTTCTCAGTATATAAGACCTATGTTGAGCACCTCTCTACACATAGTAATTTAAAAAATTTGTTCATGATAATTTAAATTTTATTTTACAAATTAAAACCACATATGCTAAAACTACAGACTGTATTTCTGCCTCTATTATGTTTAGGACTGGTTATGTACAAGCACTTTGAAGAAAGATTTATGTGTTTTTTTATAAAGTCAAACATACACTTTCCCTATGACACATCAATTCTATTGTTAAGGACTTTCCCAAAAGAAATTGATACACAATATGCCCAAATATTTTTTAAATGACTATAGTAGATGTATCAAATTTTTTGAACCAATATACACAATCCAATGTCCATGTGGTACAATCATACAACAGAGTATTGCTCGACAATAAAAAGGTTTAATACATAAAACAACAACATAAATAAATCTCATTGACAATTATGCATAATTAAAGAAGCTATATCTAAATGATTACAAACTGTATGGATCCTGGTGCCTGTAATTATTGGAATGACAACTCAACTGGAACAAGCATGCTTAAAAGAGGGATTTATGATCTGTATTTGAGGTATAGCCTTCTCTCCTATTCTTCCATTCGACATAAACAAATAATCATTACTTTCAATATTTCTAGCAACCATTTTAAAGAATAGGATGGGAACCAGTATCAATGTGAAATCTGCAATTAGGATGCTAGAACAGAAAACTAGAAAAAGCTTTGGTGGTTAGACACAATCTTAACAATTAACTCAACCAACTCTGGAGACTGCCCTACGCTGTACTACTTCACATAGGAATGTAGACACTTCTTTATCTTTACAGCAGTCCAAGATTATACTGCTGTTGGCAGCCAAAGCATACTCAACAAAACGAATCCATTCTCCATTGAGATTCCTGTAAAGTTATTTCACTAAAAAGATGATGGAATACATACAGGTTTTGCTATTTTATCCTGCCCTATATATTGTAGTATTTCCTTGACTTCAAAAAACTTTTTATGCCCAAAATTTTTAGATTACTTCCTACCCCAACCAATTACTAGACAAGAATGGTGGAAAATTTAACCTCTGTGACTCCAAAACCTGGTTGTCTTGAAGTTTTCCTCATCTATGTAAATGATACCTCCATACTTCCACTTGCTCCTGCCAAAAGATTTGGTAACAACTTTGACTCTTCCTCTTACATCCCACAAGCAATCCATCAGGAAATCCATTCAGTTATACCTTAAAAATATTTCCATATTATTTTTATGCAAGCTATTCTTAGGAGCTATATACTGAAGTATTTAGGAATAATAAGTCAACATTTTTCTATGAATTGGGGGAAAAATCTGAATGTGTGTCTATGCATACATACATATTTATACATATGCTAAATAGTTACAGGGACATAAAGCAAGTATAGCAAAACAATAACAATTGGTAAATTTAGGTGAAAGGGACGTGGTTGTTTATTTTACCATAATTTCAATATTCTATAGGTTTAAAATATTAGAATATAAAGTATAAGGGAAATATTATATAAAAATATACAATCTTTTCTAGAATCTAACTATTTCTCACCACTTCCAACAAGACTACTTGTTATTCTTAATAACTGTTTCCTTCTTCCTGGGCTACTGAAACAACCTTATAACCCTTCTCTCTGCTTCTGCTCATGAGCCTCTAGTCTATAATAAATTAGTTGTAGCCAGATTAATTACCTACAGAACTATATTACTTTGCTTTTATGCTTAAAAATCTTCCTCATTCAAATCTTATCTCATTCAAACTAAAAACCAAGATTCTGACCTTAGCTCAAAAGGGTCGCCCAGGTCACCTCTGACTGTTGCTCCTCCAGCTCTTCCTTTGGCCACTGCATGCCCACTACACTGACCTTCCTGCTATTCCTCCAAAAGAACACCCCACCTCCCTCTGTGTTGTCTTTACTTTTGCTATTCGCTCTATATAAGGTTTCTTATTTTAGAGAGCTACATGGTTTACTCTATCATTTCCTTCAAGTCTTTCCTCAAATGTGACCTCTCTGCCCAAAATAAACTTGCTCCCATGTAGCAGAGAGAGCTAGAACTCTACCAAAATATTTTTTCTATTCTGTAGTGTAGTTGTTGCTTGGCAAGAGGCAGCCCAGACACGGACTGCATTTCCCAAGTGCCCTGGCATCTAAAGGAATGTCTGTGATTACATGGTACTCAATGGAATGAGGGAAAGGGTAAAGTGAGGTTCGCCATCTCTATGCCTACTCCATAAAATCTCCTGTCGTGCTCAAGGTAACATTGGCAACCACACTTTGTATATAATAGAGCGCCCATTAGCCTGGTTCTCCGAATGACTTCAAGGAGCACATACGCAGGCTACAGATTGATGTTTCTCTTTCATTTTAATCTCTCTCTCTCTCTCTCTCTGTCCCCTCCTACCCATCTGTATGCCCAGCTCCTCATGAGTGGTGGTCGTGATGCAGCCTCCTACTGAGTGGTTACTGAGTGGTCGTGACTCTCGACTAATTAGCACATTCCCTGTTAATATATATATATATATATATATATATATATATATATATATATATATATATATATATATAATGCCATTTTATTCCTTCTCACATTCCTTAGAGATAAGTGTTACTTAGTAAATTCTTCAGGATCCAACAGATGTTAAATGGCTATGCCAGGATTTATGACCTGATGTGTCTGACTTTGAAGCCCTTTTGCTAAATACTTGAGAGTGATTTTCTGGTATGGTGAGATATGATGAGCCTAAGGATTAAGGTAACAGATATCTGTATGGAAAGGAGAGGATTGATTAGATTAAATGGTAAATTTGTGCTATCACTGGCAAATTTTGAAGAATAATTAGATATGGGAATAAGATACATTAATGTCAAAGATGACCTTGTTTTTAACCAGAATAATTATAATATCATTGGCAGAGATTACAAGAGAATAATGATTAAGATGATGGAGGTGAGGTGGACAATGATTTAAAATATGTTTCTCAAAACATTCATTTCTGATGAAGTGAAGTGTAAATTACATTACAGCAGTTGGAGAGAAAAGGCAAAATTGCAGAAATAGGAGAGAATAGCTCAGGACATATTAATAGGTTATATAAAGATGAAAGAGATATAAAATATAAAATTGCTCAGATAATGTACTTGTGCCTGTGTGAAGAGAAAAACCATAAATCCTTTCACTGAAAGATAGTTTATAAGATGTACTACCTGACAAGTAGCATGAATAGAGTAAATGATCTATATGATATTTGTGGTTGATATTAATATTATTTGGGGGGAAATTGTAGTATCTATATCCAATATTTTCTTCTGAAAACACCCTAGGAATAAAGATTTACATTTTTGTCTCCTCCAACAAGCCCTGAATTCTAGCCTTAATTTTCTGGTAGAACAACTCTTTAGTGATTAGACTTAAATGTTTTATATGTATAAAGCTAACTCATTGCTCAGGTAGAGTGTTAGGTCATATCCCCTCAGCCATAGGTAGCAAGATGGTACAACAAATGCTATTTCCACACACTGATATCAATGTGCCCTTCTTAGTCAAACACGACATACATTCTGGCTTTTGATCTTGCTTGCCCAGGTCCATCTGTCATGATGGCAGTGTGCCCATTCACAAGACATAGCTGGACGAAGGTACATAGAAAGGTTAGAAAGGCAGTTTGTTAAAATGCAAATGGGCATGCTAAGATAAGAAAATGCGCCCAATCCTTGCAGACACCACATCTGAACTGTGAACACTGAAAACATTTCACACCATTTAATCGGTACAAACAATAGCCATCAAAAAAGTTTAAAGATCCAGTTTGTTCTCCAATGTATTAATCACAAGTCTCTTTCATTAAAACTGCAAAACAATTAACTGATGACTCTTTAGCACATCACTTTAGAGCAGTAAGTTTAAGAGCAGTAAGTCCTTGTAAAAGGAAATTTTTCATAATAAAAGTTAATCTGTAAAAGTAGTAGTGCCAAAAAAAAAACCCCCCAGAAAACTCAAAATTAGTCTTTTTAAAAATTAAATATTTATTGCTAAAATTATTAAATATGTCCCCTATCCCCCCCCCCCCCACTAACTCACACCAGGTCTTTACCACTCTATTGTCTATATCCATGTATTATGCATACATGCATACAAATTCTTTGGTTGATCACTTTCCACCTACCCATCCTCCCCTGCCTTACAGTCATTTTGACAGTGACTAAATTATAGTGTTCAAACACTTGGCCATTCTGCATTCTTCAGCTTGTTCATATTGCTCTTTAGAATCATATTATTTCTTCACCTTGTTTTTCTATCATATGAGAACATAGGAATTCCACACTATAGAGATGTTACATAAATTCTAATGAAAATATAACCTTCACTTGAGTAATGTTTTACTGAAGACTCCAGTTGTCTGAGATATGACCCATTCCCCTTTCTTTAAAAAAAAAGATGTTCTTTATATTTGAATAGAATAATTACATAGATAGCCAGTTATCAGAAATAAGTCATTATTGTTGGTTTTGCTAAGTCATCAGAATTACATTTTATTGACTGAATAGCCATGAATTTCTGCCAAACTATAAGTTTTACTTATTTAACTGCTTTTATTTAAATTTCTGTTATTTTACATATGATTATAAAATTCACCTAAATTTCTTAGTGCACCAAACACATTTTTCATTTTCAGACTTATAGGAACTTTCCATACTCTTACTAACTAGCTTCTTTTCATCCTTTAGAGAACTATTTTGGATCTAAATAAACTTCTTTTATTGTCATTTCATCTCACTGAATTTCTTCATAGCTAATTATGTGAACAACTATTTGTTTACTAACTTGTTAATTATATCTCCTTCAACATATTTTAACTTCCATATCTAGGGTTAAAGTCTGTTTTGATACACTAGTTTATGTGCAGCATCTAACCCAATGTCTTATGCTCAATATTTTGAATGGATATATATATAAATTAAAGATCTTATATTAAGAAAGTATAATGAGTCTCTTTTCTTTCAATGTTTAAAATTGCTACGTCATGATTATAGATAATAGAGTCCATTCTAATTGGTTTAACCAGATAAACTCTATTATAGATAATAGAGTCCATTCTAGTTGGTTTAACCAGAAGAGCTCTTATTAAAGCTTGCTAGAGGCTTGGTGCATGAAATTTGTGCACAGGACGGGGGGGGGGGGGTGTCCCTCAGCCCAACCTGCACCCTCTCCAATCTGGGACCTCTTGAGGGATGTCCGATTGCCCATTTAAGCAGTCAGGTATCCTTCTCACAATCCAGGACTGCTGGCTCCCAACTGCTCACCTGCTTGCCAACCTGATCACCTTCCAATCATTCCCCTACCAGCCTAATCAACACCTAACTGCTCCCCTGCCTGCCCAATTGCCCCTAACTGCCCTCCCCTGCCAGCCTGGTCACCCCTAACTGCCCTCACCCGCAAGCATGGTCCCCCCAAATGTCCTCCCCTGCAGGCCTGGTCCTCCCCTGCAGGCCTGTGTCCCCCCAATTATCCTCCCCTGCAGGCCTACTTGCCCCCAACTGTTCTCCCTACAGGCCTGGTTCCCCCCCACTGACCTTCTCTGCAACCCAGTCCCCCCCTAACTGCCCACCCTGCATGCCTGTATGTCCCCAATTGCCTTTCCTTGCAGGCCTGGTCCTTCCCAACTGTCCTCCCCTAATGACCTGATCGCCCACAACTGCCCTCCCCTGCTGGCCATCTTGTGGCAGCCATCTTGTTTCCACATGGAGACAGCCATCTTTGACCTCATGGGGGTAGCCATCTTGTGTGTTGGAGTGATGGTCAATTTGCATATTACTTCTTTATTATTTAGGATTAATAATTTAAGTCCAGGGAACTAAACTTGATAAACAACAACCAAAATGACCCAGCCATAATATATTCCCAATGCTATCACCAGAAACAGCACTGCTCTTTGACAATTATGAAAAGCAAAGATTCAGACATTCATATATCAGATGTTGTAGGAATAAACCTCACAGACTATGTTCATGAAAGGGAACAACTAGTCTTTGTTCCCAGTGTTGATTTTTTGCCTTCCTATTTTTATTTATGTGTGTCTATTTATTGGAAAAATGTCTCATTAGGAATCCTGATGCACTGAAATCTAAGAAATGCAGTCTTTGGCTTTTTAGCCACTGTTCTAAAGGAAGGTATATGCTACCATCAAGATAACTTGGATTGAATGAAATAATTTACAATACTTTCCAGACTCTCTGTGACTGAAGAGAGCATAATGCAATCAAAGAATGGAAAGAAAGTCTATGCAGCTGACACACTAGAGAATATGCTCTCTATACACATCTTCTCACAAGATTCTTACCACAATCATCTACATCAGGTAATCAACTATTTGAACTGATCTATTTGACTATAAAACTGAATACCCCAAAATTCACCTGTATTTCTTTTACTATTATTGCCAAATATTAAACAGCAGAAACATTTAGCAACTACTTTCATATTACCACAGGGTTGGCAAAAGTACATTTATAGTTGTGAGTATACAAGTTTATTCTTATATTATATGTTTTTCCATATGAACAACTGTAAAGATACTTTTTTCACCCCTGTGTATAATGTGGAGAGGTAAATGGATATCTCAGGACCTTAATAACCTTAAAAAATTATCATAATATAAGAACTCATTTTCTAGTCTCTTAGCTGCCCTTAATTTCAGAAACTAAAGTTTAAAATCTCCATTATGCCCATTTGTAATGCCCTAAGTAGTCCCACATGATTGTAGAAAATTAGCCGTCAATGTTAGTTTGTCTTGTGGGAAACAGTCCAAAAGTATTCTGTTGGTCTACTTAAATTTGGTCATGCATAATTTACTGGAAAATCACTAGTGTCCTAATCAATATCTCTATCTACCTACTCACTAATCCAGTTCAAGAACTATGTGATTTACATGCAACAGACTCAAGCCTAGCCTTTGGCAAATTGAAATCAGTCTCTGGTATCTTCTCTGTTTACCAACTATCTTTTCCAAACTCAGACTGTGTTCTCATTAAATTTAAACCAAAAAATGACTTCAGAGTTGTTGTTTTCACATCCTCTCTATCAATGTGAGGAAATAAAAGGTTATAAAGAGTAAATGACTAACCAAAGGTCATCATATTAATGACAAAGTCAAAGCTAACAATCTATATCTAAAATATGCTGTTTCAAAGCCCATAAAACTGCCCATGGACCAGCTGTGAGTCAGGGTCAGTTCTATAACATACATCACCTGTTTAAAAAATAAAATAAAATAAAAAATAAACCTTGCCAGTGCATGATGGGATAAGTATGGTTATACCCATTCCATTTAGTTTCAGCTAAAGAAATACATATTTGCCTTAAATCAGCTTTGGAAAAATCATTGAGTCTAGTCTAGCACAGATACTAACCAGTTCTTTTCCTGAGCAAGTAACTTTATGTCTCTGAGACTTAAAAAGAAATTATTTATAAAACAATAAATTGAAAGCCTTTGAATTTCTTTTCAGATTAAGAAATTCATCAAGCAGTAGTATTTCTACTATACCCATTAAAGGTGACCGCCGATGACAAATTCACAATATTTTGCATATGACAACCATCTGTCCTAGTTTGACCAAGACTGTGTTAGTTTACTCTGTCATTCTCATGTAGTTATACACTTCCACTATAAAAATTATTTTGGTTTTAAATATAAGCTATAAAAATACACGTATACTTGTAGAAGAGGTTAATACTGAGTCAAGCTTATATATTTATAAGGCAAGTAGAGTAGTGATAATGATAACAATTTTTATACTTACAAGAGCAAAAAATATGCTTAGACATTTTTTCTAAGTTATGCCATTCCAAAATGCTGTGTTGTTGCTATGAGGATGATCTCTTGAGTCATATTGCTAGAATCAAACTTACCCACATATCCCAATGAATTTTCAGAAGCAGAACATATCTATGGAACAAACATTATCATATCAAAACATTAACACATTTCAGAAGCTCTTCTTGTGCCCTCTCTGGTCACATATCCCCTACAATGGCAACTACTATCTTGACTTCTACCACTACAGTATAGCTTTACTTGGTGTTGAACATTATGTAAATTGATTCATACTGTATACATTTCTTTGTGCCTGAATTCTTTTGTCTAACATTATGTTTGGAAAATTAATCAGCATTGTTTCACTCTCTGGACATCATTTCAGAAATGCATAATCCTTTTTGTCCACAAATACAAACAATCCTTATTGTTTGCACTATTTTTGTTTTACAAATTTGCAGGAAAAACAGAAATCATGAGTACTGAATCATTTACCTCTAAGAGAAATTCAGTTAGGTTCCTATAAGCCTCATATCACATTATTATTACTCAATCAATACTTAACCTTGTCTTATTTGTATTTCAGTTTAAAGACACCTTATTTAATATATTTTTACTTATTAATACTAAACTTAGCAGCAGCATTATAACTAATACCTGAATGAATACATATCCAACACATGTATTTTCTCTTAAGACATGCAATAGCTTTATTTCACTTAGAAATAATAGGCAGCATTTCAACACTACACCTAGGAATTACTTCAAACAATGAAATCAGCAACAAAAGGCACAAAAATATGCAAAACATGGCACTCAAAGACCATTTAAAGAACAGCTTTTTACATTATGAGAGCTAAAACCAAAAAGCAACTAAGGACAACTGTTTGACCTCAGTTGGTAATATAACATTAGGCAGCTCAGATTTTATTGTTGATGGGCACATGTGCATATCCTTGAATGACCATGAAAGAACCATAAGTATTAAATTTTAGTTACTAGGAAAATCTGCAAATACAGAATCCACAAATGAGGACTGACTATGTATTTTTTTTTTAATCTCTACTTTTTCATCATGTGAGGTTAAAGCAAGTAGACGACTGTCTATGAACTTGGAAGTGAGCTCCTACCAGGCATTGATTCTGCCAGTGCCCGGGTTTTGGACTTCCCAGCTTGCAGAATTGTGGAAGTAAATTGTTGTTTAATCTACTCATCCCATGGTATTTTTGTTATAGCAGCCCAAACAAACAAAGACCGTTAGCATTCATGTTTCCCACAGGTACCTCTAACTCAATGTATCACCTCCAAACTCATGTCTCCCTTTGCATGCAATCTTATTACCCAAGATAGCAATTTGGGAGTTTCTCGATCTCTCCCTTTTCCTAAACAAGTTAATTTTATCTGTAACCTAATTCTATTGATATATGTGGGTTTTCTTTTTCTAGTCTTCCTTTTCTTCATCTAAACTTTCACCACTAGCTCAGTTTCCATCATTTCTTACCTAAATTCATGCCAAAGTCTCTTAATTGCTTCCTCGTTTCCCAGGAATTGCCATTTGTTTTCTTCTTACTGTTCCTGAAAGTTAAGATGTTCAGATAGCTTAAGAGTTAGTGGAAGCACACAGATGTCATATTTAAGACCCCTAGACTCTCTTGCTTGAAAATAAAATTCACTAGCATCGCTCTTGTGTGTCTGTCTCAATGTCACCCCCAAATATCCCCCCACATTTTCTTAGATTCTAATATAATTAAACTATGGAAGTTATTATTTTAGTTTTAAATTTTTCCTTTGAGAATACAAGAGAATATACTGGGAGCTGATTTTTTATTCCAGGGCTAGTTTTCCACTAACCTTTTTTACATTATAGCATGTGTTATAGAGTATGTTAAATCCTTTAAAAACAAAAAAAACAAAAAACCACAACCTGTTTGTCTTTACCATTACTGTATGATTTTCTTAAAGGCAAAAAGGCTTTCCAATTTTATTTATGTGGCTTAATTGATTATCATCAATAAGTATATAAAATAATAAATTGACAATGAAGAAAATTTCCAATTTTGTGGGTACCAATTTTTGTCTTAATTATTCCCACACACCAAAATATAAACCAAAGCAAAGGCCAACTTCCAAGGGCATCTTTTACATTGATTTTCCTTTGTACAAGACTCCTAGAATTTTCATGTTCATATAATTGTACTTGCCCAGTCTAATTACATTTTAAACCAGAGAGGTAAAACTTAACAGTTTTAGGGAGAGAAGTCTTTTGTACTAAGTATTTCTGAGACACTTTAGACAAAGGAATAAACCTTTTTTCTTTTAGAAATTTGTTTTAATCCATTAAGCCTAAATTTCTATTTACCTGCTTTTCCATTGTTCCAAGTTGTTTCAATCCCTTAGTGTCTGTTTTTAAATTAAAACTCTAAATGGACCACTAGGTTTAAACTCTTTCCAGTTAGCATTTTCTTAGCTCTGGAAGTTGATTTAAATTGGTAGAAATCAGCAATGCTTCCAAACAAGATAAATGATTAGGGACAATAGCTAGTTGTTCTCTCATGTAACATAAAATAATACAAGCAAAACTGTGGAGGGAGAAACTTTTGTAAAAAACAGGAAGAAGTATTACTAAAACATATTACATAATAAATATATTTTACAAGCAATTAATACTATAGCCTAGAGCCAAATTCTGGGGATATTTAGGGCTTTGGGAGATTGAGTATTCATCATGAGAATTAATTCCCTGGAAACTTCAATCTCCTTAAGGTCTTAGAAGATTTCTATTGCCTCCATTTTCTCATCTCTCCCCAAAAGAATATTAAACTCTCTCCATTTAAATGCTGGAGATCTGATGCATGATATTCATGCAAGGGGCTTGGGCCCCACAGTGGTGGCAGCTGCCTCTGCCTCCGCTCCCACCCACTGCGGCATCATCCCGAAGGAATCTGGAAGGACATCTGGTCTAATTAGCATATTACACCTTTATTATTATAGAAGTTAATCTGGCCTGGTCACCACCATGATTTCTTCCCACTCTCATGTAACATGAAGTCTCTGCTACATTCCTTTAGGAACTCTCCTGTCTAAGTCGTCCATGACACCAAATTCTGCCCTTTCTGATTCTTTTTTTTAATTGCTTGATTCCTGGTATGCACATACTTATCACTTAAACTGCTTTCTTTTTGTTGCCATATCCATAAATATTTGTACAGTATTCACTAATGCATCATCCTCCACAGCTCTTCATTCTTCATTATAAATTTTATCACTGTGAAATCTCATCTACTTTTGCATATTCAACTACCACAGATATGCTTGAGGCTCTTTCACAAAACACATAGCTATATTTAAACTATCTATAAATTCTCTGCTGAATGACTCACAGACATCGCCAATTCAACATACCCCAAAATTAGTTTTCCGTTTTTCTTTGGGGAGGCATTAGAGTGTGGTGATTGATTAAAAGCTTGGTTCTGGAGCAACTCCCCACCCATGCTGCCCTCCCAGCTCTAGTTTATCACCTGGAGCAATTTTTAAACTTGCTATGCCTCAGTTACCATAGCTGCAAAGTGCAGAAAGAATAGTACTAACTTCATAAAGTCAGCATGATGTTTCAATAGCTTAATCGATATAAATTGATTAGAACAGTACATGTTAAACAACTCATAAAAAAGAGCCATTTTTATTGTTTATATTGTAAATTTCCCTTTTTCAGTGAAGACCATCAATATCTTCCCATATGCCCAAGATGAGACCTTGCACTAATTCTATCAAAGTCCTCACTGTCCAGATATCCAGTTGCTTACTAAATACTTCCTCTTCCACTTCCAAACATGTCTTGTAGATGTCTTTTCTCCATCCTATTGTTAATGCCATAATTCCATCACTTATTTCTAACACATTTTTTTAAACTGTGTCCTCTATATCCATAATCATGTCCTCTATATCCAGTCTTTCTTCTTCCATGAGTGTGCTATTTCTCAAATACAAGCTAATTCTGTTACTTTTCAAAACTAGTTTTACTGATTATTATAAAACAAATTCCAAACTTCATAACATGGTATATAGGTCATAATCTGATCTTTTCCTAACCATTAGTCCCTGTTGCTATCAGTGCTTTTCACTTGAACCATGACCTTGTAAGCCCTCCATGCCTCACCACTGTCTAAAGAGCCTTACCTGCCTCACAAAGTCAAATTTATTCTGTAGGCCCCATTCAAAAAATAGCTTTTTTTTCTATATAGCTCCCTGACTCTCTGGACCACCCACCCACTCTCACTCAGAAAAGTTACTTGCTTACCTGTATTTTTCACCCTATTAAAATGATTTTCATATTATAGTATCGTTATTTATTTTTCTATTTATTTTGCTCTAAGACTTTGGTCTTCTGAAAAGACATAAAGAATGACTTCAGTATAATTTAGTAACTAATAGATCATTTGGCATTTTATTATTACATCTGTAATTAGTTGATGATCTGGATTAATCAAAACAAATAGTCCCAAATTTAAACAAGAGCTCAAACACAATATAAGTTTATTGCTTTCTCAAAAAAATGTTTCATGCCACTAGTCAGGCTCTGCTCCACGCATTGATTTAGGGACTCATGTTGTCTGGAGTCTTTAACTCATGGCTATAAAACTGGTCATGGAAAAATCACCCAACTGACAAAAAGGGAAGAACGTGAAACCCCCCCCCTTTTTTTTTTTAATTACAAATCACTTATGCTCATACCATATTAGCTAGAATTTAGCCACATGACTACACCCAATGCAAAGGAGGCTAAGAAGCACAATTTTCTGTTGAGGACAATAATTCTGGTGTGTAGGTGCTAGAATTTATTGCCACAGAGACATGGTAGACATAAGCACACACATAAAGAGAATTACTTGAATGGCAAACTAGTGCTTCAAATCATAATTTCCATGGAACTTTTCTTAGAATACACATGCCTAAGCCACTTCTGAAATCTTCTACACCTAAATATCCAACTACAGCGTTAAGAAATCTGAATTTTGTAATTCTTTCTAGTTACACAGTTGATTTTGCTGTACAGACAGGGTAATCATTGTACAGGTATTAACTAGTTTATCGAATAGCCATTAGAACATTCAGAAATGGAAGTAGTCATTATAGCACAGACTAAATCAGAAGGTTCAAAAAAATAGGTTAATTTCTAAATAGAACACATTAGTTGATCTATGTCATTAAAAAACTCAGTAAAATAAATGTTAGATTCAACACTTCATTGTTTTGTTTATTTTCTTAAATGTCATCTTGTAACAAATACATGCTACACATAATGAACTGAGTGCAGACTCTCAAAGAGGACTTTTTATTTTCTCCAACAGCACCTCCAACAATAATTAATACTTTGGGGGTCAATAACTATCAAAGGATCAGCTTCTATCATTTTCCTTTTGCTTTGCACTAGGTTTGATTACACATAAATTAGTGAATGGCTTGAGAAAAAGGATAAGAGGCTTTACTTAACTGGTAATAATAGCCCCTTTGGTTACATTATCCATATGCAAATAAGCCTTCATATTTGTTTCAGCTTTAATCTGTGTTCCTCAATCACTTAAGGGCCACCTAATTAGTTTATAACCTGTAATCATTTTAGCCTTTCATTACCCAATGTGAAAATATTTATTCACAAGTGGTAATGATTAGCGAAGTCATCCAGAATGCTTCACTTGCCTATTCTCTGTTTGCTAAGTTGTCTGGCCTTCGGTCAGTTACCAGGAATACATTTCAAATTTGCACACAAAATGCAATTTTTAAAATAACTAATTAAGCATAAGATAAGTTGTTATGTACCATCCAAATAATATTGGTTACTATACTGAAAACTATGAATCAGTAACAGGTTTATTTGCAATAGCAAAAATGAGGTATTCAAATTTGCAAAATGATTATTTTATTTTTTGTTATGAGCTATGTCAGAGACTTCTACAGCATCTCTTTTTAAAATATATATATTGATTTCAGAGAGGAAGGGAGAGGGAGAGAGAGAGAGAGAGAAACATCAATGATGAGAGAGAATCATTGATCGGCTGCCTCCTGCACAGCCCCCACTGGGGAATGAGCTATAGCCTGGGCATGTGCCCTTGACTGGAAATGAATCAGGGACCCTTCAGTCTGCAGGCTGACACTCTATCCACTGAGCCAAACTGGCTAGAGCTCAATAGCATTTCTTGACATGGGAACATTTTACTCAGATCTATACTGCTGTTTGGATTAGTCCCAAACTTACACACAGATGGGATAGGTCAGGTCCTTTGTGAAAACACTGGTAAGATATACTTGTTTCATAGAGATGTGATATTGATTTGTCATTGAAGTTTTAAGACTTACATGGCAATGGATTTCTACTTTTTAATCTAGATGATACTAAAACTGTGATTATAGAGACACTTTTTGTAAAAGGCTAGATGTTAGCAATAATGAAAAGGCTAAAGGAAATTGTAAATAAGATTACTGTAATAGAAGAGAATCACATTTATAGTACATCTACGTATCAGGCTTTAGAACAGTGTTTGTTTTGTTATTGTTTTTTTTTTTAAAAAAAAAAACTGTTGCAGTTATGGTGAAATGAGCCAGAAATAATATCTAGGGAGACTAAATAACACTCTGTTGAAACTTGAGGATGTAGAAGGACTTTAGTTTCCTCATTTAAAGATCCAGTCTTCAGTTTTGCAGTTCCAGAAATTTTGGACCAAAGAACTGAGCAAGTTCACAGAATTTACTCTTGAAAATAAGGCACAAATGGTAAGTGAATAATAGAGTCAAACTATTTTTTTTTCAATAGCTACAGGTGCATGAGTACAAAGCAATTAAAGGGATTAAAAATATTTTCCAGAATATCATATGGGAAGTATATATATTATTATTATTCATATATTATTGGTACAACTACTTATTAAAACTGTCACTGTATACGAAAATTGATTATAATAGACTCAACCAGCCAGCAAGTCCACCTTTAGCTATTTAGCTAACAATAATGTATGGATATGATCAACAACAACAACAAAATGTCAAAAATGCTCATAGCAGCACTATATGTAAGAGTCAAAAACTGAAAGCAATCCAAATTCCCAACAACACCAGAACTGACAAATTGCAGTATATTCATACAATAGAATATTAAACAAAACAGAAATCATATGAGCAAACAAGTTACTATATAAAACACCATGAATAAATACATGAACATATGGTGAGCAAAAAACTGAGACATAAGGAAGGACATTTTTGTATGATTCCATTATGCAAGTTTAACCAAAGGCAAAATTCACACATGGTATTAAGAGTAAGGGTACAGATTCCTTTGAGAACATGAGGGGGCTTCTGGGACGCTGATAATATTTAACTTATTGATTGAGATTCTGAATATTCATATATACGGTGAAACATACAGTGAAATGTTTTAACTTGTTGAAAATTTACTGAGCTACATATTCATGATTTGTATACATCAATAAACTGCTTTAACAAATGTTAATAACTTTGGGAGTATGTGGATGTAGGAAGGAAAACAGATAAAACAAAATCGACCATGAGTTGATAATTATTAATGGGAGTGATGCAAACATGACAGTTCATCACACCATGTACCCTTCTTTTGTATGATTTAGTGTTCATAATTTTTAATGAATACCTAGAAATTAAATACTTCGAAAAAACATAGTAGTCTTTGCGAACTGTGTTAGGCATTTATCTGAGCTCTATACAACCTCAGGAGCACAATTCATTAAAAATGATAAGTTAGACTTTATAAAATTAAAAACTTCTGTCCTTTGTTTTTTTTTTTTGTTTTTTTTTTAAATATATATTTTATTGATTTTTACAGAGAGGAAGGGAGAGAGATAGAGAGCTAGAAATGTCGATGAGAGAGAAACATCGACCAGCTGCCTCTTGCACACCCCCCACCGGGGATGTGCCCGCAACCAATGTACATGCCCTTGGCCGGAATCGAACCCGGGACCTTTCAGTCCGCAGACCGACACTCTACCACTGAGCCAATTCGGCTTTGGCAAAACTTCTGTCCTTTGATAGATTCTGTTAAGAGAATAAAAAGACAAGATATCACTAGGAGGATTTATTTGTTAACCATGTATTTAATATAAGAGGTTTATCCAGAATGCACAAATAATCCTCAAAACTGAATAATAAAATTATAGACAAAACAACCTAAAAATGGGCAAATTATTCAACAAAGATGACAGAGGGATGACAAATAAGCTCATGATGCCCAACACCATTGCACATTAGGGAAACACAAATTAAAACCATGAGATGCCACACTACACATCTATAGAAATATAAAATTAAAAATATTGAATCTGCTAATGTTAGTGAGGATGTGGACGACTAGAACACTCTTACATTGCTGAGAATGTCAAATGTTACTAGTTCTGGAAAACGCATTGGAAGTATGTTAAAGCATTATATATACCTACCTTTTAACTCAGTGTTTTCAGTTTCAGGTATTTAAAGAAAGGGGGAAAAAGGAGAAGCGTGTGAGTGTGTAAAGACTTGTACATAAACATTCAGAAAGTTTTATATGTAATAGCCCAACACAGGAAATAACATAAAAGTCAGTCAACAGGCAGATACATAGAAACACAGTGGTAAATCTGTAAAATGGAATATTAGTCCACTGCAAAGAAATTAATGAACATGGGTATGCATGCAATATAGATAATCTCAAAATAATGATATGCTTTTTAAAAATCATCTTTATAATTCCATTCATGTTAAATTATAGGAATGGAGTAATGACGTTAATTAGCCTGGATGCTGAACCATACCCAGCTGCAACATAGAAGGGAAGTTCTAAACACTGGCCTTGCTTTTGGCTCTGCTGGAACCCCAGCTTCCCCTCCTTCATGACTGGTTTCAGGGGCTTGGAACCTTACAACATGAGGAATGTAACTCCATGCAAATGAAGCCTTTTCCTATATCTCATTCTCCCATGGGGGCTGCTCAAAATTCTTATTCAGTAGTACCTCATCAACCTCACTCTCAGGAGCGATGGGGAAATTTGATTCTCTGGTAAGATTACTACTTTGTTACAATCATTTGCATTTTTGATGACACATTTCTGAAAATACATTACAAAAACACTTGAAGAGGATGAAATACTAACCTCTATGTATGGCAACATATATATATATATATATATATATATATATATATATATATATATGTATATGTATTCTTATTCTTTACAGCAAATCAAAAGCATGTTTGTTTCAAAATATTGAAAACAAATATTTGGAGATTTAGAAGACTCATAGATGTGAATCACCATACTCCATTTATTTCACTCATATGTTAGGTAAGAGGTAAAAAAAAAAAGACCAGCTATATGATCACGTTTCCAGAACCTCCCTACCAGCTATAGCTGCTGTGTGGCTTTGGGCGATTTGCAGCCAAGTTTCCACCCATTAAAATCTGAGACAAGAACTAGATGTTCTCTAAGTTATATTAAAACTTAAACATTCTCTCCTGACTATATTACTTTTCCTATTTAAATAATATAAAATTAGCACAACTTTGATAATTAATTTTATCCCACAAAATTAGCACTCTGTAGGATGATAAATTAGTCTATGCCAACCACATTCACAGTGCCTACTATTGTAGAGACGTAGTGAGTTGGCTTTTTCAGGTTAGTTGTTATAGGATTAATACTGGGCTGGGCAATTTTGAGTTTTGTTCTTTATTTTCAGTGCACAGGCTCAAAATTATCAATTCAGCCAAAAGAAAACAAATCCCTGGGATTAGATGAACTCTATAAAATTTAAACTCTGTAATGATTCTCTCTTTTCTGCAGCAACAAATTCTCTTATGACAGCAGTGCTGGAGGCATACAAACAACCTTGAATAAAATAAACCCTCTCCTATAATCACTACCTCATTTCCCTCCTCATTGGTCCTAGTATCACTTCTCTGTGTTTACATTATGTGGCCACTCAGCAGTATTTGGCCATCCTTTCTCTGCTGTACTTTATTTTTCTTCCAAAAGTCCAGGATGCCTCTTACCTAGCCCTCTTCTTTCACTGCCTACTCCTCCTCAGTCTGCTGTGCTGGCTTCACTCCAAGACCTTATCCTGTTCCTGGACATGACCCAGAACCCATCCTTTTCTCCATATCTTTGTTGACAATATCATTTACCCCATGGTTTTAAGTACAATGGTGTATATTTTTTTTTTTTACCTCCATGCAAATACATTCAGGCTTAAGGTCTTTCACGTGACACTAAATTCTTCTATACCTGGCTGTCTACTTGATATATCTGTCTGGGTTTCTAATAGAACTATCTTTACCCTACTCCAGCCCCACTCATGGACTTAACCTCTCATCGTCTTTGCACTTCTCACCAAGCCATCATCTCTCATCTAGATCAGTGGTTGGCAAACTGCGGCTCACTAGCCACATGCGGCTCTTTGGCCCCTTGAGTGTGGCTCTTCCACAAAATACCATGTGCAGGCGCACATGTTCAGTGCGATTGAAACTTTGTGGTCCATGCCTAGATGTCAGTTTTTGGCTCTTAAAAGAAATTTCAATCCTTGTACTGTTGATTTGGCTCTGTTGACTAATGAGTTTGCTGACCACTGATCTAGATAATTGCAAGAACCTTGTAATCTCTAGGCTTCCACTCTTTCCCCCTCTAATCCATTCTTAAAGGAGCAACCAGAAGGACTTTTTCCAAATACAAAGTAGATTATATTATTCCTTTGATTAAAACCAAACAAAACCTTCCCTTTATACTTAGAATAGAGTTCATGAACATACAGTAGCTATCCTCTGCCAATTTCCGCCCACATCTACTATTGCTCTTCTACCCCATGCTCAGTGCACTAACTTACTGACATTCTTTCTGCTCTTCAACTATATCAACGCCATTCAAATCTTAGGACCTTACCCTGGGATATTTAAATGACTGACTCCTCAGAATTATGTAATCAGTTTAAATATTATCTCCTCCAGGAGGCTTTATCTGTCCATTTATTTTAGCACATCCTCCTGTTTTATACTCAACACATCATATTCATTATTTTGTAATTATCTATTTGCTAACTGTCTGCCTACCCCACTAAATATAAAATTTAGGTAGAACCTTGTCTATCCTCCTCCATTTTTTACTCCTAATGCTTAAAACAGTGTTTCCCTCATAGGAGACTTTTCACACATGTGGAAGGAAGGAAGTGCAAATATCTGTAGATCTGGCCATTCCCAATAGGCATGAACCAGCATCAGATAGTTGAGCAGAGTTTAGATACTCTTTTCAGGAAATTAATGAAGTGACAGCTTGGCTTAGGCTAAGAGGAGATATATGTAATTTGATCATTAACAGAACTTAATAATTTTTAGTGCCTATGAGCATCTTGGGACTTATGAAGCCTGTGTCGTCTCCCCCACACCAAAGCAACTCTAACAGGGAAGCAGCCACTAGAAACAACAGGCATGAGGGAAAAGCAGTCTGGAGGTCAATAAACTGCTGGCCTGTTAAAGCAAGCACATACTGTGACTTCTTAGCCAGGTAAGTCTGTGGCTCTGATCTAATTTGAACAGGAAGAACTGAATAAGACAAGCCGGTCCTCCCATTTCTACACAGATTGCTCTAAGCTCAGTTTTGGAGAGCTTCAGGCACAGGCCTGACAGTTCCGTTATTTCAGAGGTCATTTATGTGGATACAGCACAAATCCTGGGATTTGCACTCAGGCTATATTTCCTAGGCCGATAGTGAGTTCTTCTATTTTTGAAATATCTAGAATTGACGCCAATCATTTATGGCAGGCATATACTTAAGGATTATTGGTATTCTAGGACACTATTTCCATAGGAAAATTCTGAAAAGTTACCAGGGTTAGTCTTAGGTGTTAGAGACCCTATGTGATGAACTCCCAGTGTCAATAAGCCCAGCCAAACCCCTTCCCTGATGTGTAATGCCTGGCCACACTTTGCAAAGGAAAACACTGGCAGAGAAAGGCTAGTCTTTAGAGGCCTGCATCTTCCAGGTACTTGCTTGAATAATCATCAGACAGAAGCTGCATCCCCAAGGGTTCCAGGACATTTGCCTACTGGCATTCTCAACCCTATGGATGGCTCACCGTTAGACCACCATTTCCTTAACCTGTTAACTGAGCGGGACCAATAAATACGTAAACATAAACACTATCGGGAACGGGTAGGACATATGAATACGTCCTTGAAATATATGTTGCGCCCTGAGAGGGACGGTATATATATATATATATCATATATTTTATTGATTTTCTTACAGAGAGGAAGGGAGAGAGATAGAGAGCTAGAAACATCAATGAGAGAGAAACATCGACCAGCTGCCTCCTGCACACCCCCCACCAGGGATGTGCCCGCAGCCAATGTACATGCCCTTGGCCGGAATCGAACCTGAGACCTTTCAGTCCGCAGACCGATGCTCTACCGCTGAGCCAAACCGGCTTCGGCTGTAATCTTTATAATTGTTTGTAAAATTTATAATTTTTTAATTCGATGTTTTCATTTTTTTGTTGGTATTCTTTTCTATTTGTTTGTAATTTTGTATTTTACTTTGTGCTTTATATATAAATAAATGAAAAAATATATATTTCATTTATTTTAATTAAGTATAAATAAAAAAATAATAATATAAAATTACATCCGCTGGGTGTGACGTACTGACACGTCCTAGTGAAAGAGTATGCGCCCGTTGTACGTTGCGTAATTAAAAAGGGAACTCCCCAGTTAACAGGTTAAGGGTAACAGGGCATGGACATCCATCTTTGTTTTCACTGAGAAATTCTCTTCCTCTCCTTATTCTTTTCCTCCCCAGTAAAATGAACCTGCTAATGACACAGTTCTTTAACAAGTCTACCCTCATTTATCAGTACATGTGATCTCATTTGGTTTCTTTAATTATTCTCCACTTTGCTAATTGTGATTATCCTGAGTACCACAATTTATCATATTTCTCTACCTCTTAAAAGACTCATTTGCAGTTCTTGTTCTTTCATGGGTTCTTATTAGCATTTTTAATTGCATCTGCTTTAGAAGAACTTTCATGCTTCCCTCTTCTTCTCCAAGCATAGCAGTATTTATCTTTAATGTCCTTAATCATTTTTACTAATTTATGCTATTCTCTGTTGCCTTTGTAAGTGTATTTCCTTAATCTAGGCCTTTCTACAAAAGAAATTTAAGTTTGTGATTGATTTTCTGTTAAGACAGTAATGGCATGAATGTCACCTTGTAGGAAAGTTAAAGCAGATAACTTAAATGTTCATTTAGTAACTAATAAAATGCACTGGACTCAATTCAATGAGTTAGATTAAAAACAGGCCCCAAATAAATAAGTAAATAACAACTAAGTTCTACAAAAGAAACATTTATCTTACAGAACTCAGCATGCAATGTTTCTAATTTATCTTTCTTGACTTTTACCCATATCTATATTCCAGAAACATATCATTGTCACTAACAATATTTAGGATGTTTTTTTAAGTGGTGAGAAAAACCATAGATGAGTTTCTAGATAAAATATATACCATCATATAGATATAATAAGATACATAGAATTATACTGGAATATTCAATATGCCTTAAGAAGTCAGCAAAATTTCTTCAAACTAGAAAATCATGGAAGACTTTGGAGAAGAGGAGACACTTGAGTTGGACATTTAATAATATTTGAAATATTTGACATTGAGAGGAATATGATTGCATGTATAATAAGAAAACTAATCTTATAGGGAAAACACCAGTTGAAGACTATTATAATAGACTAAACTAAGCATGAACTGAGGTACTAGGAGGGGAAATGGAAAGAAGTTTGATTTAATGCTAAATTTAGGAGATAAAATAAAAATATTGGTAACTAATTAAATAAGAATAAGGCATAAGCCAAAGCAAATCCAAGATTCTACAACCAAATAACTAACAATAAAAACAAAAACATCAAACATTTACAAACAAGTTGCTAAAATTTAAGTGCCCCAAATGTATTGATTTATTTAATTCTAAAAACCATTCCTATGCAGCTAAGAAACTAATGTGCCATTAATAGAAATTAAAAAATGTGATGGGGGAATAGATTTGGAGTGAAGTATAAGGAGCTCTGTTTTAATTTTGTGGTTTTAGATATAGTTTTACTCAAAATAGGGTAAGCTTTGCTGCAGCAAGTTGTCCATCATATCTTAGAAATCAAACACAATTGAGGTTTATTTTTTCATGTGAATTAAATGTCCCACACAGATGTCTGGGGACTCTGCCTATATAATCCCAGGCTGATGAAGGCTCTGCCCTCTTTGGCTAGTATGTGAAACCCAGAGCCTCTTAAGTTTCCACAGAAGCAAAAAATAGGAAAGGAGTAGGCACATACATTTTACTGCTTCAGCCCAGACAGAACTGACATCATTTCCACTCACAATTCTCTGAACAGAACTAACCACATGGTTTTAACATAATTGCAAGGGGAGTTAGGATATGTAGGGGAACATGTGTACTATTTGGTCAGCATCAAATTCACTACTTGGTGAGCCACAGACACCATCTGTTCCTTTAAAAGACATGGCAGGGTAATAAAAATGGGGTCCAGAATGAAGTATGGGGTCGAAACTAATTTTTCCAACTATGCTAACTTATTTATAGGTCTCAAATATCACCATTTTCTTCATTGAACTCTATATTTCACCATTTGCTGAAAATTCCTTCTCATCTTTGTCTCTATAGTTAATTCTTACTCATTCTTCAAAATATAATTCAATATATTAAAAAACAGTGCTATGGTAATTGGTTATCTATATCATAGAGAAAACACTCATCTCAATAAAAATGTATTGTTGGTAAAAATAACAGTAAGTATCAATTCAAAAGATATGAAACACTAAAAGAAAACAAGTTAATATTTTGAGTAAGGTATAGGACAAAAACACAAAAAAGATCACTTGATCTAACTACATTTATTTCCAGATAAAAATATATTAAAAGATAATTATGAATAGGAAAAACACTTCAGAAAATGTAAATATTAAAAGTATTTAATAAATCTAAAATAAAAATTACAAGCCAACTCATTAAATAAATATAACCACAAAAAATCTTTAAAAATATAAAAAAGCTTACTATTAAAGAAGTTTAAAAATGCACATGGCAATGAAGTTTATTTTTACACCTCTAAAATTGGTACTCAGAATTCTAGAGAATATTTTTGAAATATATTTATTAAATTCATTATTTCATTTCACAAATATTTGCATACCTACTCTGCATATAACACTGTGTACATACATCAAATAAAATAATAATAAAGAAAAAAGTTGCCTTCATGAAACTACACTTTAGTTGATGTCTCAGTTTGGGTTCCCTCAGTAGCAGATCCTGAGTAAAGTACTTGAGTGAAAGTAATTTATTTAGAAGTAGATGATTTATTTAGAAGTAGATGGAAGGTATGATAGTAGGCAATTAAATTAGAGATAAGAAGGCTGCCAATCAAAGATGAATTGTTATGTCAATTATCATGACGGGTAACTCTCACTTAGTTTTGTACAGAAATTCTGGGAGAGAATACAAAAGACAACCTTGAGAATTATCCACAAGAAGACTGAGAGAGCTGCCATATTTTTAAGACTAACATAAGTTGGTTGAGAGCTGCTTTGAAAATGTTAATTTCTTTGCACATTCAGTCTGCCACATGTAGAACAGCCTACTACATATCCAAAGGAAAGACACAGAGCCCAGAGATGCAGACATTGGCACTTGGATAAAGGGTCTACTAAGTGTAACTAGGATATTGAGAGATATACTGTATTAAAAAAGAATAAAGAATAAGCATTAGCCCAGCTGGTGTGGCTCAATGGTTGAGCATTAACCTCTGAACCAGGAGGTCATGGTTCTATTTTTAGTCAGGGCACATGCCCAGGTTGCAGGCTTGACCCCCAATCCCCAATGTGGGGCATGCAGGAGACAGCTGATCAATGATTTCATCATTGAGGTTTCTGTCTCTCTCTCCCTTCCCCTCCTCTCTGAAATCAATAAAGATATTTTTAAATAATAAAAAAGAATTGTATATCATTATATAAAAATAAGTGACAGATGACAGTAAATGCTGTTGGTATAAAGAAAAGAAGTAGAGTAAGATAAGAAGAATTGGTATATCCAGGCAGAGGGAAAGCCTACTTCCATTATTAAATGGATTGAACAGGGTAGGTCCCATTGGAAGGATGGGACAAGACTTGAAGAGAAATAAGCCAAATAGATATCTTTGTGGAATTGTTATAGGCAGAAAGGAGGTTTAATCAAGGAACCACGGGATTTTGCCTGGGAAGTTTGAGGGACAACAATGAGGCTAATGTAATTGCAATATTGGCAACAGAGGGGAGGATAGGTAATGAGTTGGTTAGGGAAGGAGAGTGTGTAGGACCTCAGAGGACTGGTAAGGTTGTTTAGTGTCATGAAAATGGGGATCCACAGCAGGGTTTTGAATAGAGGGAGACATAAAATGTTTCCTCTGACAAAATGATTGCTCAGAACTTTCCTCTCTGATCATAAGAAAGTAACTAGTGTCAGACTTACCCTCCTGGAATAAACAAATAAAAAACTAGACCAAATAGATGAGGTAACTGCTTTCATACATTAAAGAACAGGCAGCACAAGACCATAAACATTGAAAAAAGGAAATTTATAAGCGCTCATAAAAACACTTAGGAATGAATTTAATGAATGTCAAGCACAACCTCTACACTAAAAACTACAAAGCACTGTTAAGAGGAATGAAAGAAGACCTAAATAAGGGAAAATATATACCATGCTCATGGATTGTCAAGCTCAATATTGTTGAAGTGTCACTTTTCTCAAATTAATCTTTCCAATTCAATATAGTCCTAATCAGAAGCCTGATAAAAATGTTGGTAGCAACCCAGAAGCAAATTTAAAGTTTATATATAAATGCAAAGCTATAGCATAAACAAAAAGACTTTAAAAATTGTTTGTTTCCAACTTTATTGAGATATAATTGACATATAACATTGGGTAAGTTTAAGGTATATACCATAGTGATTTGATCTATCTATATATTGTAAAAATGATCAGAATAACATTAGTTAACACATCCAACATGCTTACAATTTGTGTGTGCTGAGAACTTTTAAGATATACTTTTAGTGACTTTTAAATATACAACACAGTAATGCTAACTATAATCATTATACTGTATATTATATTCCTAGAACTTATTCATGTTGTAAATGGAAAATTTTTATACATCTATAATAATAAAAGCATAATATGCTAATTAGACAGACGTCTTTCTGGAAGGCCTGTAGGACAAAGCTTAGGCTGCAAGGGCCACGCCCCTTTCTCAAATTCCATGCATCAGGCTTCTAATATATAGAGAGCTTTCACTCCCTGATTTTAAGAATTTTTAAAATGATATTACAATCACACAGAGAAGTATTGGTGTAAGGAGAGGAAAAAAAATAAATAAACCCAAATAGTTCAGAAATAGAATCTCCAGAAACTTGATTTCCATCAATGATGCAACACAAATCAGTGGGGAAAGAGAATTCAACAGATGATACTGGAACTACAGGATAAACATACAAAATAAGATTTAAAAAAAGACACCTCACACAATATATAAAAGTTAATTTGAAATAGATCACAGACTGACCCATAAAACCTAAAAATATAAACTTTAGGTGGAATCTATAAGAATATATTTATTACATTGGAGTAGAAAAAAATTTCCTTGAGAGGCTATTTAAAGCTATGACCATTTAAAAAAATATAACTTTGGTTTCATCAAAAGCAAATACTCAGATTTCTGTTTAAAGATGAAGTATCACTACTTTGGAAAACTAATCACCTACCCTATGTCCTAATAATTTCACTTTTAAGTATTCATTAACTCAAGATAAATGAAGACAACTGTACATAAAAATGTTATACAAGAATGTATGTAGCTGCTTGATCCATAATAGTCACAAACTAGAAATTACAGAAATGTCCAACAAGTAAATGGACAATATAGATGGTACATGTATACATTATAATACTACTGAGCAGTTTACAAATTAACATCTAATTTAATCAACAACATGGGACAGTCTCTAAAATGTTACTTTAAACACACAAAAAAATGAACTATATTGTAATTGAACAATAAATGTGACAAGAAGGAATAAACTATCATTATATTTGAATAACATCTAAAATAACAAGAAATGTCTGTGGCCCAAATTTCCTTTTTTTTTTTTTTAATATATTTTATTATTGATTTTGTACAGAGAGGAAGGGAGAGAGATAGAGAGTTAGAAACATCGATGAGAGAGAGAGTCATCGATCAGCTGCCTCTTGCACACCCACTACCGGGGATATGCCTGCAACCAAGGTACATGCCCTTGACCGGAATGGAACCCGGGTCCCTTCAGTCCCGAAGCCTACGCTCTATCCATTGAGCCAAACGGGTTTCGGCCCAAATTTCCTTTTATTGCAAATCTACATAAGAAAGGCAGAAGATGGCTCCGGAGTACTTTATAATGTCCTTTTAGATCAGATTATTCATATTACAATGTTTCTCATTCTGCATTTATAATACCATAGAAAGTACTGAGATCCCTAAGAGAAACATAGGGTTGTATGTAGTTTAGTTGCTTTCTCTAGGTATGACAATATTTTGGGGCTTCTTCTGTGTCTAAAACCAACTCTGTCTTCTGAATATCACTTAGGAGATGACCCAAGGGGCATCTTTGTTGATCTGCAGTTCCTGATGCACACAAGGAGGGGAGCAGAGAGAAAAGTAGGAAGGGGCAAGATGCGGAATCCTGAGAAGAATCAGGACTGTGTTGAGTTTGGAACTTTGGCATTTCCTTGTTAAGGTGTATATGCTCCCATTAACTCATCTCACCACATTTCATGTTTCGGTTGGTGTTTTCTTGTTTTGTTTGTTTGGGAGTGGGGTTTCATATGTGTGTGTGTGTGTGTGTTATTGAATGTAAAGCAAAATATCTGCTCATGGGCCTGTGATTCTTTCAAAGTTCTATCACAAAATTAAATTCCAGATGAACAATGTGGCATTTTATAAAAAGAAATGGCTGTTGAAGTTGTAAACAAAAATCCCTAGTAAAGCCATATTTATCAGATCTTTGATATTCATATATTCCTACCAAAATGGGCAAATGTGTTACAAATTAGAATTTCCTTTGCAGCCACTCTCTGCCATTTGAACCAAAGACTTGAATTAGGAATAGCCATAGCTGATATAAATGATCCTAAACTCCTGGGACAAATGCTAATAAAAGCGATCTTTGGACCCGTCCTGGTCCTTAATATATTCTTCTCTAGAATCAAGAATTCTCCTTCTGTTCTTCCCAGTATAACTAACTATAAACAGGGACTGGAAGGTAAATGGATACTGTTGCATTCTGTGGCTCCACCTTCTGAAGTAAAAAGCCTTCACTGAGGACCTCAGTTATTTATACTAACATATAAAAAGCCAGGAGCCGTAATGACCAAAATAACCAAATAGATGACTGAACAACAGGCTCTGTGGGGCAACCAGGCTGGCAGGGGAGTTAGTGAGGGATGACCAGGCCAGTAGGGAAAGCAGTTGGGGATGACCAGGCTGGCGGAGGGGGGGAGGGTGCGGGAGGGAGGGGGCAGTAAGGGGTGACCAGGCCGGCATGGGGAGGCAGTAAGGGGCAACCAGGCTAGGGGGGGAATCAGGGCACCCAGTCTAGCAGGGGAGGGAGCAGTTGGGAGTAACCAAGTTGACAGGGGGTCAGTTAGGGGTGATCAAGCAGGCAGGCAGGTGAGCAGTTAGGAGCCAGCAGCCCCGGACTGTAGAGAGGGATGTCCGACTGTCAGTTTAGGCCTGATCCCCAGGTTCGGGCCTAAACTGGCAGTCAGACATCCCCTGAGGGGTCCCAGATTGGAGAGGGTGCAGGCTGGGCTGAGGGTCTCCCCACCCACACACACCTGCCCTGTGCACAGATTTCATGTACTGGGCCTCTAATTATATATATATATATATATATATATATATATATATATATATATATATATATATATATATATATATATATATATATTCATAGAGGAAGAGAGAGGAAGAGATAGAAACATCATGATGAAAAAGAATCTTTAATCAGCTGCCTCCTGCATGCCCCCTACTAGGGATTAAGCTCATAACCTGGGCATGTGCCCTGACTGGGAATGAAACCATGACCTCCACACCAGTATAGCAAGATTGCAATTACTTTTAATTACAGAGAGCTTGGTCTGTCCACCATTCCCATTATCTCCCAATTAAAAACCTTTATTATGGTGAGCCTCCAGAGGAAGAACACAGAATCCTAAAAATGTAGGCAACTAGGAGTTGGCTCTCCAAATTGTAAATTCTTAAAGGAAAAAAAAGAAAACTCACATGGGAAGAAATCAGAATGCAATGCTGCAGCTGCCTATAAAACCTGGGAAAGTATGTTAAGTGGGTGTCCTAACAAGAAGTTAGATAGAAACACAAACTGTGCACACAACAGGATGTGCTTTTGATTTCCATGTAGTTTCAGCTCTTGCTATTTTTAGCCCTATGGATACTTACACAGGTGTTGCATCCAGGAGCAACTGAACCAGAAGGGGTCCAGGCTCACTGGAGTTTATCAGTAAGGATCAGAGCTCCATGAGGAGGATACAGAATTTCCAAGGGTTTATGACTGTCATTGCTGGAGCTTTCAGAGGCAAGCTGTTCATCTTCTGATGCTTCTCTTTCCCTTGTCCTAGGTTCCTTATAGTTTGGAAATGCAAGGCCATTGTCATTGGTGAACAACATTCAAGATGATTTATTGTTTTGCTGCTGATATTTAGACTTTGGCTGCTGTGTTTTGTTGTCAAAAGCACAGATTTCTATACGTCCTGGTGTATTCTGATGCTCAAAATGATCTGAACCAGAAAGGCAGGGGAAAGTGGCCATTTTAACTCCATGGGAAGGGTCTGCAAAAGTTCATCAAGATCATCCTCTTTTCTTGAAACACAACTTAATCTAAAAACTTTATTTCTCTCATAATAAAAAATTCTAAGGACTTTTAATGACTAGAAAGGCTATGTATCAATATAATCTCTTAGTTTCAAAGCCTCCATCCCTGGCAAAAATTAAATTTCTTCCTCTCTCTCTCCTCCTGCCTGTCCCTCCCCTGATAAAAGTGTGATACAACTGTTCATCATCTCCATTCTTTCTCTCTATCACTGCCTCTTTCACCATCTAACATACACCCATACACAATTCTGCTAAAAAAAATCTTGTAATATTTTCTCTTGAATATTGGTAGTAGAATAGTAGTAGCCTCAGCAACATTGTTCTTTATGAAGTACATCGGGGAATACATATATATTATATATTAAATTATGACATCTATATATTGTGCATACACACACACACACACACACACACACATACACAAACGTATCTGAGTATTCTCTTTTTTCTGCAAAAAATACAGATTTTCCCCAGTCTTTGCATGTGCAACATCCAACTCCCAATGGCATTGTTCTGGTTTTCCTCAAAAGGGGGCGGTAAAGGCAATGCCATCATCCCTCCTGTTAACTGCTCAGTATTGTGCTGGGCTAAGACATATTACACAAGGGTGGGGATGGGTAATGGTGCCTGATCTTGGCCAGTGTGGATCCCATTACAGGGGATTAGGTTGACACTAATGGGGTTGATTCTGCAGCCTGTTCATCCTCTGTCTGCCAATAGTCAGAGTGAACAGCCAGAGAACAGAATATCTGAGTGTTCCTGCCAAGACAACTGCAATAACTGAGGCTTGCTGCTATCAGTGCCTCCTCAGAATGGAGGCAGAAGGTGACTCGAACAAGAGAATGGCAGCAGCAGGGTTTTCAGATACACCTGGTGCCAATGAGCAGAGAATGTCCTGTGTCTTGTTCTATGGTAAATGCCTCTTGTTTTGGGAAAGGTTAATTCTCACCCAAATATACCCCTCAAGCTATACAGGTTGACTTAAGGGAAAGCCCGGGATTATCAAATGTTTAATAAATATGTCTGCTAAGCTCATGGAGACTTTTCCCTGTATTTGGTGTGCTACAGATAAAGTTGTACTGAGGTTTGATTGTTTAATTTTTTTTTTCCTGGCACAAAAATCTAGCAAAAATACAGAATTTGTGCCCCAAATGAAAAGACTTTGTATGCTTCCCCATGAGCCTCCTTTGGTTCTATTTCTGCAGCCAGAGCTGGTACCCACTACAGATACCAAGGGCCAACTCTCAGAAACAAGAAGGAAGTACAATAATGTACAAAGGCAGTTTCTAAATAGTTAGTCTCCCAAACTCTCAGGATGTAACAGAACTATTTGACAGCCCATACTCTTTGATTTATTTTCTAAGAGAGAAAAAAATGAAGTGGCTTGTCTCAAAGTCAGAAAACCAAAATGCTAGTGTCTTGATTGGATAATTGGCACTTTAGGTTCAGGTCCTCACATGTCACTGTATTGTCCCACCTGCCCAGCCTTGATAAAATAATTAAAACTGCCACACTGTCATATTAGTATTTCTTCAAATAAGAACAAATTTTTTAAAAAATATATTTTATTGATTTTGTACAGAGAGGAAGGGAGAGAGATAGAGAGTTAGAAACATCGATGAGAGAGAGTCATCGATCAGCTGCCTCTTGCACACCCCCTACTGGGGATATGCCCACAACCAAGGTACATGCCCTTGACCAGAATCGAACCCGGGACCCCTTAGTCCCCAAGCCGACACTCTATCCATTGAGCCAAACCGGTCTCGGCAAGAACAAAATGTTAATAGTATTAAAAAGTAACATTTTAATGTTTTTAAAATGTCTATTATATACTAATTATTGTATTTTAAGAAGTATTTAAATGTCATTGTTTTTGGATGTAAATATTTATATATCATTTCAGTTTTTTACTGAAAATTTCTGAGCCCCTACTCAACTTTTGGAATCAGTAATCATGACCATAGCAAAAAAAAACCCTTTTTCCTTGTAATATACAGTATGTTATTAAAAAAATTTTAATGAGACAATCACATCATATAGAAATTTATTATTGCACATATCTGTGCACATTGAAAGGTAATTAATTAGAAGAAATGTTTTAATATCACTACTCACCCTTTCTCTATAATAGAAGTGTCAACCAAATTCACAATCAACAATGACAGATCAAAACACATGCATGCAATTGGCACCAGAGAGAGCTTTATATGTATTGCTCATGCACGAGTCAACTTAGCCTTTTATAGATAGAGAATTTACTTGCTTAGTTAGATCTGCTTGCTGATGTAGCTAAACTTTTTCCAGCCCAGTGAAGCACCCCAACTTCTCTTTCAGGTAATTGTCAGAAACACAGCAGTAAATATTAACATGAAGCAGATTATTATTGTAAATCATGCCGGGAGAACAAAGGGTAAAATATTTAAGTATAGCAGTGTTTGACTATATTCTGCATAGTGAGAAAACCTGAAGTCATTTTCAAGGTTCACCATTTCTTACTTCTTTTCAGTCAGGTCAAGTTTCTAAGCTTTCTAAATCTCCGTTTTCCAGCTAACGAACAGAAAATAGGATTTCACTGAGTCTTCTATCTAACTACTCCAGGACTTCTGTGAGGATCAAATGAGATGAGGCATGGGAAAATGCTTCACAGACTTTTGGTTAAAGTGTTAAAATGTTTCCACCTGGCTATAAAGCAAGTCGTGTTGCTGGGCTGAAGAAACTCTAAGAAGGCTAGTTGCTAGGGAGAGGAAACCCGAGTTGCTAAGTGTTCCACATGGGGGAAGCTGAGTGTTGCTTTGTGGGTGCCAGGTACACGGTAAATTTATTGTTAAATGGCCTGTTGCTAAGGAGAGGAAACTGGGCGTTGCTACATGACATCATTACCTGGCACCTACAGCCACCATTTCTGGACCAGGCTGGTCTGTTGGCTGCATTTTGCACCATTGGGTCTTGGCAGTGTAGGCCGCATTTTGGTGGACTGTTGCTCTGGGATGGTGGTGGGGCCTCTGTCCCACTTGGGGGAACTGAGTGTTACTTTGTCATCTTCAGGTCCACAGTGCCATTTCTCTGTAAATGGCCAGGTTACGTCATGGCAGCCCCTGTGTCGAGCGTCTGCCTCCTGGTGGTCAATGCACATCATAATGACTGATAGGACAGTTGGATGGTCGGACACTTAGCATATTAGCCATATATATATATATATATATATATATATATATATATATACACACATACACTAGAGGTCCGGTGCACAAATTTGTGCACAGGTGGGGTCCAGCCGGCCTGCTCTGATGGGGATCCATCGGGCCAGGCTGGCTGGCTGGGGAGGGGGGGGGAGGGGCAGGGGGGCGGTGATCAGGGCCCAGATCAGATTGGTTAGCTTCTGCAGTGCATATCATAGCCACCAGTCATTCTAGTCCAGGGGTCTTCAAACTACGGCCCGCGGGCCACATGCGGCCCGCAGAGGAGTCTGATCCGGCCCGCCAGGTTTTTTGGGCAGTGAGCGCAGCCGAGGTGTTACAGTAGGAATTAGTAGTTCATATAGTCCGGCCCTCCAGCTCTCTGAGGGACCGTGATCTGGCCCCCACTTTAAAAAGTTTGAGGACCTCTGTATCTAGTCATTCTGCCATTCCAATCGCTGGGTATGTATATATATATATATATATATATATATATATATATATATATATATATATATAGTGTGTGTGTGTGTGTGTGTGTGTGTGTGTGTGTGTGTGTGTGTGTGTTAGGGTGCTTCACTGCATAGAGATGCTAACAGGAATATAGAGTGTTTTCTACCTCCAATTGGGAGAAATACATTTGTAGTTCTTGTATTTGAGGGGAGAAGAGATGAACACAGTCAACAATAGGTTAATACTGTGCTTACACCTCTTCTTATATACAATTTTAATTCTTTAAAAAACTCACATACACCTAAATACCTTCTATAAGTGCAGCAATTTCTATTTCTCAAAATATGTTTAATTAAATTGTTTCCTATTTCTGTAAAAAAATCCACATCATATAAGTAGGGCAAAAATTACTATTTTATTATTTAAAGAGAAGAAGAAACAGTCAAATAGAAATCAAATATACTTGTATGAGTTTGGGAATAGCCCATACAACTGATTCCTTTTTAAATGCTGTAATCTCTTCATCATGTTTTCTTCTGCACTGCAGTCTTACTATATCATATACCACTCATTACTCTATCTGGTCTGCAATAAAGAACCTCACTAACCAATTCCAGATCCTATGAATGTGTGGCTAGAATGAAATCGCTATAAAGAAAGAGGTTGTTGGTTTGTTTGTTGGTTGGTTTGTTTTTACTAAAAAGTTGAAATGTGTGCCTTTGGGATCAACATTAGAAGGCCACTTAACTTTTTCCTCCCATAGTTTTAAAGGCTCCATTAGCAACTAAGATATAGCCATGTCGGTGCCTTAGACATTTTAACTGGCCAGTGCCAATGACCCGGTCCTACTTTGTTAGAATCCAGTTAGATAGAGACCACACAAGTTATAACATCTGATATGAATAATCGTTATGCAGGTATTAAAGAACTGGAAGAAAAAGAAGAAAAAAAACAGACACTGAAGTACCATGAACTAGCAACTGCAGAAGCAGATGCTACTCCAGCACTGGGAGAAGTTAAGGGCAAGGCTGAAATAATGCAAGTAGAATCTTAGAGAAGGGGCCCCGTGGCACTGGGACTCTGAGAATGGGGCACTGCTTGGATATTATTGGAGCTTCAGGACCTCAGGGGAAGGTCCCTAAGGAAATGGGGTTCAGAATTGGGAGAGATATTGCTAGTGAAGCTGGTTCTCCGATTGCAAACTGCTGCATTAGTGAGGAAGCTGCACAGAGATGCTAACAGAAATAGAAAATGTCTTCTGCCTCCAACCCTCTAGACTCCCTGTGGCACCCCCGGCCCCACTGAAAGAACCTGGGAGGACCCAGCCCTAAAGAGAAAACGTGTTTTGTGGTATCTCAGTCCCAGCATCACAGAGTGTGAAATGGTGGGTTTGAAACAGAGGGACCAGAGCTTATTGACTGTCACACATTAAGAGAATGCAAAGAAATTGTGAAGATATTCTGCTAGGCCCGTGGTCAGCAAACTGCGGCTCTCGAGCCAAATTCGGCTCTTTAGCCCCTTGAGTGTGGCTTTTCCACAAAATACCACAGCCTAGGTGAGTCTATTTTGAAGAAGTGGTGTTAGAAGAAATTTAAGTTTAAAAAATTTTGCTCTCAAAAGAAATTTCAATCGTTGTACTGTTGATATTTGGCTCTGTTGACTAATGAGTTTGCCGACCACCGTGCTAGGCTATTTCACCAGTATTTATTCTCCCAATTTCCCAGAGGGAGGCTTAATTCTGCAGCTGCATATCTAAGGGCATAAAATTCTTACTTATGAATTTCTGTGGTTTTCAACCCTAGTTAAAGATTATTAACCCCTGAAGTACTTATTTTTTTTTTAATGTGAGGTCCCACTCTCGACAAATAAAAGTGTGACCTAGGTATTATTGTGTTGTTGTTGTTTTTTTAACTTACTAAGTAATTTTCATGTTCAACCAAAGTTAAGAATCATTGCTAAAACTAGATCAAATGAAGGAATATAAATTGTCAACAGTAATGCAACCTCAAAAATAAATAATGCATAATTCAACCTCAACTATAAAGAATTCAAAATGTGCAAGATATTTTTTTTACTCAACAAGTTGACAGTGTTTATTTTTAATGCAATCTCTTTTATTTGATAAATATTTAAAATATATATACTTTCATTTATTGAACTAAAAGTTAAGACAATACTTATGAAAGAAATGTATCTGTTATTTTACAAAAGCAAAACAAAACAAAAATACTTAAACTATTATACTACTTGAACCAGAGATTTTACTCTTGGGGTTTCATTCTAAGAATGTTCATGGTTTATTTACCAAATGTTAGTGAAAGACGACCATGTGCTTGATGGAGTTAAAAGAACTGGGAATATAGCAGGAAAAACAAAGATAATGTCACTAGCAATATAGAGTTTGTATTCTAGAGGGCAAAGGTAGAAAAATGCAGTACCATTCAGATAATATAGCACTTTAATGAAAACCATTTCAAACAATGGGTTCAGAACAAAGTTACATTAGATAGGATAGTCAGGGATGGTCTCTGAGGAGCTGATATTTGTAAAGTCAATCCAAGCAAATTTGTTACAGTTGAAGAACAGGAAGAAGTTTAATGTGGCCAAATTCAACAGAAAAGAAGTAGAAAAGAAAGAGTGATTTAGGAACTAGCTCAAGTAGAGCTCCAAAGGCCAGCAAAGGAGTTTGAACTTTATTCTAAATCCAATGAGAAATAATTTGAAGAGCTTAGGAGGAAAGTGGCATAATCTAATTTTAGTTTTAAAATGTCACTCTGAATGCTGTGATGGGGAAGAAGGGGGTGGCAAGTGTCAAAATAGGGGAACTAGCAAGAACAATTCAGAACTATCCAAATGAGAAATGAGAGTGGTTCAAACTAAAGTAGTTGTTGCAAAAGTGGAAAAAGTGGACATATAGGACTTATATTTGAGCTAATGGATTAGATAATGAATGAGTAAAATATAGTTATAGTTACCAATTATGGTTTAAATAATTAGATGGTGTTGCTGTTTATGTGATGCAATACTAAAGTGAGAAGAAAAAAAAAGCTTTAGAAGGAAAATTAAGAAATTGTATTGCAGAATTTACATTTTGAAGCAAACCCCAATAGGATTACCAATAAAATAGTCTGGCAGTCAGGAGAGCAGAGGTAAAAGCATTACTTTGGAGTCCTTAGAAAACAAGGATAATCAAAGATTCTAAAAATGTCTTTACAAAGACATTCACTGTAACATTTCTTTTTTTGTAATGTAAACCTTTGAAAATAATACACATAAGCTAGTTACTACAATTCTAAAGCACACCAAAAATATATATTGTTTGCCAATCTGTCAAAAAAAATAGGTATAATTTTGATTCATTCACATCATATGGCTGTTGTAGTGTTGGCTATTGCAATTTTAAATTTGATAATCTAAGGCAAAAGAGGTCAGTAACTATTTAGTCAGGGATTGTATGTCTTAAACATTCTTGTGGCTGTAATTCTAAGCTGTAAAATTTCTTAAAATAAATAAAAAAGCTCCTGCATATAAGTAGCTATCAAAAAATAATAATGAATTAATATAAGCTAGTAATAAAAATGATAAGTACAGAAATAAGTTATACATGGCACATTGAAATAAATGCAGGATTTAAAAGATGAGTTCTTTTTCTGATAGCCTTTCATTCCCCCTTCTTGCCAACCTGCCTAAATCAATCTTATCCTAAGAGAAGACAAGGGGACAACAAAGAAGAGAGAAAGAAAGAGAGAAAGTAGGAGAGAAAGTTTCTTATTTGTTTGATATATTTTGAGATAGTAAAGAAACATGAAAAACTATCTTCTTTATATTTTATTCTTTTTCTAACACATAATTTCAAAAATACAACAATAACTTTATTAATTAATCTAAGGGCTCATGAACTTTACTCTAGGTATATTTCCTCTAGCTTGCAAACGATCTTGATGAATAAAGAAGGCCGCATGGTCACGCAATCTATCATGGACCTGCAGCGATGGCTGGAGACTCACCTGAATGAAGCCTTTGCTACACCAAATCCCCCGCTGTGCTTGTGAAGCCCGACATGAGCCTGCCCAGTGCTGGCCTCGGTGCCCAGGAGCAGTGCAGTGGCCCTGGTGATGGCCTCTGACGCTGGGCCCCTGGAGCCAGCTCAGCCTGGGTCTAGACCAGTGATTCCCAAAGTGGTCTATATCGACCCCTAGGGGTCTATGACAACCTGCAAGGGGTCTATGTCAGCGAAAAAAAAATTTGGGGGTCCATGAAATGAAAATGGGGGTCCACGATAATGGATCTCAACATACACTGATAGTACCTATTTACTTACATCATATTATCTTATAATATAAAAACATATAAATTATTTATAAAAGTACCTATGAAGTAAAAAATTTATTATATATGTTTATAAAATTGTGTAAGTTGTAGGATAAAAACCTGCACATAATGATATACCAGTATCATCTTGTTACAAGCATACGCGCAGTAAACATTCTTGCCAATTTTTGTCTCAAAGCTTCGCGAACTTGCACCGACTTGTTCAATTCGTCACTCTATAAATATGAATGTGAGAAAAATACGTTCATTCGTTTCCTGAATCTTGAATAGGAAAGTGCTGAGAAAACATTTAAAAAAATATAAACTGGTAGTTTATCATACAAATTATAGTGAATCAGTGTTATTTTGTTTGAGAATGCCGGAGAAAAGTAGGTACATTATTTTTTATTAAATTTTATGTTACGTATATTTTATATAACAGATACAAAATTTTATTTTGAGTAGTTTTAATTTAAATTCAATAAATAAATGTATAAAACTTAACATGTGTTTTTATTTCAAGTTTTTAACACTAAACTTCACTACAGTTAGAAATTTACAAAAAAATCAATATCAGGTAAGTAGGGGGTCTACCCAAAACCGAAAAACATGGCAAGGGGTCTACGGCACAAACAAGTTTGGGAACCTCTGGTCTAGACTCTCACTCCTTCCCTTCCCCATGGGTGGCCTGGCTCCCACTCCTTGGTAGCTCCATTCCCCAACCCCTTACAGTATGGTTTTTACTTCTGGGGATTTCACAAAAACTTCAAAGAGGCCTTGCTTTGCAAACAGAACTATTTAATTCCTTAAATTAGCCCTGCCTCTCTATCACACATCAGATATATGAGTTTTCCTAGAGACACTTTTTTATATTCTTCTATATATTGAAGCAAAAGGAATGAAAATTCTGTAAAATGATTCATTGAGTGTATGTGACAGTGTCTTCATTATTTCAAAATTATTGGGAGATTACCTTTCATGTATGTGCAGATACTGTCTATATAATATAAGCTAAGTAACCGTTATGGTGGAATGATAAGAACAACCTGTTGGTCGCTATGATGCGCACTAACCCATTAGGGGACTGACGCTCAATGCAGGAGCTGCCCCCTGGTGGTCAGTGCACTTCACAGGGGGAGAGCCTCTCAGCGTGAAGCTGGGCTTACAGCTGGTGAGTACAGAGGTGGTGGCGGGAGCCTTTCCTGCCTCTGCAGTAGCACTAAGGAACAGCGAGCAGGCGGGTAGTAAGAAGTGAGATGTGACCCCCAACCTGCCAGTATATGAAATATACAATAAATCCATGAGCAGTAGCTCAATCCTACAATTACGTAATAGTTACTAATTCTCATCGATTATTACATAGATCCTTTAAAATTATGGATTTATCTCAGGTTTATGAAAACACTGTCACAGTTCTCTTAATGTAGTAGTGTAAAACGGTGTTAAACACACAAAAACCTCATAGAGTGTGGAAGAATCTGCTCATATTTCAGAGCTACTTTCATCAAGTAACAAATGGAATAAAACAAAATGACTGGGAAAAGAAATAACTGAAAAACAATTGCTCCTTAACTCAAGCTCTTGAAATTTAAAAGAGAGAGAGAGAGACAGAGAGACAGAGAGAGACAGAGAGAGACAGAGAGAGAGAGACAGAGAGAGACAGAGAGACAGAGAGAGAGAGAGAGAGAGAACAATTTAAGTAAAACTTCCAATAGAAATGAAATATCCATTTTACTCATCCACGTGTTGAGTGAATTCTATAGTGATTACGGAGCTTATTTTCTGTGCACAATGTTATGAAAAACACAAAGAAGTCTTACTTGATCTTATTGTTAAGTTGACAATCTGACTGAAGATTGTCAACTTAACAATCTATATATAGATTGTTAAGTTGACAATCTAAACATCTATATATAAACAAAAGCCTAAGCAATGGTCCAACCATTCGACTGTTTGACCAGTAGCTATGAGGCACAATGACCACTAGGAGGCAGATGCTCATTGCACAGGCATGGAAACATGGGACAGACTGATGAATCTCAGAGAGAAGGAAGGAGGGGAGGGTGGGAAGAGATTAACCAAATATCTTATATTCATAGTAGAGGTCCAATGGACAGATTTGTACACTCATGGAATCCTTGGCCTAGCCTGTGGGGATCGGGCCGAAACTGACCTGGTGCATGAATTCATGCAGTAGTGGGGGCCCTTGGCCTGGCATTCAAGGATCAGGATGAAACCGGCCATTTGTCACCCCCTGAGGTGCCCCAGATTGCAAGAAGGCTCAAGCCAGGCCAAGGGACCCCACCAGTGCACAGATCCATTCACTAGGCCTCTAGTTGGGACATAAATGGAACTAGAAACAAAACAAATAACTGATACCAAAAAAAAGACACATAAATGTATAAACTGAAAGGAAAAAGGTGATTATTGTAGATTGAAATTTAAAATAAAAATTATTTTTGGCAGAGGTAAATATAAGATTTATTCATTCATATAACCTATCTCTTTAAGTACAGTTTGATATGTTGTAGGTTTTTTTGTGTTGTGTTTTGTTTTGTTTTTGCTAATCCTAGATAATACCAAGATGAATAGAAGATGATTTACACCCCATAGATGTAATCTAATTCTTAAACCATTCTTTTAAAGATACATTTTATTGATTTTTACAGAGAGGGACAGAGAGTTAGAAACATTGATGAGAGAGAATCATCCATCAGCTGCCTTTTGCACACCCCCTACTGGGGATGTGCCCGCAACCTGGGTGCATGCCCTTGACCAGAATCGAATCCGGAACCTTTCAGTCCACAAACTGAAGCTCTATCCACTGAGCCAAACCGGTTTCGGCGAATTCTTAAACCATTTTTGTTGTGTGGTGTATTTGACTATGAACCAGAATTTAGAGAAGTTTAGGAAAAGAACAACTAAGTTAGGTCAGGAGATAGCAGAGAAGGTATCACATAAAAAGTGACATTTGAGCCACTGTACATGATAAATAAGAGCATCCTGAGCAGAATAAACTACAAATTAACAACATTTGTGGCATAAAGTATTGTTTACTCCATATGGTTGGCTCCTGGGAGAAATGTATGTAAGTATAGCAAATGCTGCAAAGGTAAACAAGAATTGGGTCATGAATACCTTGTATTAGATATTAATAATTTTTAAATTTATCATATGAGCTTTGGGAATCACTGAAGAACTTGAAGACTGGATTGGTAGGATTTACAGGTTAAATGATCAGGCTGGTGGCATTGCAAAAAATAGGCTAGATGAGGTAAAAAAAAAAAAAAAAAAAAAAAAAAAAGGGTTAATAGTCAGGATGTGTGTTGGACACCTCAGAAGAAATGCTTCAGATCTCCATAGGTTCAGCTAGCTCTGCATGGCTTTGTCTGACCTCAGAGGTTTATAATCTGACAACACTTTCTCACAGGGCCTTGCCTGTTCATATGCCATGTGCCTCTAGTCTTGTTGACCTTTGTGGTCCCACTAGATACCCATCTTTGTGAAACTCCAAAGTGTAATGCTGCACAAGCCCCTGGACCAATCTTAGATGAATAGAAGATGGAACCAAGTTGATAAATTCTCCCAATATGCCCTTCACTCCCATTTCCTATATTCCATTTAAAAAATTACTAGGGCCCTAGCTGGTTTGGCTCAGTAGATAGAGCATCAGACTGAAGGGTCTCTCGTCATTGATGTTTCCATCTCTTTCTCTTTCTTTCCCTTCCTCTCTGAAGTCAATAAAAATATATATATTTAAAAATAAATAAGTAAAAATAATTACTAGAAGCTTTATTTTAACCATAACAGTAAAAGAGGGAAGAGAATATATTTAAGAGATATTAAGAAGATAGACTCAACATGACCTGGTTACTGACTGTATGTGGAGATATTAGGAAGAAGGCTAGAGATGCTTCTAAGATGGTAGTCTGGGTGACTTGTTAGAGATTAGTGCCATTAAACAGAATAAAACATATATAAGAGGGGCAGATTTGGAATGTAGAAATGTATAATTTTAGATATAAGATCATTTATCATTGAGACAGAGAATTCAAAAAGATTATTGGAGTCCTGGCCAGTATTACTCAGTGGTTAGAACTTCAGCCCATCCACTGAGGGTTGAGAGTTTGATTCCCAGTCAGGGGCACATAGCTGGGTGGCAGATCCACTCCCTGCCCCCTGGTCGGGGTTCATGTGGGAGGTAACAAATTGATATGTCTCTCTCATGTCAATATTTATCTCTCTTCCCTTCCTTTTTTCCCTCCCACTCTCTCTGAAAAGCAATGGGGAAAATATCCTCTGGTGAGGATTAAAAAATGAATAAAAACAAATAAATAAAGATGATTGTAAATGTGAGTATGGAGCTCAGAAAAACAAATGTTTAGTTTAGGCACTATAATTTGGGAGTAGGTAGTCAGCTTTAGACAGCCAGGTGAACTCAGCGGAGAAAAGGGTGGAGGATGAAACTCTTCAGTACTCTATTACTAAGGAACATAGAACAAGGAAAAGTCAGAAAGAGGCTTACAAACAGTTGCAAAATGAGGAATAAAGAGAATAAGAAATAATATAGGCTTGGAAACAAGGAAGGAAGGGATTTTAAGAAGAGAGGAATAAACTATGTTAAATATGGCAAAGAGATTAAAATAGACTGGAAAGCGTGAACTAGATTGAGCAATAATGTCATTGTTGACTTAACAAGAACATTTTAAAAGGTAGAATATGGTTGGAAGGGAAGTCCATAAAATAAAAATAATAACTGGAAAAATGAAATGAGCCAAAAAAACTGAAGTAACACGTAGGCAAATATTATGGAACAGGCATTTCTCAATCCTTCTCCCTCTTGTTCCATCAGGACTTCCTCCACCAGGAAATTGAAGACACTTTAAAAGAAGAGAACAGTCAAGCTGGAAAACCCCTAATTAAAAATAATAATAATAATAAATAAGCTCTTATTTTTCTAGAGATTCATTACTGCTATCTGCTATTATTGGCTTTTTTTTTTTTTTTAACCTTCTATTTCCCATAGACAAGATTCCTTGTTTTAATTCCTTTATGGAACTGGTAAAATCAGGAAGACTTACCTATTGTCTCACTTTAAAGGTATATACCGTATTTCCACTGAGATATTAGTCTATGGTATTTATCTATTTATCCATGGGGAATGTTTATACAGACACTGGGAGACTTTTAGCCCCAGAGTAGAGCCATATTAAGACAGGCAGAGCCATTTCCCACAACTATACTGGGATATATATATTCAGGGTATGCATGACACTCAGAGCAAACAAATCTCAGCCACCATCTCCCTACTTCCCCTTTCACTTCTTACACCTCTAAAAAAACCCAGCATATTTATCTTCATCTTTTTTTCTTCTTCAGGACATCTTTTGCTTTTGTGGTTCTTATTCAAACCATCCTGTCCCATTTGAGGACCCGGGGGGGGCGGGGGGGGGGGCTAGTATCTAATCAAGTAATTAGAGTATAAAATAAAGAGAAATATAAATTAACATTCTGGAAATAGGTTTGTTCTTTACAGGCAAGGACAAGATTTCTTATTGAAGCAAAGGGATTTCTAGTATTTTAACATGATTCAAAACAATTAAAGGTATCTTTATGGAAAGTGAATTTCATAAAGGAAATTATTTTTATGATCCCAAAATTATTGTTAAAGTACAATTAGTCTGTCAGTGAACACATTAGATCGATTTGGAACATTACTGAGAGTAGTGTAAATAATGCAGAACATTAAAGAATTTATATAAAGTTTCTTTTCCCAGGAAAAGCAACCCTGAACATATCAATATCTTACAAACTATGGATAGGGCATGCAGGATCAAGTGTAGTAATTTGTAATGAGAAAAATAATATTGTTAGCTTATTCCAGAAAAAATAAAATAAGATGGCCCTGATCTGTAAAAATATATTCAAACATGTTCTGAGCCTCTGGCAAAAATGAGAAAGAAAACCCAAACTAAACACAAAGTAACAGGAGAGAGATATCAGAGAAGCACAATACAGATATTTGACCTGCTCAGGAATGAAAAAGAAAACTAAATCCCAATAGTTCTAAATCATACTAAACACTAGAAGTCTGTCTGGTTCAAGAAATGTATATCTTTCTTAATAAAAAAAAAAAAAAAAAAAAAAAAAAAAAAAAAGCATAGTTCAAATTTGTGACAGATATACTAGTATATCTATATATAGATATAGAGAAAGAGATAACACATAAAGACAGAAATAGAGATAGAGATGATACCGTGTTTCCCTGAAAATAAGACATCCCCTGAAAATAAGACCTAGCACAACTTTGGGAGAAAAAAATTAATATAAGACACTGTCTTATTTTCGGGGAAACAGGTAGATAGCGATAGATATATTGTCAGCTTTGCTCCTTAAACTAAGACTAAAAAAAAAAAAAATTGAAGCATTCTTTAAAAAATGCCAGTGTTAAGGAATTACTTCTGGAAGGGTTAATTAAGGGTCTCCTTAAATATGCCTTGTGAATATGGCTGCAAAATATTATAAAAAATACTAGGAAACCTTATTTCAGTAACATAAAAAAAGATTATTCATCATAACCAAGTAGGATTTATGCCAGGAATGCAAAGTTTGCTAAACATACAAAACGAGCCAAAACCGGTTTGGCTCAGTGGTAGAGCGTTGGTCTGCGGACTGAAAGGTCCCAGGTTCGATTCCGGTCAAGGGCACCTACATTGGTTGCGGGCACATCCCTGGTAAGGGGTGTGTAAGAGGCAGCTGGTCGATGTTTCTCTCTCATCGATGTTTCTAGCTCTCTATCTCTCTCCCTTCCTCTCTGTAAGAAAAATCAATAAAATATATGAAAAAATAAATAAATAAACATACAAAACGAATCATTATAAAACACTATTTGACTAAACCAATATATATCAATGGATAAAGAAAAAAAAATCATTTGAAAAAAAATCCAACATTCTTTCCCAATAAAAACACTGAACCAACTAAGATTGATTGGTAAAAGACTAATAAGGGAAAACTCAGGTAGGAAAAACTCACAGCTAGCATCATAGTTCATACCGCAAATTTTCTAACTACAATCAGAAAAGAGAAGGGTTTCTGTTCCCACAATTTTTATTAAACACTAGTGGCTATGTGCACAGAATCATGCACATTGAAAGGAAACTAATTAGAAAAAATATTTTAATATTGCTATTTGCCCTTCCTCCATAATAGAAGTGTCAGAGATGAAATAAAATTAGTAAAATGTGTATGAAAATATATAAATTCATCAATAAATAAACAATAACCATATGATATATAAACACAACAAAAACATGATATAAAAACATTGATAAAAATAATGACTGATTCAATATTATTATTCTAATATCTCCCTGTAGACAACATTAAGAGTAAAAACACTTTCCGAGTGCTTGACTAATTTCCCTGTGATGAAGTATAATATTTACAATTTTAACTTTAACATCACATGCTCTTCAAACTGACCATGTCTGAAAATGGTTTCAGGTAGGATATTCCTATTCTGTCTAGAGTTTGTCCTAGTGATTTATTAATAGTCATGGCAACTGCGGCATCATGGGAAACTGTCTTCAAATTAGCTTAAATGGGAGGCCAGTGTCAGATGAGGACAAATCAATTCTTGGAATCAGAACAACCTCTCCTTCCGCAGATCCTGTGAATACTTCAGCTTCAATTATGTTAGGTCGCAATCTTTTGATAATAAATCTAGTACCATTACAAAGACCCCATTTAGTATTAAGATTTCTTAGTAGCATGATGATTTCACCTACTTTCAATTTTAATTTATGACACGACATTCCCCAAATCAATAATACTATTAAGAAATTCGATGGGAAAGTTTTCCTTTTCGGCATCATTCATTGAATCGATGGAATCATCACTCCACTCAATAGGTGTGAAAATCTCCGGAGTATATGCAAAATTTCTGCATTTAATTTATGAACGTGCTCATTTTTAGGACAAAGAATCATATACTTAGATATATCTTCAATATTATCTATAGATATACTATTTCGAAAGATAGCTTCAATAATAGATCCATTACAAATCATTTCACAGGGGATTTCAGTAATATCCATTCCAAGAACTTTATATGTATCATGCATGCGCAAGTCAATGTTTATTTTTAAATTGCCAGTGTGCATCATAGGTACCAGCCAATCAGTAGATCAGAAGAACAAATATTGTTAAGTTAGTGTTATGGCTTGAATTGTGTCTTCCTAAAATTTCTATGTTGAAGTTCTGACCCCCAGCACCTCAGAATATGACACTATTTGAAAATGAGGATGTTGCAGATATAATCAAGATGAGGTTATATTGGAATAGGATGAGGTGCTAATTCAATAAATGTGGTGTCCTTATATTTTTAAAAAGCTATAAAGAGAAAGAGATGCACATAGAGAAAGACATCCTGAAGACACAGGGAGAATGTCATCTACAAGGAACCTCATTGATATGAAATGTCTAGAATAGGAAATCCATAGAGACAGAAATGTAGATTTGCAGTTGTCAGGAGCAGTAAGAGAGAGGGGTGAATGGAGAATGACTGCTAATATATAAGGGTGGCTTTTTTTCAGGGTGATAAAAACATTCTAGAATTAAATGATAATGGTTGTATAATTTTGTCAACATTCTACATTTGTATACTTAAATCATACAAATGAATTGTACACTTTAAATCTATACTAATAAAAGGGTAATATGCAAATTGGTCAGGATGCCTTCATAGTAATGATCAATCAGCTGGCTGCACAGGGCAATAAGCCTGGCAGGGGTGGTTAGTGAGAGACGACCAAATGACTGAACAGCAGGCTGCATGGGGCAACCAGGCTGTCTGAGGAGCCACCAAAGACCAAACAGAAGTCTGCATGGGGTGACCAGGCTGGCAGAGGAGGGCAGTGAGGGGCAACCATGCCGGCAAGGGGTGAGGGGGCATGAGGGACAAGCAGGGCAGTGAGAGGGGCAGTTGGGAGCAACCAGGCCAGCCCAGGGGGTAGTAGGGGGTGACCAGGCCAGCAGGGGGGGGGGGCAGTTGGAAGTAACCAGGCCAGTGGGGGAGGACAGTTAGGAGCAACCAGGATGATAGGGGGAGCAGATAAGGGTGATCAGGCAGGCAGGCCAGTGAGCAGTTAGGAGCCAGCAATCCAAGATTGTGAGAGGGATGTCAGACTGTTGGTTTAGGCCCAGACATTCCCAAGGGGTCCAGGACTGGAGAGGGTGCAGTCTGGGTTGAGTGGACCCCACCCCATCCATGCACAAATTTTCTAGTTAATAAATAAGAAAAAATAACAATTAAAAAATTAATACCACATTGAGCACTACCTCAAACCCATGTAATGAGAATTTCAAAAGGTATGGCAATTGTTAACTTTTGGCAGCTCATAAATATTTTTTTTTAAGTACAGTAGTTCATTTCCTCATATTCAAATGTATAGAATGTCTTACTACATAATTATTTTGAGGTATCTCCTCCCTAAATCAAAGTTATTTTTATCTTAAGGGAAAATAATTATAAATGCTCAATATATTTGTTTGCTCATCATCCCCTTATCACAACCCCATTAATTTTATTTAACATCAACTTCAATCCTTATCTTTTTCCATATATGTGCAATTATGGTATCTACACTAATAAAAGAGTAAGATGCAAATTGACTGTACCTTTGGAATGCCCACCAGCCAATCAGGAGTGGGTATTCGAATTAACTCAACAAAGATGATGGGTTAATTTGCATATGTAGGCTCAAGTGGCCAGGGGGCAGGGAAGGATGCTTGTGTCATTGCCATGGCAACAATGCAGGCATTCCACAATGCCCCAGCTGCTCTGCTATGGGCCTCTGGGCAGCATGGGAAGGCAGAAAGGCAGACAGGCCTGAGCAAAGGCAGTGCCGGCAGCCAGGGAAAGGAAGGCCCATTCTTGCACGAATCTTCATGCATCAGGCCTCTAGTGTGTGTGTGCGTGTGTGTGTGTGTGTGTGTGTGTGTGTATTTCCATACAATTATAGTGTGCTGAAATTAACAAATAAATTGCTACTATTAATCAAGTTAATATTTCCATATTAAGCTAATTCTAAACTCAGAATGTCAATACACCCTAATTTTCTTTCAGTTCTAAAATTTTTCCTTAAGCCGAAACCGGTTTGGCTCAGTGGATAGAGCGCTGGCCTGAGGTCTGAAAGGTTCCCGGTTCTATTCCGGTCAAGGGCATGTACCTTGGTTGCGGGCACATCCCCAGTACGGGGTGTGCAAGAGGCAGCTGATTGATGGTTTTCTCTCATCAATGTTTCTAGCTCTCTATCCCTCTCTTCCTCTCTGTGAAAAATCAATAAAATATATTTTTTTAAATAAATAAATAAAAATAAAATTTTTCTTTAAAATTATCTTCTAGAAGGGAGCCTTTTGAGCCAAGTGCTTCACTATTTGTATGGCACAGGACTTTCTTTTCTAGAAAGAGTGGTACTAATATGTATGTCATTGGTTTTATGTACAAATGTTGCTATCCTTCACAAGTATATTATATTATCATGACAAAATTTTTGTAGTTGAATGGTAACAGTGTTTACAGGTCAAAGCTCTCTTATTTGTTTTGTTGTTGTTTATTCATGAATGACGCTAGGCCCTCCTACAGGGTTGCTCACCTAGTTCCAAATGATAATATACAACCATAAGAGTGGGTTAATTAAACTAGCAGTATTCCAGAATAATTTTTAATTCCATCTGTTTTGAGAATCATCACAGCCAACCCTTCCAAACTACACACTATGCTCACTAAACCTTCAGTAATGAGCCATGGTAAATTTATCTGACAGTCACTCACAGAGTAGCTGTGAGTAAAATTATGAAAACTATAAGAATTGACTTCCCCCCATAAAGAATCCTTTCCCATTTAGTGGCCCTCTTTTCTCACACTCTATTTTTCATTTTCTTTATTTATTACATTTCATTACAAACCCATACATTTTTATTACAAGTAAAACAATGCAAAAATATATATTCATTTTATAAATTTTAAGAAACAAATTTCTCTCCCTCTCCACCACCATGCCAATCTAATCCCAACTCTATGGTGACCATTGTTAATAGCCTCGTATGTATCCTTTAATTTTTTCCTTGACGTTCATACAAACATATACAGAAATATTTAGCATCACTAAGACTTCCATAATTATTACATAAATTCCCTACTTTATAAAGTCCTTATTTTTTTTCATTTACATGAATGACTAACCACTTAAGGCATTAATCTTCCAATAATAATGAATTGTTAATAGGCCAAAAAGCTGTAAATTAGAAATTAAATTCTAACAGCAGAAATGCAAGCATTGATCAGTGGGTAAAAACAGAATTGTGGATAGTTGGAGTCAGGGAAGGAGCAGCATATGGCCTTCCAGAACTGCAAAAATATATTTGACTTCTTATTTTGTCTTACAGAGAAGGCAGTCTTTGAGCAATTCTTGTTCATTAAGTGTGAGTGACCTGGAAGGTTTCAGTTCACTGAAAGAAACCTTTGGCATAACCTCACACTCACACACATACATAAACATGTAGCAGGTTGCTCCTTTCTCCATTTATAGAATACACTAGTGCCTGCATGTTATTGAAGAGCTATACATGTTCATCAATGAAAAGTGTCTTTGTTGTCTATTCCCTGACTTTTAATATGAGGACAAACCAAGTGGAAATAACATGTAATGTATTAAACAATAAAGATCATTATGAAATAATAGAAAATAATGAGGAAAAATGAAGTAACACAACAGCAATGTTTAGGCAACTCCTCTCACCTCACCTGCCCCAGGTAATATGTGGGAGGAAGGAATGCAGGGGGTATCTAAGCTTTGCTTTATCTGCATCTTCAACATTCACACCTGCTTATTATACAATTAAACACTGTGCTATACAGCTTAGGTGAATCAATTACTTGGGATTAGAGAAAAAATAAACCCTCACAACACTATATACAAAGCATTAACAGTTTTCTTTGTAATAAAACCAAAATTCCAAAATACTGTGGTTCTGGAAATAGTACTGGAGACAATTTGAATACTGGGGTGAAATCTCACACAATGTTATTGTTTAAAGCCAAACGAGAAGGATAATGACGACTAGTAACATTTCATACATTCCTCTAGGAATGTTTTTACTTAACATTTCTCTAGGGAAGGCACTGAAACCATTTCATGAAACAATCAAACTAATTTATTGTACCACTATAAAATCAATATAAATATTTGATATTATAGGGAGCTGAGTTAAATATGCTCATATACGTTTACATTCTAAGTACCACACAACATGGAAGACTGATTGAATTATCTGTATTTTGCCTCTAAAAATGTTGCTGGTTATTGTGACCTTGCATGTATTTTTCTCATCTTCCTTGCTTAATACAAACTTGCTTTGGTTTAAGTAAACTAGTCAAAATCAGAGTCCAAGAGGAAAGCCAATGATGTAGACAAGAGAAATATTATAGACTAAAACCCAGGTGTAAGGGATGAAATAAGATCCATGACACTAACAGTGTTCAAGATATTAGCAGCCAAAGGTTTTGGAAACAGGTTGGGATACAGAGCATAAGGCAGAATAAAGCAATAGTTGATATTTGTGGCCGGGTTTATTATAAAAGAAGCAGAGGATGGATTTTAGTGTCTGGCAGCAAACAGTCCTGGGGGACCTTCAAGGTTAGCATGGCTATAAAACTGGATTTCTTTGTTAAATTAGGGCACTATTTGTGAATGCCCACTATTAAATTTAAGTGACCTAATAAGTTATAGTCATTAGCATATTAAAAACTGATTTATTATGTAAGCTTTGAAAATGGGGCACAAAATATGTGGTAGAGGTAGAGGTTAGGGCAAGAATATAAATCAGACTTAAAGTGAGACATCTACAATGTGGTGCCTAGGAAGTCCTGGGCAGCATGAGGCAATTGGGTTCCATCTCAAAGGACGAAATGTCAGCATGATAACCAACATCTTTTCCTGCACAAAATATTAGATTTCACTCAACGTGTTCATAATAATAAACGTTCCTGAATATTTTTAGAACTGAAAATAGGCATAACAAAAATATGATTAGATCACAAAAAGAAAGAACTGGGAAAATAGTATTTTAAAAGAACATTGACAAATTTTTAAATACAAGTTTTTAAAAGATCAAGTTTCAGAATTACAGATATCCTCAAAATTTCAATAGAAAATATTGCAAAGATTTTAATTACAAATCATTCTTCAAACAAAACAGACCAGAAATATGCACAATATCTAGTATAATTCTAACTGAAATTAGGGAGGTTATGACTTAAGGAAGTATATACTTTAACAGGAAAGAATTTTTTAAAATCTTTTATTTCCTGATGAAATAGATGTAATTATCTAAATTTAAATTTACTCTTATCCATGGGAGGTAAATGAACACCCAGAGGCCAATGAAGAATTATAATAATTAGAAATGTTTAAGCTTTGACATAGTTATTAGATTTTAGACACTAATGAATGGATCACTATGATAAAAAAAAAAAAACGACTTGTTTAAGCTCTTAAGCAAAATAAATACTAATTATACAGAGCAATTTTTTAACCTGAAATATTTCCAGTTTTGATGAACTAAAAAGGTTAGTATAAATGTGTGGAATAGCAAGTTAATGTTTCTTTCTCTCTCTCAAATCAATGGATTAAAAAAAATTATTGAAAAAATATTCACTTGTATAACTTTTAATAAAAAATAACTTTAAGTTAACAAGAATTGCAGTTTATTACATTTCTTAAAAATATATATTTATCATACCAAAGAAATGATCCTTTTACTCTTAGGGTCTGATTATAATGAAATTACCTAAAGTTCTTAAAAGTAGTGGTGGGGGGGGGGGCGGGGGGGGGCGGGGGGGGGGGGTTGATTGTTTTTCTTTGTTTTTAATTTCTTTTTTTTTTTTTTAATGTTGAGTTTTTTAGTAAGGGTATCAATATGCTCCCTGACACTGCCTTAGGCTACTAGCTTAAGGGTAGGCCAGGTACAGAAGGTCACAAGGGCAGAAAGCCTGGATGCCTAGCAACAGGCAAACTAAACACAAGTATTGTAGGGTGGAACCTGGTCCCCTCGGGGAGCTTTCCTCCCCTAGCATGTTGCTGGCCATGGGGTTTATACCCCCCGACCTTTCATATGGCAGGCTCTGAGTTTCTGACACTCCCCTGACCTTCCCTTCCCTGGCATATTGCCAGTCATGAGGGGGTGGGGAGGGAGGAAAGGAAGAGGGAGTGGGAGGACAGAGAATAGCTTTATAGGACTTCTATATGGGCCCTTGCATGACCACTTTCTTAAGCAATAAGCCCTAGAGAGAACATCTAGGCCTCAGTTGTGTTTGAGCTCCAGGTTCAGAAAAGCAGCAAAACCAGAAGGGGGATGCCATGGCTGACATCAGGACCCACACACTGCTACTCACCTACAGGTAGAGACCACGAAGCTGAAAGACACACACCCTGAAAGCTGGTGAATATTCTATTGAGATCCTCCCAGAAACCTCCCCCAAAATCCCTGCCTTTGGAAAGGAGATGAAAGCTCTTAAGATGAAAGACTTCGTTCTCTCTTTCTCTCTTGGGCATGTCTGTGCCTTTCCCTTCTTCTACCTCTGTTACTTCGTAAATAAACTTTTGTTTGTATTTGAAAAAGAAAACGCCTCTTCACAGGATTTAATTTAATCCTTGTTTTATTATTACAAACAGAAAAACTTAATGGAACAATTGGTGCTAAGTCAGTCATGATATAGCCCTTGTTCCCATTACTACAATTAAGAAACCAGATGTCATTAAAAAGGTCACTGAGAGAAAATGATGGAGAAGCACTCAGGCCCAGGCATTCTTATTGTAGTTTGCTGTAATACTTTGGTCTCGTCACTAAATATCTGTCTCGAATCGTTTTCATATATGCAGTGAGTGAATCAGATAAGAAAATTCGCTGGGATTCTTCCAGCTAAATTGATAAAGTACTAATTGATGAAAAAGTATTGTAATAGGTTACTATTTGATTTAATAGTTTATTATACTCAGATGACTTAATAAATCAACCAAGACAGGTGGTAATAAATACAATGTAATGAAAAACTTATGCTTGAACATTGATAGTTCCCTGGTACTAGTATATGTTTAACTACATATTAAATTGTCAGCTCTTGTTAGCACTATATAACTGTGAGATTCTTTAAAATATTTAAGATAGAGGTTAAAAATCAGCAGCCTGTAAGTTAAACCTCTTCAACAGTTGACATTTAGTGCCCACTGTGTTTAAAAGAAAAAATATATACACTTTCAAACAGGAAACAGAATTTCAAAAATGTGAATTTGTAACTTCTTGGGGGTGGGGGGGGGGGGAAATGGAAGATTTGGAAACACTAGTCCACTCATACAGAGAAACAATTATGTGGTGGTGAATAGCTGAGACCATTAAATACAGCAGGAGTTCACACCACAGCGCCCACCCAGTCTCACTTTCTCCTTTACTCTGTAGGCTTTTCATCTGTAAATCTTACCTTTCTATTTCAGTGACTCAACAAGACATTAATCAGAGTTGAGAGAATAAAATGCCATAAGACTTGGTCGTAGAGCATTTATTTAAGGGGAGCTACGGTATGTCCTTCAGTAATTCCAGCAGAAGATTTGAAATCAGAACCTTGACTCTTACCTTTTTCTATTTGCCAATAAGAAACACCGTGCTAGTAATATGTCATCAACATTTCTTCTCCCAAATATGTGCAGACAAAAGGACATTATCCCATTTTTTAAATTTGTTGGATAGAATATACAGTGGCTGAGCTGTATATAGTTTTGAATTGTAGCAGTAAAAAATTAGCTGTGCGAACAGGAACCAAGAGACAGACTGTGCACTATATTTCCTGCTCATATGTTGTCTCAGCTGTTTTGCACTTTATAGTTTCAGCTGAAGAATGTCCATTTATCACGTAATGCTAATCAGTTATCATTCTACTCTACATTTTGTACAAAACATTGCTGGGAAGTCTGTTCTGGATTTGATGGATAGCCAGAATGGGACAGCACATAACCAAAAAAGGCATAAATACTCACAGATGTCTGGTCATACAGATGAGTTAAAATCAAAGAAAATTAGAGCTGGGATAAGACAGACGTGATCATAGAGCACATCAGGGGAACGTAAACTTGCTTTTTCTTCACCTTTCTCATCCAAATGGGGTTTCTTCTCATTAAAATAAATATTCAAACCAGAAGGTCTTTCATTTGTTTCCTTAAACTAGTCGAGTCCCCCCCCCAAAAAAAAAAAAAATGTAAACCTCACATCATGAAGACAAAAAGCAGAAATCCTGTTTATTACCAAAGACATCCAAAAAGCTGTCCAAATCCAAGTTAGAGCATATGGTGCAAATCCCCCTCTTATATCCTCCAGCATTCCTTCCCTCACCCCCTCATCCCTCATCATTCTGGTTTGAGAAATCTGTATTTCCTTATTCAAGAACTACTGAATAAGTCATTTTTGCTGTCTGTACCAAAAAATAATTATGTAGCTGAAAATAAAGCAGCAATTTTACTGTTTCAGATTCCATTAGTGATTTTGTATTTTTGTCAAGTGATATTTGATTGTAATAAGTGTCTCTCATATGCTTTTTTTTATTGTTGAATATTATCCTTTTCATCTATTGTTATCTGCTTAGCAGCTTTTTGTTGGTTCAGTCTATTGGTAATCTTTTCACATTGCCACCCACCCATTACTCTCATAGCACCTATTAGCCATGTTAACTAGACTTAGCCTGAGCATATTTCTATAGTTTTAATATCTTCATCTATAAAAATAATAAATTATTGCTATTTTATCTTACAACATTTTAATGAAAAATTTAAATAAATGGATAGTAAGTGGTTGTTTTCTTCTTGGGAATTGTCCTTTTACATTGTGATACTTCGAAGTGCAAAGTAATATATTTTATTTGCATACTCCATCATATGATTAATTTTCAATTCACCCATAAATATAAATTTAGCTTTCTCAATGTTGTATTGACTTCGAAATTTCTTGGTAGATTTATACCATAATAATATTTAACTGCATAAAAGATAACTTTAAAGTATTGGACATCTGTATAACAAATATCAAAATGTCAAGATTTCAAATAAAATGGTAATGGCAATCCAAAATAGAAAGTTGGAGATTAGGATTTGAACTCCCAACACTAGATTTTGAAAGGGAAGTCTGGTCACTGCAGCAGACTTGTGAAGACAAAGGTAAGCTTTATGTCAGAGAAGAAAAAGTAATCATACACTTCAAATTTTTGTTTTCTGAAATAATTTCTCAGTATAGATTCTGGGATATAAATTTCTTTATATTTTATTTTGAGTTGGAATTGCTAGCAGGACATTGACTTTAATTTATATATGACTATGCTTTTTTCCAAGGGAAAAACAACAACAATGCCATCACATTATTAAGCAGAAAAGAAGGGTTATTTTTCTAATCTAGCAGCCCCTTCCTCACAGATGAGACCACTAATTCTATTTTCATTCTTAAACAAAGTTATACAATTCTTGTCAATACTTTTAAATGATTTAACAACTAAAAACCATCTCTTCTTCAAGTTCAAATATCTCCAAGAAGATAAAGGAAATTGTGAATTAGAAAGTGTTGATGGCATATTCCACCTTGTGGATAGCAAATGATAAGCATAGGAGATAAAAATAATTATATAAACATCTAAAATAAGCAAAATCTTCTAAATTTGACTCATCTATTCACATTTTAAAATTAATCATCTGATAACTAATATATAAATCTAAGAGCCCATTTAGTTCATTTATTCATTTTTAAATTTTATTCAATACACAATTACTAAGTAACTCCTAAGGCATTCCAACTAACATGTGAATACACGTTATTAGAACATCAGGCTTTTAGACTGAAGTAAATCAACTTTAGCTTGATTTAAGGGCACAGGGAATATGCCTTATTGCTTGTCATTTGACTAAGAGTAGGTTTGGGGCAACCAATAACATAAATTTAAGATCAATGTTAATTCACTGGTCCTGGACATGCCACCAATAAAGGCTATCAATGATCAGAGGACCATTTATTACAATATTGAAGAAAAAAATGATAACCTCAATGGTCCATAATAATGCCTTTTACTACTTTGAAACATCTTAAATTTATTAATTCATTATCATTTTATTTTTTAAAGGTTTATGGAGCATCTATGATGCATCATGCTTCTGTGCTGGCTGTGGTGAATAAGCATAAAGAGCCAACAAACCAGAGAGGAAGACAGACTAGAAAACAGGCAATTTATCCATATAATAGCCTAAGCGACCATCACAATCTAACGAACGACTGAATAGGCTGCATCGGGTGACCAGACTGGCAGGGGGGTTAGTGAGGGACAACCAAATGACTGAGCAGCAGGCTGCATGGGGTGACCAGGCTGCCAGGGAGACCCGTGAGGGGCTACCAAACAACTGAACAGCAGGCTGCATGGGCAACCAGGCTGACAAGGGGGGACAACCAGGCCGGCGGGGGGAGGCAGTTGGGGTTGATCAGGCCAGCAGGCAGAGGCAGTTAGGGGCAATCAGGCACGCAGGCAGGTGAGCAGTTAGGAGCCAGTGGTCCAGGATGGTGAGAGGGATGTCCTGGATTAGAGAGGGTGCAGCCTGAGCTGAGGGCACCCTCCATGCCCATGCATAAATTTTGTGCACCGGGCTTCTAGTTTCAATAAAAGATCATTAATCAAGGAAGAGATCCAAGGGAAGATGGAGAGGAGGGGCCATCCTTAGGGGTTTAAGATTTTATCCTGAAGACAATAGGAAGATACTGAGGGTACATAAGCTGTGAAATAACTTGATATTTTTGTTGTTGTTGTTTTTGGGCACCAGGACCAATGATTACCAGCCATACAGATACTAAAAAATTAGGCTTTTGAAATCTCTTGATGTTGGTTCAGCATATAGAGCAATCAAGCTGCCCTACATGTGCCACTCACAACCAAAGCCTGTTTTGATATGTTTTGTATTTTAAGAAGATCACTGAAAATTTGGGGGGGGGGGGAATATACTAGAAAAATAAGACGAGAAGAATTCTTTCAGGAAATAGATGGAAAAGAATAGTGTCTTGAATTAAAACCATTATTCTAAAGATAGAGAAGAGTAAATTGATGTAAAGTAAATCAAAAGAGGTAGAAAAGAGATGATATATTGCTTGACTTGATGTTGAGGTTGCTATAGAGAATATTCAAGTTGAAACTGAGAAATCTGCATGGCAATTCAAATTCACTATTGTAAGATTCATTCATTAACATGAACTCATTATTTCTATACCTGAAATTATCCTATTATATTTCCACTTCCAAAATTCAATTCTTCATTTATGCATTTATTTAGTTATCAATTTTCAAGTATTTATTAACAATATCCTTAGTTGAAACACTTATTGGGATACCTAAGTCATAACCAGTAGAAACAGACAGGTGAATAGAAGAGAAGTTGGATTTAAATGTGAGAAGAGGGATTCAAGCATGTACAATGAACTAAAGGAAGGTAGAAAATTAGAACTGAAATTCAAAGGATATATGATGCAAGAAAGAGTTTCTGGAGAGGTCATGCTGAGTCTTATATTAACTACTAGAAGCCTAGTGCATGAAATCGTGAATGGTATGTTCCCTAGGCCTGACCAAGTATCAAGGCCTCCTTTCTCTGGCAGCTGGCTGTTGGCCGGGGCCTTCCTTTGTTCTGTGCCTCTCCCCAGTGGTCAGTGCACATCATATTGAGTGATCACTCCCCCAGCTGAATTCCCGGGGGTACAATTTGCATATTAGGCTTTTATATAGAGAGATATTTATCACCATTAACCCAAGAAGAACTGGCAACTTCAAAGAATTTTAAACAGAGGAGGAAAATTACTATCATTAATATATTTGTGTTTTCTAAAGGTTATTCTGATTACATTGTGAAGAAATGGAAGTTGTTAAGGTGATTAATAGGGGAGTGCTTATAGAAGACATATTTATTGGTAATTAGCAACAGGATAGTGAAGTGAAGAATGAGGAGTGAAATCAGTAAAAATATTTAGAAGATAAAAGCAATAAAGCTTATGGGTAAAATAAAAAAGAGGAGAGGAGAAGGGAAATATCAATATTTCTGGCTTATAATAGAATATGGATAGAACTGCCATTCACTGAAATAGGTAACATTGGAAGGAGGGAGTTATATTTGGAGAAAGATGGGGAAAGAGCATAATTTTGAGATTCCAGTGAAATCTAAAAGAAGAAAGATCTCATAGACAGTTGGATACAGTGTGTTCCAAACAGATTGGTATGTTTGACCTGAAAGAGATGAGTGCTTCTATTTTCTCAGTGAAGTGGAAGATAAGGTCAAAGATGGAGCAGGAAATAAAGAGTTGAAGTCTGTGAAGAATTTTTTAAAGTTTTATATAGTTGCATGAATGAATGAATTGGCCAGAGAAATATAGTAAGGCTGACAAGCAATTCAGAGATAAGTGTCATGCATTTATAGTAAAACCTGTACTCACTGGATTTGCTCTTTCAGTGCTGGGCTACAGACAAGATATAACTGGGTTCATCCATGGTTAAGGAATTGCTAAACTTCTATAGTAATAGAGAGAGAGAGAATTTAATATATTTGTAAAAGTAGAACTGAAATTATTATGCATAGAATTTAATTTTGATAAAGGGAAAAATAAAGGAGAAAGAAACCTACAATATTGGTGAAAATAAAGTTATAAGTGTCTTCTAATGATACTGAGGAAGCATTAAAATGGGAATTGAAGAATAAACAAAGTGGTAGAGAGAAGACCGAGATTTAATTTAGAGATTTTGGATAGAACAGTTATGGGTGACTAGAAGAAAGGAGCTAAAGGATTTTAAGAAACTGTATAAAACAGAGTATTGGAAGGTGAGACATTGATATGACTCTGAAATTATTCCAAATGAGGGCAAGATTTTTAAAAGGTACTTACTTTTTTTGCTAAATAAAGGAGAATAATCAAATTAGATATCAAGAACTAAGAGAGAAACATGTTGGCAGAAGCTTAATTTTCAAAAGTGTGAGAATGGGTGGGCAGGTGGTGTGGGCTGAATTGCCTCCACGCCAAAATTTATATGTAAAAATTCCAACCCTTGGTATTTCAGAATATGGCTGTCTTTGGAGATTAAAGTTAAAATAGGTCATTAGGTTGGGCCTAATCTAGTTGACTGAAGCCCCTATGAAAAAAAGCTACTAGGTCACAGACCCCCGACAGAGGGAAGATGATGTGAAGACAGCCATCTATACATGAAGAATAGAGGCCTCAGAAGAAACAACTCTGTCAACACCCTGATCTGGAACTTCTAGCCTCCAGAATTATGAGGAGATACAGTTCTGTTTAATTCACCCAGATGTGGTACTTTGTTATGACAACAAACTAATTCTAGAGAATTAGAGGAAGACTGTGGCCTGAAGCAGCAATAGAGAATTACCAACCTCTCTTCTCGACCCTGAGATTCATGAAATATGGCAAAAAACAATGATATCCATTTAAACATACTATAGGGAAAATTAGTCCTCAGGGTTTCAATTATGTTAAGGAGGCAGAATAGTACTCAGTAAAAAATGTTTGAGGATATAGAGCAGTGGTTCCCACAGAGGGGCAATTTGATTTTTAAGGGGACAATTTGAGAATGAGTAATTAACAGTGATTTTTTTTGCATTTCTTATGATTTTACATGCCTCAGTTTATAAATATACACTGAGTGGCCAGATTATTATGATCTCAGGATGCATAATAATCTGGCCACTCAGTGTATATCCTATATAATAAAATGCTAATATGCAAATTGTCCCCTCGACCAGGAGTTCGACCAGCAGGCAGGCCTGCCAACCGCCTATGTCCCCTTCCCTGGGCCAGGCTGGCCAGACCCCACCCATGCACAAATTCATGCACCGGGCCTCTAATATAATAAATATACACTGAGTGGCCAGATTACTATGCATTCAGAGATCATAATAATCTGGACACTCAGTGTATATTATAACATCTTTATGCATTAAGTCCTCTATTATATTTTGAAACTGTATTTGCTATTTTTATATCACTTTATATTATTAATTTTAGACAATTTCTTAGTGATTTCTTCCTCAGCACTCCAACTGTCCTTTCTTTCCTTTATTTTTCTCTTTCAAAGATGCCTTGTTCTTTGAAAATGGCCTTTTAGGCTTCCTCCATATGAATAGGAGTTTAGTTTTTGAATAATAAAAATTATATGTCATGGGTGGGGGGGGTTGGGGGAGGAGAGAATCAGGATTTTAGAGATGTTTAGACAGGGCATGGCCAAAAAAAGGTAGAGAACCACTGATATAGAGGGTAATATGGCTAAATTGATTTAGATTCTGAGGAAGAAAGCAATCAAAGGAGATCAAACCCTCCTAGCATCTTAGGTCAAGACATAAGACAGTGGACATTAAGACTCCCAATAGGCACTCCTAAATACAATCTAAATAGTTTTAATTAAGTACACCATTTAGGTCAATCCAGTTTTAGATAAGCAACTTAGATAGCAGTTGGTCTGGCATAGAACAGGGAAACCATTTCATAAAGTAGGCTGAATTGACTTCCCAAGAGGAAAATAAGATGAAGAAACGCTTGAGGCTCTCTCTGAAAGCATAGGAAACCATTAATGGTTGGAGCAATTGGGGAACTTATTTTTCATAATGAGTCAACTTAGTTAGATGATACTATATTTGATAAACAAAAGCTAGGAAGATCAGGGAAGAATTCTACTGAAATCACTTACCTCACAGTTTCAAAAGCATTAAATGATTGTACATAGAGAAACAGTTGTGTCCTGTGTGAAGGTTAAGGGAAGGTGGGAAAATGATATAGGAAAGACCAAATTCACTAAAAAGAAACCAGATGAAGCCATTTGTCAAAGCCTAGGATAGAAGTCTATTTCCCGTCATATGCCAGAATCAAGAAGAGGATAATGGGCAGATGTTTTGTTTGTTAAACACAACAGATGCTTTGGAGCCACTTACCACTCCTTGGCTCTTGAAGAAATGGACAAAGCAGAATATAGAAGCGTGTGCACGGGGAATAAATATTTAAATCCAAAACAAAGAAAAGGGGGGAAAATGAAAATCTACCAGCAATATGGTATTTTTCTTGTCAAAGACAGAAAAGAAATATTTGCAATTCAAAAGTAGATTGGATAATTTTTAAACTTAAACTTCTGGGAGAATTAGGGTAAATCATTTTTTAAAAAATGAAAGCTTTGAAAAATAGAGGTTTTGTTTTAGAAGTAAAGGAAGTAGAAAGTGTCATTATTGTTGTTGTTTTTAATACCGCAAAAATAACTAATAATATATATTATGGCTTGGAAAATTAAAATTCTGAAGGGAATGTGGAGGAACAATAGTCTAATTTTTTTTTCATCCTTTGAGTTGCTGAACATATTGTAAATTTAGAAATGTCAATAGCAGCCCCTTAATCTGTTGAGATTGTCCCTCGAGTTAACTCAGTGAGGATACCAGAAAAAAACAACCCTCTTAGAAGGTAGCAGAAAGAAGGCAAGAGCAAATCATGTGTGGAATCTGGGCAATTAATGTCACTCAAGGCGTTGAATGCTACAAAGGTGAAATACACTACTCAGAAGCGAAGATAAAAGCTCTGATATCAGATCTCACAATAAATCCAGTGCTGGAGTGTGAAGCAGTTGCAGAATTGTTTGATTTCTTGTTTACCCAGGGGGATTTGGAAACAGTGAAAAACAGGAAAAGTTTGGAATTAGAATATTTCCCCTTAGGATAGAAAGAAAGCTCCCTTTCTTTCATTAAGTTACTAATGTTAGCATATAATTAAGACTTCTCTATTGCCAAAGGGGGTTATCAGTATGGATAAATTCAGGGTTTAACATCTTTGAAATTACATTTCTCCAATCTGGAAGGAAATTTCATTTTGTGTTATAATTTCTCTCTGGAAATGTAATAATGAGGTGTGATTCATGTTGTTAATGGCCTCCTTTTACATGTCATAATTGGATTCATTTCTGGGCTCCCAAATCTGGTGGAACAAGATGGCCAGCAAGCTCTTGCTTTTTTTTTTTTTTCAAAAAGTTTAAATATTTAATCAAACAAGAATTAAAATTTTTGCCTAATCTACACTCTGTCTTTGAATTTATTTTAATTAATGTCATATTAAGATATATTTCAAAGACACCTGAGAACAATGGAAATACTCATTTTAGTATTCCCAAGTGTGTTTGTGTGTGTGTGTGTGTGTGTTTATGTGTGCACTTTTATTAATCAGAAGCCTCAGGTGGAACCAGAACTCCCTTTACAGACTATCAGCCTCAAATATAAATAAGTAGGTAGATAGACAGATGGACATAGATAACTATTGGCTTTTCTCCACTGTGCCAAGTGTGAACATGAGTGGGTGCAGTGAAGGATTTAGAAAAGACAGACAAGAGAAGAAAGCTGGGTCTGGGTGGGACACTGCCCTCTCTGATGGAGAGAGACAGTGCCACAGCCTCTAAGCCCATGGTCGGCAAACTACGGCTCGCGAGTCACATGCTGCCCTTTGGCCCCTTGAGTGTGGTCCTTCCACAAAATACCCCAGCCTGAAGGAGTCTATTTTGAAGAAGTGGCATCAGAAGAAGTTTAAGTTTAAAAAATTTGGCTCTCAAAAGATATTTCAATCTTGGAATTTTGATATTTGGCTCTGTTGACTAATGAGTTTGCCGACCACTGCCTAAGCTGTCTCTTTATGTTATAGCCAGACTCCACAAGGCAAAGTAAAGTGTGGTTACAAAGTTCTCGTGAGTTTCAAATCTACTCAATTTACATGCACCTGAACTCTATCAAGCCCACAGCACTCAGACAAGTGGGGCCACGTGTTCAGACAATAGGTTCAAGCTTACAACTATAGCCTCTGTCTGTTATTATTCTTGGAGGGCTTTGCCCTCCAAGCTGGGACTTGCACGTGGCAATGAGAGGACTGTGCCCTCTCATTAGTCCGAGGCTTGAACCTGTCCAAACACTGTAGCCGCTCTCCACACTCCATCATAAAAAAGTACCAAATTCTGAATAACCTTTTTGAGTAATCCTAATGAGCTAAGCAAGTACAGAATGTCAGGGAATAGTGAGGAATAACACTTTTATCCTCTCATAGCCTAGCAGAAAAGCCTGGCATGGTAAACTGAAAAATAGTTATGATTCCAAGTTTTACAACATACCAACTTTTCAGCCTTAAACAGGTTACTTTAGTCTCCCTCTGCTTAGATTTTTTTCATCTTCCAAGCAGGATCAGTAAGTGTCTGCCACAAATAATTATTATGAGAATTAAATGAAGGTACTGAGTGTGTGATAAGGTGTCAAATAATTTTAAATACCATTAAAATTATTTTCTCATGTCAGATTAAACACACCTTGTGTGTAAACATAATATGCTCTGGGAACAAATTCCCCCAAATGATGCTATCCTTCCCTGAACATATTTTATACTTGAATCAGTAAAATCCATGCAATAGTCCAAGAACATAGTAAACGCCTTCCATACTAACAAACCCCATGGACTTCCAAGTACTTAGCAACGTGTAAAACCAAAGGTCAGTTCACCTCTCCAAGTGCTGCTCCCTTGAAGTTTCCTGTCTGAAGGACACTGCTTTCATGTTAAACCTCCCTCCATGTGTACCACCTAGACGCAAGAGGTTGAAAGGGCACAATCTTTTGTGTTCACCTGTGTAAACTGCTTTTACTAATTGGTCTCAAATATCCAACAGTTCTCAAAAGGTCTTCTTCCAAAAGACCACTGAGAAATATTTTGCACATAGAAGTGAAAACAAGGACACTCTTTCTGGAGGGAAAATCTTTCACAAGTAACAAAATTAGCATTATATATTTCCTTGACTCTGTAATTCAAATTACAGGTGTTTTATTAATTTCTCTAAATTAATTTTATTTAATTAATATTTTAATTATTTTTTTATTTCATTCATAGAATTTTTATTCTATTAATAGGCACAAAAACAAGATATTAATTTATATGATTTTAAACTAGTGTGAGATAAATAGGTGAGAGGTACATCAGTTTATACTTTTGATGTGAAGAGCCCATCCTCTTAATTCTGGCTTGCAGAGGTTACTTTACATGTTGTAAAACACCCCAACATTTAAGTAATAAGCTTAGCTACCAGTAAAAAATTAGATGTCAACACATTACTCTCAAAGCTTCTCTTACCACCACACGTCTCTCCTTTCTTCTTCACCAAGGACTAGCCAATATTCAGTTTTCCTGAACTTTTGCACATTGACTTGTTCCACATACATTCCTCCATCTTTCTGAGATTATGAAATTGCTTTAAATTTTGACCAGTTAATTTTACATAATACATGTTGGAATGGCAGTGAATATCAATAGAATAAAAATCCAATTCTTTGCATTCCCGCCCCCCCCCCCCCCCCCCAATATCTAGAATTGGCACATAGCATTTCTACAGGCAGTTTCAACAGTAAAATAACATCAAGCAAGGTAATTGCGGCTTGGAAAAGCGAAAAGATATAATTAAGAAAAGAATCACACATGCGAAAAAGCGAACCAGGGAGAGAAAAATACTCTCCCATCCAACAACCAGATTCTCACAGTTCACTTACGTGCCCCTTCCCTGTGGTGATCCTACCATCTGAAGTTCTGTGCCTGAAACTCAACCTTAAACTATACACAGGCCACTAAATGCATGCCCTTAATTTGCCATGACTTCCACAGTTTAGGAATTTTCTTTTTTAACAAATGGCTTTTATTTGTACTACGAAAAATTGAGTTCTCATTAGTGTGTGTGTGTGTGTGTGTGTGCACCCACGCACACTCAATTTATTGCATAACACCAGGCATTAAAAAAAATTGTCCTGTTGGTCATTAAAAGCCTCTGGCTTTAGAGTAAAGGGTTAATACATTTGCCTGTATGGCAAATAAACTTTGACTAGCATTAATTGATCTTTTCAAGATCTACGCATGAACTAGTCCTTAAATCTGCTTTCCCATTGCAAACCAAACAGATATGCAAACGGTTTTGTATTTGAAAAAAAGGGAGTGCATTACCGGGCAATATTGAGCTCCCTATGATGTAGCCAAAAAATACAAATAGTTCCACTTACTGAGACCTCTCCAGAGGATTTTAAAGACCACAATTTGCTGCCTTCTAATTCTGGATTTCTGGCATAAAAATAAGACATCTCTGGAATGGGGGAGGTTTATAATCTATCCATAAGGCTATTGCCAGAAAATAAAGAATATTTAATTTCACTTAACATTCAGAGTGGCATTGCTTTATGAGAAGTTCAGTCCTCCTGAAGTTACATGGCAATATTTTGTTGAGTTTAAATCCTGTAGGAAGAGTTCGTTCCACTGTGCATTCGTCTAATTGAATATTTTCCACTGACAGTCAAACCAAGATTGTATTATTTGGCCAACGGCCAGATGTAAACTTTTGAAGTATTGGAAGTGTCGTGTCAGAGCACTCCAAGACTGCAGTAAATTTATGAAGCCAAGTTTGCAAGAGTAACATGGGTTCAGGAAATCTATTGCTGAACCTTAATGATCTGCTGTAACTTATACTCTATCCTCAAGATATGAGCTACAGGACTCCAGACAAAGCTGTGTGCTATATCAGGTGATTGTCATTAGAGGTGCATTTCAATTATTAAAGAAAAGTATGAATTTTTCTCTCAGATGCATATTCCTGAATCACAAAACCACACTCATTAGACACACACACACATCATACATTGACACCCATATGCACATGATTGATGGAGCATTACATGGGATGATGTCAAAATATATTTATACAGTGTGTGTGTGATTCATCATATGTTTTAAAATATACATTACATGCTCATATACATTATGCCTGTATATGCATAGGTAATTTTGAAAAGACAAACTAGAAGTCATTACATAGAAAATACTCTGGGAAATATGACTAGGCAATAGGGTATTTATGAGAGATATATTTATTTTTACCATATGTTTCTCTGTACTGTTAATTTTGAGTAGTATTTATAATTTCATAATTTTAAAAGCTAGTCATAAATACTTATATACAGATTAAAGAAAATATGTTATGAATCTTTATTTCATACAGATGGAGGGAAAAAGTAGGTGTTCAGTTATCAGTATGAGAAACACAGTTTATTTCTATATTATTATTTATTAATTATTATATTACTTTCCATATGAACAACTGTAAACCTATATTAGCTCCACCCTGTATAAATATGCAATTGATTTTTATAAATATAACTCAACAAAAAATAATTCCTAAGAACAATTTCTGTCATATTTACAAATCTAAATCCACTGAACAAAAAATTCAGGATCTGCTTTTATTATGTTGTACACATTCCCTCAGTAAAAATTTAACTTTTATATAAAACTTTTAACTTTTTTGTTGTTATTGTTAATCCTCAATTTTCACCTAAGGATATTTTTTCCATTGATTCTTAAAAAGTGGAAAGGAAGAAGGTGGGATAGAAGGAAAGAGAAAGAAAAAGGGAGATAGAGATAGTGAAGAGAGAGAGAGAGAGAGAGAGAGAGAGAGAGAGAGAGAGAGAGAGAGATATCAAATGAAGAGAGACATATTAATTGATTGCCTCCCACACACACCCAGAATGGCTGGGGATTGAACCTGCAACACAGGTAGATGCCCTTGACCTGGAATTGAACCATGTGGTGGGTGGACTGACACTCTAACCATTGAGCAACACTGGTCAGGGATAAAACTTAACTTTTAATAGGATATTTAACCTGGTGGCACAGATTCACACAAATAAATATTTTGTCATATTTATGAAAATTTTCTCCTGCTCTCAGCTCATTTAGCAATATTATGCAACAGTGGAGCAGATACTCTTGGTCAACCATAAAAACTTCATCTCCTTGCAGAAGACTCACAAATTAATTAATGAAAACCAGCAGTGTTCTCAAGATAAAACTATTTTAATGATCTGAGGATAGTTACCACAAGAAAGTGGCGCAACAAGAGGGTAAATATGGTCAGAGTTGGGCTACAGATGTAAACTCAAGGTCTTTCAAATATTTTAATAAAATAGCCTCCAGGGTTGAGTGTACAGTCACTCAATTTCATGGAATATGCTCCGTGCTTTAAGAGATCATTGCAGGACATTAAAATGAGTTCCCTTCAGATAATCTGTGAAGAGAGAACCCAAAGTACAGTCACAAAATACTGAAGAAGAGTAATATTCCATAAAGACAGGAAATCAGGCTCTATTATGATTCTTTGCAGCAAGATTATAATCCCCTAACACTCAGTCCAGAGACTAACTACTTTGTCAGAGTCCAGAATCTCTGTGTCCATCCAGTGGTTAACTCTGTGATTACAGCATTATTTCCAACCAACAAGAAGCTAGATCAATGAACTTTTTCTTTTCCAGAAGATTCCCTTATAACCCTTGTCTCTCCCCCCTCAAAGTTTCCCCTACTATTAATGTGCATTAGTGTTGAACTTTTGTCACCATTGATGAACCAGCATTGATCCATTGTTAATATTCGCTAAGTCCACAGTTTATATTAGGATTCACTGTGTTGTACCTCCATGGGTTATGACAAATGTATGATGTTGTTTATCCACCATTGCAGTATCAGACAGAAAGTTTCATTGCCCTAAAAGTCTACCCACCCATTCCCTCTTTCTCTCTTCCTTTTCCAAACCTCTGGCAATCAGTCATCTTTGAACTGCCCCTGTAGCTTTGCCTTTTTCAGAATGTCAGCTAGCTGGATCATATAGCATATAGTCTTTTCAGGTTGGCTTCTTTTCCCATGCTCATATGCATTTGAGTGTCTGTGTCTTTGCACAACTTGATAATTCAGTTATTTTTTTAATATATTTTACTGATATTTTACAGAGAGGAAAGGAGAAGGATAGAGAGCTAGAAACACCAATGAGAGAGAAACATTGACCAGCTGCCTCCTGCATACCCCCTACCGGGGATGTGCCTGCAACCAATGTACATGCCCTGACTGGAATCGAACCTGGGACCCTTCAGTCCACAGACCAATGCTCTATCCACTGAGCCAAACCAGTTTTGTCAATTCAGTTATTTTTATCACTGAATAATATCCTATTATGTGGCTGTCCCACCATTTGTTTATCCCTTCAGCTTTAGAAGGACATCATAGCTGTTTACAGATAAATGCCCTTTTAAGTAAAATTACCTTTCTGACAGTCCTTTTTGAGCTTAACTGCTGTTTCAAGTGGGTGACTTGAGGGCTGCATTCCTCTTCTTTCTGCCTTTTGTTGGAAAATTGAGTTACGGGTGAGGTAGCTTTAGTTTCTCATATGCAACATTGACCGTGTTTTCCTGATCCTTCCTGCTTTCTGGTACCTCCTGAGTAGAAAGACCTCCGCTGGATGCACTTGGACCTCTGCCTGCTCCGCAGACCCCTTCCCTGTCTCCTCACACTGTTCAATCTGTGCTAGAGAATGGGGTAAACCTGCTCTTAGAATATTCATGGAAAGAAGTATGAGAACTCCTAATGTTACCTTTGACTTTCTGAATTTAAATGCATTCATCTATGTTCACTGGAAGCATAAAAATAATTCTTAACCTTGGATAACTTAAAACAAGACTATAGTTTAGACAAAAAAAAAAAAAAAATATATATATATATATATATATATATATATATATATATATATAATATTTATATAGAAAAGAAAGTAAAAAAGAAGTAGCATAAATGTCAAGCCTCTCATATAGATTTTAAATCAAAGGAGTTTGGGGCTTATAACCCTTGAGATAAATTGGCCTGATGATAATATTTATTTGTCACTTAATAAATACATATGAAATGATAATAGATTTTAGCATAAGCCAAGTTCTACAGTAGATGAGAGTCTATAGACAAATTTTAGTTCTGCTGTTGATTCCCATGTAAATTAATCTATTAAGGTATTCTGTAATTGTTTTAAATAATTAGTATGTTATACATTAATAGTAATGTCTTGGTCACTATGGACACATTATTATGACATAAGTCTTTGTATATATCCTCTATTTAAAATTTGTCACAGGTTGATGTGAGAGAGTTCAATCAATAAACATCGATGGCTTAGATATCCTTTGGTTCCTGCATTTAAAATATGCTTAAAAATAATAATAATAGTGGCCTATATTTGGAAATCGAAAATTTCCAAATACCAAGAAATCAGAAAAAAACAATCTATTCATATCTTATTTTCTTATTATATGACATTACTCAATAATAGGCAAATACAAGAAAATTTATAAACTTAGGAAAAGGGATATGGTAGGCAGAATATGCACCATTACCCTCCAACACCCCTGCCTCAAAGTATAACAAAGTTCTAATTTCTTGAACCTGTGAATCTATTACCTTACATGTGACAGACGTGATGAAGTTAGGGATCTTGAAAAGGGGAAAATATCCTGGATTGTCCAGGTGGGCCCAGTGTAATCACGGGAGTCCTTATAAGAGGGAGTCAAAGTAGTCAGTTATAAAAGAGACACCTGAGGATGAAATCAGAGGTCAGAGTGATGCAGCCAGCAGGCAGGGAATGTAGATGACTCCTAGGAGCAGAGGGAAAGGCAAGGAACAGATTCCCCTCTAAAGCCTCCAGGAAAACTCAGCTCTGCCGTCACTTTCATTTTAGCTCCGTAAGACCCGTTTCTGCTGACAGCCAGAACTGTAAGATAATAAACATATGTGATTTTAAGCCACTACGTTTATGATAATTTGGTAGAGCAGCAGTAAGAAACCAATACAAGGAGTAACAACACCTGTCACTGGTGTGCTTCCTTGCTCTGAGAGCTATCTTAGGCCTTACTCTGTGTCCAGCTCATTTCCCCCCAGTTCTAGGGAAACGTAACCAACTCAGGGGAGGGTGTATAGCTGGAGGGTGGGAGGAAGGGAGGATCCAAAGAACCGCCCTGTCTGACTCAGGAGAGCTCCTTCTGAGCTGGGTCCCTCTATGGTGCCAGCTCCTGCTGGGTATTCTTTCCTGTCTATTTCAAACTAGTCTTGATTATTCACATATTCCAGAGATATTAATACTTTGAGAGCAGATACTTTAAGACTTTTACACATTTTTTAAATCTTCACAGAGGATATGTTTTATTGATTTCTAGAGAGGAGAGGGAGAGGGAGAGAAACATTGATGTGAGAGAAAAATCAATTAGTTGCCACCTCTAGGGGCCCTGAATGGGGGGGGGGGGGGGGGGCAAACCTGCAACCTAGAGATGTACCCAAACCAGAACCTTTTGGTGTATGGGACCTCTGCTCCAATCTACTGAGCCACCCAGCCAGAGCTAGACATTTTTTAAATACTGGTTAACCAGCTACCAACTGTATATTGAAACCAAAGCAAGTTGTTAAAACCTGCATGCTTGGTGACTTTGTTCAAAATGTTCCCGCAAATTTATTCCAGGCTTCTGCACTCTGCTACTGCACCAGATCTTTCTTTATTCCAAATTCAGATTCTTGTGCTACTTAATGTTGGATTTTTTTAAGAACTTGTTACTATTGTTCAGCTTATTTTAGTTTGAAATTTCCAACAACTGTCTTTCCTAGTTGGATCTGAGCTTTCATAATCCAGCACATCCTATTTCTTTTCCTCTTTAATGCCACCTTTGAACGGTCTGATGTTCAACTTGAATTTGACTTGGCAACACTTTCAGGCTCCCAGTCCACTGAATATTATCTCCACCTTTCATCTTGGATGCTCCATCTAGGCACTTGGCCTTAAAAGCTATAACTCATAAAATTTTAAAAAAGATATAAAGATAGTTTTCATATTGTGCAAGCTGGTAATGAAAGTCTAGAGCAAAACACCCACTGATCTCATAAAATTATGATAAAGTGATGAAAATGTACCCTTAAGTATTTCTTGATATTTTCACAGATAGCTATTAGATAGGTATCTCTACAGACATTTTAGTAAAAAATAAGAACAAAAATAAAAGGCAGTAAGTCTGTAGATGTCAATGAGTTGTCCAGGTCCTACATTTTGGGCAGCTTACTTGCCTGGTTTCTTTAAAATAACTTTTAAAAAATCTTAAAGGTATCAATAATTTTGAGTAAATTTTACAGAACTCTTTAGAAATGAAATATTTTTTCAATAATTTAAATAAAACATCTTCTACCGGATTTTTCTACTATAGGGAAGAATGTATTTTTAAAAAATACTTATTTTATTTTTCTACTCACAAATGACTATTAGCCTTCCCAGTTATAAATTAAAATTCTATATCTTTTGCCCTGGCCAGTGTCTCTCAGTAGTTAAAGAGTGGCCCTGCTCACCATAGGATCATGGGTTCAATTCTATGTCAAGGGCACATATCTGGGTTGCAGGTTCCATCCATGAGGCCCTGGATGGGGCACATGTGGAAGGCAACCAATGTGTCTCTCTCACATCTTTCTCTCTTTCTCTCTCTCTCTCTCTCTCTCTCTCTCTCTCTCTCTCTCTCCCATCATCATCCCTTCCACTCTAAAAATAAATGGGAAAAACTCCTTGTGTGATATCTATATTTTTTTTAAAATATATATATTTTTATTGATTTATTAGAGGAAAGGAAAGGAAGAGATAGAAACATCAATGATGAGAGAGAATCATAATTGCTTGCCTCCTGAACACCCCCATTGGGGATCAAGCCCTCAATCCCAGCAAGTTCCCTGACCAGTAATCAAACCATGGCCTCCTGGTTCATAAGTCGATGGTCACACTTAACCACATCGGCTGGTGGAAGAATGTATTATAGACTAAATGCATCATCAACAACCTTCCTCTTCTTTTCAAAGTGTATGATTTCATGGTAATAAAATCTCAAAAATTATTTTTCTTTCATAAATCTAAATGACAATGTTAATTGCAGAACATAAAAAAGTAGCATTAAGCTATATTCAATTGGAGTCCAATTTGGGAGGGGGAAAAAAAGCTGAACAAAAAGTATTATGCCATTAACATAGTGCTTTAGAAAAAGCAGTAGGATGTCCAAGTATGATTGAGATTGGTCCCTAAATCACAAAATTACATCAACTCCTGGAGTTATGGTTACTTTCAGCAGAAAGGTGAAAGTTGCCTGCTCAGTCAGATTACTTTCAGCAATATGCCATCACTTGTTGGCCATATGTTTCCAGTTGTAAGATGTCCCGTTAGAGTTATGGGTGCAGTTCTGCAGTTGGGAAAATGATAGATTTCTCTCCCTTGAAGACATTAACTTTATCCCACTTTGTTCTAACACTGTGTGCAGACAATGAGAATGATATAGGAGTCCCCCGTTTTCTCAATGAGCATAATTCAAGAAGAGCCTACTGTTACATTCACACATGGCTTCTGTCCGACCTTATGAATTCCAACTTACCCTCAGCCTTATCTTCTACCAGTGTTGTCTCAAAACACTCTCCTACTCATTACTTATTTATGCAATAATAATTAATTACTCATTCAAGAATAAAGCATCATTTATTATTATAGCATGCCACAGAAAAATATTCATCAGTTCAACTAATCATACAAGACTTAGTGCACAAGCTAATATTAGGTATAAACTTAAACAGATGTTCAAAATCACAATTAGTGATCATTTTCACATAGAACATTTCACACTGATAATGAAATTTCAAAATATATAGTTGTTTTGATACCATAATTTGCATTTATATATTAATTCATGAGAGCATCCTGTCTTTCCATTCTAAATGCTGGAATGAATTTTTAATTCAAATGGGCCTAACCCTTTAGCTTACATTCTAGGTCTTCCTAATTATTCATTTTTAAGCAGACATGCACTTAAGGATTTCTTGATCTCAGGCAATTTCTTGATCTCAAAATGTGCAGCAGAGTGAATAAGTCTGCAGATGTAAATTTTACTGAATTTACTTATCTTTCTATTCTACCTCAACATTTTCTTTCATTCGACTGCACATTTTGCTTTTATAGTGCTGTAAATTACTCTGGGAATTTTTGTTGATTTTTTTTTACTATACCCTTACCCTATTATAAATTTCACTATACCCCTGTATTTATTTCACATCCCCATCTTTATATAAGTACTTACTTGACAAAAATTGTATATCTAAACTGTACAACTTGATGTTTTGATATGAATATACTATATTCCCTTTTCTTAAATAAGGTATTTGTATTTGTCAGTATTTGTTTTATCCTTTTAAAAATTACTAACAGCTGAAGAGCACAACCATATATCAATTTTCTCCTCAGAGTCCACCTTTTAGCAGATACTTAGTAAATTGAGCATGATTATGGTAAAAAGCAGCCTTTGGAAAGAATACTGAGTCATCATGAAGTTTCATTTCTTCAACAACTACTGAGCATCTGCTGTGTGTTAGGTACTGTTAGAAGCATGGCACACATGGCAGAGAAAATGCCCTGCCCTCACAGAATTTGCATTTTTACATTCTAGTTGTAGAAGATTGACAATGAACAGTGACTCACATAGAATTGTCACACACACACACACACACACACACACACACACACACACACACAAAGTTCAGATAGTAATATATCTTTGAAAAACAGAAAACAAGACGTTGCGATAGACAGTGAATGGGGGTGGGAGACTACACTGATCTGGGGATGGAAGTAGGCATCTTTGAGAAGATGACATCTAATCTGAAATCTGAATGATAAGAAGATGCCAGCTGCACAAAGATCTTGCAATAAACATCCAGATATCAGGAAAGAACCTAAGGAAGAAGTAGTAGTACTTTTTAAAACAGCAACTGAACACAAAATCAATATATAAAAATCTGTTGTGTTTTTATACCTAATAACAATTAGAAAACAATTCCATTTGCAATTGCATTAAAATAATAAAACCCTGCCCTGACTGGTTTTGCTCAGTGGGTAGAACATGGTCCCAGGGACTGAAGGATTGTGGGTTCTATTCCAGTCCAGGGCATGTATATTGGTTGCAGGCTCCATCTCTGACCCCCATTGGGGCAGAGGCATGAAGCAACAAATTTATATGTACTCTCACATCGAAGTTTCTCTCTCTGTGTCTTTCCTCCTCCCTTTCACTCGCTCTAAAAAATCCATGGAAAATATCCTCAGATGAGGATTAACAATGACAACAAAAAGAATAAACTGCTGCTCTGGCTGGTGTCACCCAGTGGCTAGAGCATCAGCCCACACACCAAAGAGTCACTAGTTGAATTCATGGTCAAGAGCATGTACCTGAATTGCAGGTTTGATCTGGTCAGAGTGTATGGGGAGGCAACCAATCAATATGTTTCTCTCACATCTCTCTCTCTCTATCTCTATCTCTCCACCATCTTTTCCTTCCTCCCTCTCACTCTTTGTAAAAATCAATAGAAAAATATCCTCAGATGAGGATTATAAAAAAATAAATACAATAAAATGCCTAGGAAATAATTTAACAAAGAAGGTAAAAGATCTGTATATTAAAAACTATAAGACATTAATAAAAATATTAAAGAAGACACAAATAAGTGAAAATATCTAATGGATTGAAAGAATTAATATTGCTAAAATGTCCATATTACCAAAAGCAATTTATAAATTCAATGCAAATATCAAAATTTCAATGATATTTTTCACAGAAATAGAAAAAAAAATCCTAAAATTTTCATGAACCACAAGAGACTCCAAATAAACAAAGAAATCTTGAGAAAAACAAATGGGAGGCATTATGCTCTCTGATTTCAAACTGTATTACAAAAATACAGATATATATATCAATAGAATAGAGAGCCCAGAAATAAACCCACACAGATAAGGTCAAATAATTTATGACAAAGAAGCCAAGAATATACAGTAGGGAAAAGACAGTTTGTTTTATTAGTGTTACTGGGAAAATTGGACAGTCACTTGCAAAAGAATAGAAGTGGACCACCTCCTTATACCGTACACAAAATTAATATAAAATGGATCTAAAACTAAAATGATAGAACTCTTGAAGAAAACATAGGCAGTAAGCTCCTTTATATCCCCCTTGGTGATGATTTTTTGGATTTAACACCAAAGTAAATGCAACAAAAGTGAAAATCAAACTACATCAAACTAAAAACTTTTGCACAGGAACCCTGACAGGTTTGAATCAGTGGATAGAGCATTGGGCTATGGACTAAAAGGTCCTGGTTCAATTCTGGTTGAGGGCATGTATCTTGGTTGCAGGCTTGATCCCCAGTAGAGGGCATGCAGGAGGCAGTTAATCAATGTTTCTCCCTCTTTGATGTTTCTCTCCATCTCTCTCCCTTTCTCTCTGTAAAGAAGTCAATGAAAATATATTTTTAAAAATAAATAAATAAAAACTTCTGCATAGGAAAGAAAACCATCAGCAAAATGAAAATGCAGCCTCCTGAATGGGAGAAATATTTACAAGTTGTATATTAGATAAGGGGTCAATACCCAATATATAGAGAGAACTCACTTAACTCAGTAGCAAATAAAAATGTCCAATTAAAATATGGTTAAAATATGGGCAGAGGCTCAGAATATATTCAGATGGATGACAGGTACATGAAAAGATGCTCAACATCACCAATCATCAGGAGAATGCAAATCAAACTCACTCCTATTAGAATAGCTATTATAAAAAGGATAAGAAATTAGTGGCAAGGATATGGAGAAAAGGAAACCCTTGTGCACTCTTGGTGGGAATGGAAATGGTGCAGCCACTACAACAGACAACATAAGGATCCTCAAAAAATTAAAAATAAGACTATCATATGTTCTAGAAATTCCACTTCTGGGTATTAAATCCAAAGAAGATGAAAACATTCATTTGAGAAGATATATGCAATATCCATCATCGGTGAATGAATAAATAAAAATCCTCCTATATAATAAAAGCCTAATGTGCTAATGGTCCAGTTTCCCATTCGTCCATTCAATCAAGCGAAGCATAATATGCTAATGATATGCTAAGACTGCTCAGCCTTTTGCTATGATGTGCACTGACCACCAAGGGGAAGATGCTCCAACCTGTAGGTTAGCTTGCTGTTGGGGTACAGCTGATCTGGACTGATCGAGATGGGCTTAAATGCCCTGGAGCCTTCCCACAACCCCTTCCCAGCTGGTCCACCTCCCACATGTCTCTCCCTGGCCCCAGTTGTGCACCAGTGGGGTCCCTCAGCCTGGCCTGCACTCTCTCGCAATCTAGGACCCATTGGGGGATGTTGGAAAGCTGGTTTCAGCTCAATGCTGCAGGCCAGGCCAAAGGACCCCACTGGTGCACAAATTCATACACGGGCCTCTAGTTTTATATATAAGGTGTCAAAGGATACAAACTTATGGTTATAAGCTAAATAGTGATGTGTTATACAGCAGACTATAATATATATAATATGAGAATATTATTCATCCATAAAAAAAGAAGAAAATCTTGTCATTTGCAACAACAGGAAGAATACTTAAAGGGATTATGCTAAGTGAAATAAGTCAGCAGAGAGAGAAGAACAAATATCATACAATCTCACTTATATGAAAACAAACAAACAACTAGCTTATGGACTCATAAATACAGACAACAAACCAGATTGATAATTGCCAGGATGGGGAAGAAATAACCAAAAGGTATCAAAGGATACAAACTTCTAGTTATAAGATAAATAGTGATGTATTCTAAAGCATGACTATAATTTTTTAAAATACATTTTATTGATTTTTTTTACAGAAAGGAAAGGAGAGGGATAGAGTTAGAAACATCAATGAGAGAGAATCATCGATCAGCTGTTTTCTGCACACCTCCTACTGGTGATGTGCCCGCAACCAAGGTACATGCCCTTGATGGAATCGAACCCGGGACCTTTCAGTCCACAGGCCAACGCTCTCTCCACTGAGCCAAACCAGTTTTGGCAAGCATGACTGTAATTAATAATTGCATATTTGAAAGGTGCTAAGAAAATAGATCTAAAAGTTCTCATCACAAGGGAAAAAAATGTAACTATGTACACTGAGGGATGTTATATGGATTTATTGTGGAGATCCTCTATATATATAAAAGCCCAGCTGCTAAAAGGCAGAATAATCAGAACGACCAGTTGCTATAATGTGCACTAACCACCAGGGGCAGATGCTCAATGCAGGAGCTACCCCCTGGTGGTCAGTGCACTCCCACAGTGGGAGTGCTGCTTGGCTGACCAGAATGAGTGGTGCTCCCAGTGGGATCAGCCACTCAGAGGGCTGGTCCACAGTTGTTCGGTTGACTGGGATGAGCAGCATGCCCACAGCAGACTGATCCCCACAAGCCACGCCCCCGACCAGTGCACAAATCCATGCACTGGGTCTTTAGTTTTATAATAAATACAAATATCTAGTCATTATGTAGTATACCTGAAACTAATATAGTGCTTTATGTCAGTTAATACCACAGTCAATCGTCTGCAGTGTCTGAGGCAGGGGAAGAGAAATACAACATTAAGATTGGAGGGGTAAATAGTACAGCCCATAGTAAAAGTATTAGTCTAGTCTAAATGTTATAAGACACCCTTAATAAAGTGAGGTGAAATGATTTGATTGACTTTTTTAAAAGGTTCCTTTGGAGAATGAAAGATGTGCTGGCAAGATTGAAACAAGAAGGACAGTGAGGAGGTGATTATAACAACCAAAAATTTCAGTTACAGTAAGAATTGAAAAAGAGTGGGAGAATATAAAATATATTTCACTGTTAACACTTTTCCAAAGTCTTTAAATCCTCAGCACTGGACCAAATTACTCTCTACCTTGGAATAGTTTCATTAATTAAACTACTGCTAAATCTTCCAAATCACAAATGAAATCCTTTCCCTTGGTTTATATATTTATCACTGTCGTTTTTGTCATTGCTGTTTTGGCTATTATTGTTGTTGTTGTTTAGTTAATCAAATAGTAGAATATGCATGTCATATTGATTGTATTTTAAAACTCCAATCTCCTAGTTTCCTCTGATGCAGGTATTTTTCCTTTGTGCAGCTATATGGAATCAGTTAATGAAAGCAAATCATGGGCAAATTATGACTGAAAAGATAACATCCTACTCAGTCTGAGCCTTCATGTCAGAAATGTCTACCATAGTTATTCACATTTTAGAGTCATGTTCAAGACCCAATTTTGTCTATTTTTATCTAAACATTTACATGTTATAGACAAACTATCAGAATCCTGATTCTTTCTGTTAAACTAATCCTACATAATAAAAGGCTAATATGCAAATTGACCAAATGGCAGAACGACTGGTCGCTATGACGTGCACTGCCCACCAGGGGGCAGGCGCTCAACACAGGAGGTGCCCCCTGGTGGTCAGTGCACTCCTACAGGGGGAGCGCCCCTCAGCCTGAATCCCTGAGCCGGGCTCACAGCTGGTAAGCGCAGAGGCAGTATTGGGAGCCTCACCCGCCTTCACAGCAGTTAGACACCCCCCCGAGGGCTCCCTGACTGCAAGAGGGCACAGGCTGGGCTGAGGGATCTCTCCAAGTGCATGAATTTCATGAACAGGGCCTCAAGTGTAGTTATAATTAAATGACTTTTTTTTTTTATACAGAAAAATATTTTCTTATAAATTTGTGTTCTTGGAAAGAAATAGATCTGCAAAAGCAAGACAGGGGAAAATTGGTTTTGTTTGGTATTAAATCTAGAACTCAAGCTGAAGATAATCATATTGGTTTAATATAATGACATCATTATGCCTTCGAAACTCAAGATTATTCACTTAAGATTTTGAGGGAAAGGAAAGTGATTGTTCATGTATAAATGCCACTTATAAACCTGAATTTTTTTTCTCAACAATTTAACTTTCTTCTAAGGTTAGTTTATTTTCTTTTATTTTCTTAAGGCAGTTTGATTAATCAAGGATTAGACCTTGAAACTGATGTGAAGTTTCCAACTTTTGCTCAACTCTTCCAATTTCATCTGACACGATGGGGAAATGAGGCAAGCTCTGTATAAGGCATAACGCCAAGACCCTCCCTGACATTTACAGTGATGACTAAAGCAGAATCAATTCCACATCCCTGCTAGAAGAATGGGACGGAGCAGAGCGGTATATTTGGGAACGAGGGCCAGGCGGAGAGGAAGGGACTTTGTAGTGGAGGAATATGTACCTGGATTTAGTTACAAAGCTCTAATGAGGGCCAGGAGCCCAGGTGGAGGTTCGTTCTAAGGAGCAGCAATAAGTTATATCACAAGATTGCCATGGCCTTCTCTGTGCTGCTGTAATAAAGAATTCGCTGCTGCTAAAATTCAAACAAGATTGAAGTTACTTGGCCTCTTCTGAGACCCATCATCACTCTATTTTACCTGACAGATGCGTGGAACCCAAATTCTTCCATCCAGCCCACCTAGAGCGTTGACAGATGAGGAGGGGAGACATTCCCCATTCTTAAATTCAACAGTTCCATGCAGATTGGGAGGAAGCTGCACAGAACTGCTTTCCAAGGAGGCAAACACCTCAAGTTACGAGCTGTCAGCCTTGAATTTTAATATTAGAACACAACGAAGGGGTTTGTTCATTCACCCATGTTTGGTATTTTATGTTAACTCTTTTGAAAGAAACCGATAAGAAGAAAGACAACTTACAGGAACAGGTTAGTTTCATGAATGTGCTTTGTTTAGAAGGAATGAAGGACTAGGTTGGTGACTTGATTCTGTTTTTAACTCATTCCTGAGATAAGGGTAAGAGAAACAAATGCTTCAACTACTTTTTTTTTCCCTTTTTCTCTAATTGATGTTGGTGGGAAAGGAGACTTATAAGCTCCTACTGCAAATTAGTTGCTGAAACAGTGGTGACTAAAGTCAGTCCTGGTTTATAATAATAAAAAATAAGTCCATAAAATTATAAAACCAATGCTCACTCATGGTGAGATAGGATACAAAGCTGTATACAACTTTAAGTAAACTTTTTCTTCCTTCCCTTCTTCCTTCACATGGCCTCTACTCACATGCCTAACAGTAGCCATTAGCACTTCCTAGTGTGTCCTTCCAGAAATTCACTATGCATGTTTGACGTTTTAGAATTATTCTTTTTTTTTTTTCTTGGAATAATTAAATTAAAAACAATACTTTAAACTTGCTTTTTTTCATCAATAACGCTTAGAAACATAAATGCTCCTATGTTTCTATTAAACGAAACGGCCAAATTAAAAGCTACATTTATTTGTGTGTCTACCAGAAAGCTATGTTAGAAATTCACAAATGTAACTTGAAATAAAGATCTTTTCAATATTTTAGATTGTCTATGATTTTTTTTTTTTTAAGTTAGTAAATCAGCTGGAGGGACAAGAAAAGAGATTTGAACTTTCAGGCCCAGAAAATACCAAAGAAGAAAATATAAAACTAACCCCTTGCCCACCATATGGCAAATGTGAAGATAAGTATCAATATGGAATTTTTTTTTAAATACTATTTTTACTGGGGTTGAAAAACAGTTAACTAGAAATGTTAGCTAAATGAAGTAAGGAAAAGCTAATGACTTTGCTGGTTAGATCCGCTAAGTCCATAAGTTACTCTCCAGAAACTGAAGTGATTTGACAGAAACATAAACTCAGCATCCTGCAGCTGGGACACAGTCCCCGGAGCAAAATTTACACGCAGGATTTCTGGCTCACCATCAAGAAAACTTTTATCCAAATAAATAAAAAAAAAATTTATAGTGCTGGAAGGGACAATAAAATTCCCCCAAAGAAATGGAGACATTCCATAACTTCCAAAGGCATGTGCCTTCTCTGCATTCCAAAATCACCAGTGTTGCTAATTCTCCAATATCTTTGCGTGATGGTGCAGTCCATAACCTCACGCCCTTATGCTAAGAATCAGATGGCTTTCTGGAAGTCTAATTGCAAATTATTGGAGCCATAATTCAGTCGATTCCTCCTCTGTTGTTAATGAAAGAGAACCGAACACAACCTCGCAATTCATTTAGCCTAAGAAGATTATTTGCATGTGTCAGTCTGCAACAGTCCCTAGAGAAATATTTTTCCCACTTTACCATAATGCAGCTTACAGTTTTAGCAATAGCTTTATACGAAAGCACCAGCGTGACTTGCATGTGCTGTATGCCCCTGGGCAAAAACACAGTTTGGAGCCCTACTCTAGTGTCCCTGACATGGCAGGAAGCAGGAGAGAGCAGATAAAATGAGATCTCATCCCTGCCTGAGATCTGTTTACTCTGTGCAATGGAAGAGGTAAAAGTCATTTTGAAATGTTTGCCGCTGCCACAGAAGAAATAAGTCTGAGATAAAATAAAAACAGCAGAAGAGCTTTCATTCTGAATGGAATCTGAATCTCTTGGTCCCAAACAAAAATTCCACACAGGGTCCTTCAAGAGTAACCAAACAAACTCCAGGAGGAGAAAAGCACAGTGGGATAAATATGTGCTCTGCTAAAGGAAACACGTTGAAAAACAGAGTTGTAAGTGGAATAGAGCCGAGGAGCAAACATAAAATATTCATGGGTTGATTTCAGGGAATTCAAAGAAATAAACTTTTATGTGAAGTTGTAAATGAGCCATATGAAAGACCAGGGAAATGGAGAAAATGATCAAAGACCAAGAAGAAGAAAAAATGGTACATAGGATATTAACCTTGCAGAAACAGCCTGTTTGATTTAAAGAACACACGAAAGCGATCCAGTAAGTAAAGGCAGAAAATGAAATGGGGAATACAAAGGGCAATGAGATAGAGGATAAAAGGTTTTTCAGATAAATAAAGTGACAATAAACTTATGAGAGCCACTGTTGTCTCTTGAGAAACCAAAAGGGATCTGGGTAATGGAAAAGGGAGAGGGGATGGGATGTGTTAACCCCCTTTGCTCCATCAGAAATCATGTTGAAAGCGGACTCATTTTTTCCAGAGGAAATGAGACACTGAGAAAAAAAAATAATGAAAATTGAGAGTAGCTAAAAAAAAATGTTTAAAAAAGTCACAAGCCACCTAAAACTAGAAATCTGAAAGGAATACTAGTGAGAGAATAAATATTTGCATGCACCGGTTAGAAGAGGAAAAGAAAAAATATGCACTTAAAGTATATTTTTATATGGGCCAACATTTTTTTTCTTGCCATGAAACATAGTAATGTATTTAGGTACAATATGAGATGGTTTGTTAGTCAAAGAAAATCAAGTTTCCTTCTATTTGAAAGAAATGGAAATGAAGAAAAGATTGATGAAACATGTTATAGATACATTATTTTTTGAAGTTTCCTCATGATATCGTTTGACTTCCTACTTAATGCGCTCTAATTTTAACAATCTGGAAAAAAAAATTATCAATTAAACCTTGCAGAGATGTCATGCAGACATGCATAGCAAATATCTTTGTTAACTGCTTGCTAAATCTTATTTCTATCACTTTATTGTATAGAAAAAAATCTATATGAAATACCAGCATTCTCTTCATTCCTTAATGTTCCACTTTAAATTCATTACAAATAAAAATTCATTACAAATAAAAATATTGTATGTCAGTATGCTGAACTATATAAAAATATAGTTGCTTTTATTTACTGTGCTTCACTTCAATCAAATCCAAGCAGAGGACCAGAAAGCAATTATGCAGTTAAAGCTAAATTGCCAGTTAAAAGTCAGGATATGTTCTTTATATGCATGCTCTAGTCCACATCTTCACTCCTCGTAATTTTCTGTATCTGATAACATCACATTTTCCTCTTTGTCTTAGAGGAATTAATTGTCTACATTGAATCCAGTGCTATGTACAAGCCTTATTTGATCCACGCCATTGAACCCAGACATGTAAGGTTGTCTCCATCACTCTTTTTCAGCAGAAGCAAGAAAGAAATAAGAGGTTAGAAGTTTTCAAATCCTCACCACTTTTTCATATTAAAAATAATTTATTACCTCATTGTCAGATCCTATAATTCCAAGAAGAATGTATTACATTGCATTCTGATACTTCAAATGGGAAACATCCATAGCATTCTCTTCATGACAGCATGAGAATACTGCAGACATATACCAAGTTAGCTGAAAACGGGAAAAATAACTCTAACCTATACTAGAGAGTCACTTTCAAGTATCTGTAAACCATTATCTGAAGGATGGGCTCTTTTTTAAGTGATAAATTTTACATGCAATACAGAAAGTGCTTTTGATTGCAAAATAATTGCAATAGAATCACAGATATCAGGACATCAGTCCTTTCATCTCTCAGCCATGAATAATCTCAGTAACGCTTGGAAGTGTCACACTCAAAGAGAGGACCTCTGTTGACCATTCAATCTTAAATTATTTCCCATCAGTAAGTGCTCTATTAAGGTAATACGATTTATACAATCTACACTGCGGCACAGTGTTGATTCTAAATTGATTCAAGTGTATAATGCATACATTACCATCAAAGTAAATATCCCTGAATGGATAGACTGATATAATGCAATACTCTGTTGATATAATTAACAATATAAACAATTTACCCTGCCATGCCTTGCCATGCAGCTGGTAGATTCTGAAGGTATAAACTGATCATCTTCTGTAATGAACAATAAGCATCTGATTTCTGCCAGATATAACATCGGTTACTGTGCGCATATGACACATAGTGCGGATTTTTTAGTCATCTTTGTTTATCAATGAGCTTACTCTCTGGAATAGAAATTGTTGAGAAAGTTGTTTCTTGCAGTGGATGGTGTTGTTCAGATTTCTGATTTTACTTTTCTTTTTAATCAACAAGTTTCACTTGAGCTTATAAATCACCTATTTCTAGCCTCTATCAGTTTAATAAGATGTGATGTAAGGCTGGCCTTGGCAAATTACACAAGAGGAGACATTTAGAAGAATACCAAGCAATTAGGAGCAGAATATCTTATAGTTTATGAGAAAAGTTGCCCACCCCCTCTCTGAGGAATCCAGGCACCTGGCTGTAAGGACACTCAGAGAGCCCTGTGCAGAGGCCACGGTGGAGAGGAACTGAGCCTCTCACCCACAGCCAATGCAAACTTGCTGGCCATGAGTGAGCCGCTTTGAAAGTCTCCAACTCCCCCTAGGTCTTCAGAGGACACAGCCTCAGCCAATATTAGCCTATCTCTCATGAAAGACACTGGATCAGAACCATGGAGCCAAGCCACTGCCTAAAAATAACGACCCACAGAAATGATAAAACATCATGACTGGCCCACAGAAACCAAGTGATTATTGTTGTTTTAATAATTCTAGAAGTAGGCAGAATATAAGCATAAAAAAATCTTCATCATCACATTGTACCTGCTGAATCCTAAGCTTTGCAGTAGTTCTTATAAGATTTGAGGCATCACATTTCAATAAATGTGTAATAATCAATTTTTTTAAAAAAATTACTCAATACTTAGGAAAACAAAAAAACACACAGTGGTTTCTGGGGGGAAAAGTAGATATTTTTTGTTAAATATATATATATTCTATCTAATAAAAAACTGATATGCAAATTGACTATACACCCACCAGCCACACCTACCGGCCAGGCCCACCAGCCATGCCCACCAGCCAATCAGGAGTGAATATGCAATAAGCCCAAACCAAGATGGCTACAGCCACAGAGAGCAGGAGGGAAGCTTGGGTTTCCCCAGCAATGGAGTAAGCCTAGCTTCCCACCTGCCTTTACAGGCTCAGGCCTCCACTCTAGGCTACAAAGTTACAATTATAGAAGATAAATAAATCCCAACAAAAATGGCTGTGGCCATGGAGTAAGCAGGAGGCTTGGTTCCACTCAAGGCTACAAAGTTTCAATTATAAAAGATTAATCCCAGATACCAGGGCCCCTGCTTACCTCTCTGGAGAGCATGGGGAGCCTGCAAACCACACAGGCCCTTCACCCAGGTCACTCCTTACCCCAAGAGAACCCCCACCCTGATCCGGGACACCCTTCAGGGCAAAGCAGCTGGCCCCCACCCATGCACCAGGCCTCTATCCTATCTAATAAAAGAGTAATATGCAGATTGACTGTCACTCCAACATACACAATGGCTGCCCCCAGGTGGTCAAAGATGATTGCCACCATGTGGACACAAGATGGCCACCACAAGATGACTAGCAGGAGAGGGCTGTTAGGAGGGACCAGGTCTGCAAGGGAGGGCAGTTGTGTGCAATTAGGCCAGCAGGAGAGGGCAGTTGGGGGCGATCAAACCTGCAAGGGAGGGCAGTTAGGGGTGACCAGGCTGGCAGAGAAGGGAAGTTGGGGGTGACCAGGCCTGTAGGGAAGGGCAGTTGGGGAGACTTAGGCCTTCAGGGGAGAGCAGTTTGGGGGGACCATGCCTGCAGGAGAGGGCAGTTAGAGACAAACAGGCTGGCAGGGGAGTGGTTAGGGGGTGATTAGGCTGGCAGGGAGAAGCAGTTAGGGGCAATCAGGAAGGCAGGCAAGCATTGGGAGCCAGCAGTCCTGGATTGTGAGAGGGATGTCCTACTGGAAAGGGTGCAGGCTGGGCTGAAGAATACCTCCCACTCCCCATGCACAAATTTTGTGATATATATATATATACTAGATGACCATCGTCTGTTCATCAATCTGGTACCTATGATGCACTGGCAATTTTAAAGAAAATAAATGTTGACTCGTGCATGCACAATGCATATAAAGATTTCACTGGTGCCAATCTAGACATATTCCTACCTGAACCCATTTTCGGACATGGTCAGTTATATGTTGCTTTTTCTTGAGTTCAAAGAGAGTGTGTCATTAAAGTTAAAGATGTAAATACTTCATCACAAGGGAAATTAGTCAAGCACTCTGAAAGTGTTTTTGCTCTTAATGTGGTATACAGGAGATATTAGAATAAGTTTAATCAATTAATCAGTCATTGTTTTTATGAATGTTGTTTTTACATCATGTTTTCGCTGTTTTTATATCATGTCTTTGTTGTTATATCATGTTGTTATTGCTTATTTATTAATCAATTTACATATTATTTTCATATACATTTTACCAATTTTCTTTCATTTCTGACACTTCTGTTATACAGAAAGGGTGAATGGCAATATTAAAATATTTCTTCTAATTAATTTCTTCCAGTGTGCAGGAACCTATACACTGGGCCACTAGTGTTTAATATGGTAATGTAGAATATACAATCATGTCTTTTACAATGTCATTGAAAATTAAGCACATCAGAAAAATCAGAAATAATGCAATTAGCTGTAGGGAAGACAATAGATATTATCTTATTTTGCATCAAATTTTATCCTCTTTCACTAGTATCTAGAATACCCTACTAATTTTATATCACTGCTATCTTTGGACAGATGTACCCACAAGTAAGCAAAACAAAAGTGTTTACCCCAGTAACCTTTTAAAGCCCCAAGCATCTTTACAGTATGAAGCAAATCTAGGGTCCAAAATATTGCAGAATCTCTCCAACTGCTGGGCTCCTTGTGGTATGAGAAATGTTACCAAACATTCTATAAAACGGCCAAATAATCATGGGTCAAACAGAAGCATATATTTTAATTCATCAGATAAATTTTAAGAAACATTTCTGTGCAATTTCAAAAATTAAAAGTATTGTTGAATAGGAACACCTTGTATTGCCTTTGACATTTCAAATGCTGAGTTCCACATTTTGCATACTATGCTCAGCATATAAAATCAATGAGTAGAAAAGACCAGATTAGCTCTTTAATACCAGAGGAACAGTTATGTGGGAAACCATAGTTAGATAAGTAGATAGGATAAGACAAAGCTAGAGACACATCTAGTCGGTTCAAAAAGTACATACTGAATACATAAATAGCATACACAATTTCTTTTAAGCTAAATCCATAGAAAGTGCCTGGTGATGCTATTTTTTTCTTCCCAGAGATTTGTGGTTAAAAGTATTCATTTAACATAAGTCTAACTTCCAAATGCAAACATGGGGAGTGACATTGTTTCCAGATGTAGTTTTAGTACATCATGTCCTGAGTAATTAAGCACAGTCAGATCTGAAAAGACCAGTAATTGAAGCAGCACAGAATACAATTTATGGCCAAACAATTCCAGACACTAGGAGGAAAGTAGAATTAAAGTACTTCAAACATCAGACCCATGTTCTTGGAAGCTGCTTGTATGCCTTGAAGTAACAACATTCAGTTTATTTTAATACACTGACACACACACACACACACACACACACACATGTATACCATAAATAAATAATAAAGGTAGTTGACTTGAAAAGATAGGGGGAGTTCATGGAAATATACGCCGCCCCCTACCCCCCCCCCCCGCCCCCCGGTATCCACTGTTTTAGCGATACTTGGTTTTGTTTGGTTGTACATGTATAAACAATATTATTTAGTGTCGTAATTGCACATATAATGAAAGCTCTTCAGAAGTCCACTTTACTCTGCCCTGCTTGGTCCAAAGGACAGACAGTTTGACTCCAAACGTGAACATTAGCCCTTAGCTCTCAGCTCTGATGCGCTCAAAATAGTTTATGCCCATGTATAAACTGAACCATCAGAAATAGGACCTCAATCAATTAAAATGTCAGGAGATTAAGTTCACAGTGAGGCAATGGCTAAATTTCCTAGCCCAGAGACTACATCATTGTCAGAGTCTCCGGATTATTTAGGTGAGTTGATTTACAAACATGGCAGCTAACAAGATCTGTGTGTGTGGAGGTTGCTTTAGAAATTGAATCCATTGTGTTCCACACACTGTAAATAATATCTACTTAAAAACAAATATATTTTTTAAAAGTTTATTTTAAATATTAAAACAAAACATACAGAAGTCTCCAAATGTATTTCTTTGTTGGGGGAAGGGGGAGATGTAAAAGTCAGGCAAGATCTGGTTTAACACATTGTCACTGGGAGGACCAAAATGATGAAAATAGATTTTTCTATTCTTTATAACTTTAATGTCTCATCTTAAAATGAGAACAACCTGCAATTAAAAGTGATCACAAGAAATATGTCTTTAAAACACAACTGACCACAATAGAAAAAAATCATCAGAAATATATTTTTCTTCTACTTTATTATGCTCTTAATCATTCCTATGATTTTTAAAATTAAATATTAGTATCTATGAGCTTCTGGGAAATCCAGTGTATCAATTCAATGTATCATTGCTATTTATATAAATCTAGGGAAATCAGAGAATTTCTGTCCCATTATGGAAATCCAAGCATGCCTAACAAGTGTAAAATAAAATGAAATCTTTACAATTTGTTTGAGCCCCTGGATCCAGGCATACCCAAATCCCTAGCTTACCTCATTATAGTAAACAATAAATTTCAACTTTTTTTGCTCAGTAGTTTTTGTTTGATTCTTCTTATAACTGAAGGAATTTTGACTTATGCTATTATTAGAATACTAGAGCATGGTGCACGAATTCATGCACAGGTGGGGTCTGGCCGGCCAATCCCAATGGGGGTACCCATCAGGCAGGGCTGGGGGAATGGACACAGGTGGTTGGCCAGCCCGCCCCACCCCCAATCAGGTTGTTGGGGGTGAGGCTAGGGTTTGGGGGCGGGGGGGTGATGATCAAGGCCCCAGATCAGGCTGCTTGGCTGCCACAATGCACATCATTGCCTTTGACATTTCAAATGCTGAGTTCCACATTTTGCATACAATGCTCAGCATATAAAATTGATGAGTAGAAAAGACCAGATTAGCTCTCTAATACCAGAGGAGCAATTATGTGGGAAACCATGGTTAGATAAATAGATAAGGATAAGATAAAGGTAGAGACACACCTAGGCAGTTCAAAAGTATATATTAAATACATAAATAGCATAACAATTTGGTCATTTCACCATTCCAATTGCTAGATATATATATATATATATATATATATATATATATATATATATATATATATATATATATATATACTAAAAGCCCAGTGTATGAAATTTGGGTGTAGGGGGGTCCCCTCAGTCCAGCCTGTACCCTCTCCACTCCAGGACCCAGGGATCCCTCAGGATTGGGCCTAAATTGGCAGTCAGACTTCCCTCTAACAATCAGGAACACTGGCTCCTAACTGCTCACCTGCCTGCCTGCCTAATGACCCCTAACTGCCCCCCCCTGCTGGCCTGGTCACCCCAATTGCCCGCCCCCCTGCTCACCTGGTCACCCCTAACTTCCCCCCACTAGCCTGGTCATCCCTAACTGCCCCCCCACCAGCCTGGTTGCCCCTCACTGTCTCCCTCTGCCAGTTTGGTCATCCCTCATTGCCCCCACTGACGACCTGGTCACCCCACACAGCCTGCTGTTCAGTCATTTGGTTATCCCTCACTAACACCCCTGCCAGCCTGGTTGCCCCAAGCAGCCTGTTCAGTCATTCATTCAGTTGTTTCTGTTTCAACGGTCACTTAGGCAGATATATAGATGATAGATAGATAGATAGATAGATAGATAGATAGATAGATAGATAGATAGATAGATGTTTAAGTGAACAATCCAAAATTCCTTTGTTCTTATGGCTCTGCTCTTTGGTCAATCTATTGGGAGCTTCTTTTTTGTGTTTTTGGGATAGCATATTTCACAAAACAGAAGGAATTCAGGAATGTACTCTTTCCATAATAGTTATTGATTTCTATGAGCCAAGGGAACTCCATCAACATAATTACTGGTCTCAAAGAGTTTACATTACAGAAAAGAAGATAGACCAAATAACATTTTTTTTAAAGTAAGCAAAAAAAAAGTTAATTTTGTAAGTTTTATGAGGTAAACAAGCAGGGTGTGTGTGTGTGTGTGTGTGTGTGTGTGTGTGTGTGTCTGTGTGTGTGTGTGCGCGCTTAACAAAAGGAAGATCATTAAAGAAAGATCTCGCTGATGTATTAACATTCACGTGGGGCCCTAAGAATGAAACAGAAGTCACCATTGGAAGAGAGAGGAGAAAGAATATTGTAAGAAGAAGGAACAATGTATGACAATAAACAAAGGCAAAATCAAGGGTAGCTCATGCAGGTATAGAGAGAAGTCTGGCATGATTGGACATGATCAGCAAGAGAGTGAATAATAGCAAGGGATGATGTTTGGAAAGAGAACAAAAGTTCACAAATCAAGCAGGATTTTGTAGAGCATCCATCATTCTTATTTAGGAATAACTTATTCTTAGTATAGTACAAAACTATTCAAGAATTTTAAGCATGGAAAACACGATTACATTTATGTTGAATAAAATCACTCTTGATATTGTGCAGGTGATTTTTAGTAAATGTAAAGATAAATGAAGCAAGTCAGAAAAGTGTTACATAATGGGGGGATGGTAATTTTCTAAAGTAAGGAAATAGCAAATCTCTGCAGGAAATATCTTGAAGATGAAATTAATGGGACTTGTTAATGGACAGTGATATTAGAAGAGAGGGAACAATAAGGACCTAAGCTTCTAATTCATATAATTTTGGGGTTTCAGGTACTCAAACAGAGAATACTCAGTGAGCAAAAGATTTGAGGGACAGGGGATGTGTATAAGAGAAATGCAATGTTAGACATGTTAACTTGTGAATGTCTATAATTATGAATTGCTTACTATGAACCACATAATATGCTTATATTACAGTGAAGAAAACAAAAACAAATATACAAAAAATTAACTGAATTTTATACATTATATGAAGAAAATAAAAATGTATGAAGTTGGGAAATAGATATCACCTGAAGATATAAATTTGAGGGTCAGTTTAAGAGATTTGGCATGAAGCTATAAATCTGAGCATATTCAGCATCAAGATTATCAAGATTATATTTGAATTTGTGGCACTGGATGGGATCACATTGGAAGAATGTGAACATGGAGCAGAAAATAAGCATAGAATGAAATAGAGAGATACTGATGGGAAAACTGGCATATCACACACACACACACACACACACACACACACACACACACACACTAAGTCTATGCAATCAAGTACTTTTCCTGCCTATATTTCTGTTTTGATAATTCTGGAAACATCAAACAGTGAATTCTTTTGATAGAAACTTAGTCTTATTCCATAACATTTTTATAGATAATCTTTAATCTTTGCCCAATTAAAAGATACTTTAAGTACAATATATTATTACCTGTGCATTTGTCATGTCAAGTGCATATGAGTCAGAAAGGAATCAGAACCAAGAGTTCCTAGTCCAGGTGTGAGGTATCACGGTCCAAAAAAAGAATTTATTCATTGCCTAGATCAGTGGTTGGCAAAATAATTAGTCAATAGAGCCAAATATCAACAGTACAATGACTGAAATTTCTTTTGAGAGCCAAATTTTTTAAACTTAAACTTCTTATAAATGCCACTTCTTCAAAATAGACTCACCCAGACCATGGTATTTGTGGAAGAGCCACACTCAAGGGGCCAAAGAGCAGCATGTGGCTCACAGTTTGCCGACCACTGGCCTAGAGTCTATCGGCTTTTGAGCACCTTGTCTTGCTTCCATTAAAGAGAACCAGATAATACAATCTAATGAGCAGAATTAAGGTTCACTAAGCTCAGTGGTTCTCAACCTTTCTAATGCCGCAACCCTTATTTACAGTAATGTAAATATCTGTGTTTTCCGATGGTCTTAGGCAACCCTGCTAGCCGTTCTCAACCTATGGGTCAGAACCCACAAGTTGAGAACCGGTGCTATAGGGCTTAAGACCACCAGAAAACACAGATATTAACATTATGATTCATAATAGTATCAAAATTACAGTTATGAAGTAGCAATGAAAATACTTTTATGGTTGGGGGTCACCATAAAATGAGAAACTGTATTAAAGGGTCACGACATTGGAAAGGTTGAGAACCACTGACTAAGCTCTCTATAAGATGCAATTGGTTATTTTGTATATCCTATATACCGTGTTTCCCCCGAAAATAAAACATCCTCCAAAAATCAGGCCTACTTACAGGTTTCCTTCTGAGTGAAATATAAGGCATCCACCCGAAAATAAGGCCCCCGCTAGGCTCTGTCTCAGAATGAAAATTAATTTACCATAAACTGGTCGCTAGGGCCACCCCGACTGATCAGATAATGATTCCCGCAGGAATGACTGCCTATCTCCAGACTCTTGATATTGCAATAAACAAGCCATTCAAAGCCAATTTGCACATGGAAATTAATGACTACATTGAAAATAGAATGGAGAGAAATCAGTGTGGAAACTTTGTGAAATCTAAACTGCAAGAAGTTGTGACTTGGGTGAAGAATTCATGGGAGAAAATCACTGACAGTTGCATTGCAAATGCACTATGGGCAGGCTACCTTGACAAGAAGTACTCATTTAAAGACAGTGCTATTGCTAAACATGAGAGATTTGGTCCACTGATTCTGAAAGAAATGGAGTCACAAGAAATTCACTAGGAAATTCAGGAATTGGGTTGTTATGATGATGTTCCGGAAGATGATGACATGATTGTCATTGAATAAATGAGTAAATTCTTGATACTGTAGGATTCACAGTTTGTCTGGTTTGTGTTGACAACTACCATACTGCCATACCGTATACAGGTAATAAATTTCCTTTATTTTCATTTAACAATAAATGTGTACCGTATTCTTCTTCATGGAAAAATAAGACATCCCTTGAAAATAAGACCTAGCGCATCTTTGGGAGCAAAAATTAATATAAGACACTGTCTTATTTTCAGGGAAACAGGGTAATAAAATGCTAATATGCAAATTATCTCCTCGGGAGCTCGATCATTTGCTATGACATGCACTGACCACCAGGGGTAGCACAGAACATGGGGGGCAACCAGAGGCAGTAGTGGGTTGCTGAGGGAGCGAGGGGAGGAGAAGGAAAGGGAGGCTGGAAGGTGGGGAACCTGACTGGCTCTGATTGCCTGCCAGGCCTAGGGACCCTACCCATGCATGAATTTCATGCAGCAGGCCTCAAGTTTAATTATAAATTACTAGGGCTCAGTGCATGAAGTTGTGCATCTTGAAAGGAACTGTGGGCTGAAAAGCTGAGGTGGGTACAGGGGCAGGTCTCAGCCCATCCTCTGTGCCCCCACCCAGCCCCTCCTGCTGCAGATCCCAGTCCCCTGTCTAGCGGCAGCCCCACTCTTATTGCTGCTGCTCCCACAGTCTGATAGGGCCAGCCCTGTTCACACCCATTGATGGCATGGAGCGATTGGGGCCAGTGCTAATAGAGGGTCTGAGTGGGGCCAGTGCCACCAGTGGGTATGAGCAGTAGTTGCTGCCCCAATCACCCCTCAGGAGCAGGAGGAGGTGGAGAAGCCCTCAGGGGTGATCAGGGCCGGCAGCCACCACTCACACCTCCGGACAGCACCGAGTGATCGGGACCAGCACTGGGAGCTGGCAGCAGGTGTGAACAGCAGCTCCAGTGCCAGCTGCGGGTGTGAGCGGGGCTGGCACCAGTATGCAAGCGGGGTCAACACGAGCAGCAGGCATGAGCGCTGGGTGCAACTGTGGCATGCGGGAGCAAAGAATTTTCAGTAACCACCAGAAGCTCAATGACAGCAATCAGTGTCCCCCTTGGTTTGGTGCCCTTGCTCACCTGCCCCACCATCCCACCATGGACAGTGGCCACCAAGTTCCATGCATGCCCCCTGATGATGAGCACACAACATAGCGACGTTTGGTTGTTTGGTTGTTTGGTTGTTCCACTGTTCAGTTTATTTGCATATTAGCCTTTTTTTATGTAAAATTCTGATTTCTATATTTATAAATTGACATGTCAATGGATTGGTTTCTGAATATATAGTAATAATTAGGGTATATTTTTAAATATGCATTATTACTAAATCACCAAATATATGTATTGACAGTATTGACACACACTTTATTTTTTTTTTAATATTTTATTGATTTTTTACAGAGAGGAAGGGAGAGAGATAGAGAGCTAGAAACGTCGATGAGAGAGAAACATCGACCAGCTGCCTCTTGCACACCCCCCACCGGGGATGTGCCCGCAACCAATGTACATGCCCTTGACCGGAATCGAACCTGGGACCTTTTAGTCCGCAGACTGACACTCTACCACTGAGCCAAACCAGTTTTGGTGATATTTCTATATTTAGAAAGCCATTACCAAAACATCTTTAGTGTAAATAAATAAATATTAATGTGGGCTAAATAATTTGTAGAATTATGCTATAAAAATTTGATAGTAACTTTTAAATTGGATCACACATATTATATTAATTTGTTGATTCTCATTATTGATAAATCTATAAATATGAAGCTGAATTAAATTATTTTTTCAGAGAATTCAAAGGAAGTTTTAGGTTCATATGATGTTGGATAAGTCTTTATAATAAGATAGTTCCCATTTTGAAAAGTGCAACAAAAGATATTCAGCAAAATATTTTTTTAAATTATCCATTTTCCACTAAAAATGAAACTACCAAATGGTAGGTAGTGCTGGCTAGTAAGTATACCCCTCAAAAATTGATGAATAAATAAATTTTACTCTTATAAAAAGACTAATAGAGAGCTATGATTCACTTAGGAAAGTATTGGATGTCAGCACTAATTTACTTTTATTGTAGTCTAGTCTCAGAAAGTCAACCGAGATATTCCAATCAAGACTCTGGCAATGACTATTTTACACCAACATGTCTATGTCTTGCTTTTTTATGAGTAAAATTTATAATTGCTTAATTCCTATTACACATCATCTAAAAACATCATTATAGTTTAGATCTGAGTAAAACATGACAACTGAGGACACTAAGATATAACATCTATTCATTTTTTTAAAATATTTTTTATTGATTTCAGAGAGAAAGGGAGAGGGAGAGATAAAAATATCAATGATGAGAGAATCATTGATCAGCTGCCTCCCACATAGCCCCATCAGGGATCAAGCCTGCAACCAAGGCATGTGCCCAGACCAGAAATCAAACTGTGATCTCCTTGTTCATAGATCCAAGTTCAACCACTGAGCCAGGCCAGCCAGACATAACATCTATTCTTGATCCTGATTCTGATAAACTTGAGGTATAAAGTTACTTTGACATGCACCCTAATACAAGACAATATCAAAATAAGTTTCTATGGCAAATTAGATGTTGCCATGAGCACCAATATAAAATCCATAATGCTTTAAAACATTATAACAGCATACTGTAGTATATTGCTTGTTTGTTTTATACTTCTTAAACACTGGGCTCATTTTCTGAGTCAATGTTCTTTATTCCTTTATATGCCTTTGGCAGATATTTTTTTCTTCATGCTACTTACAAGGTGAATTACTAAATTCCCTTGTCTTTGAGATTCTTAGTGGTTTTGTTATGTCTTTGTTGTTCCTGTCAGTCTTTTTTTTATTAAGAAAAAAAATGTTGAATCTGAGTATATTCGAGCTTATATAATGAAATATCTTAATATCTTGGTTATAAATAGATACCTAAAGTAATATAGAATACATTTACTCTATAAACACATCAATATGGTACATAGTTAGGCATGTATTCTATGTAGTATAAAAGGACATACTTCTACACATTTTGCCGAATTCATCTTTCTCATCACACTCATTGACAATGTTTACTTTTAATCTCTTATGCAAAATCTATTTTCTCACTTTACTCTCGTCAAACTAAGCATTAATTATTTATGCTACATTAGTAATTCTAAATCTTATTTATGCCGTTCCATAGCAGTATTACCCCTGAGAACTTTGGCTAATAGTGTTGTGTTCACAGGGAAATGCTGAATGCTGCAGCATGAGAGAGGTGTATGGCGAATGTCACTTCCACAATGAGACCTGGAGAATTACCCAGAGTGGATGCTCAATAATACATTGCTATTATTTGTTACGACACCACCTTTTATGTTTTATAATACTGTAACATTTATAATCTACCTTTCCCAAAAAAAAATATCCTTGTTATTCCATATGTTTTCTTGAAAATTTTCTGAAACACAGAGAACTATATATTCTGTCTAGATTCCCTTCCCCCCATTAATTCTCCTTGAGGGTCAATATTACAGGCAAGGACATATCTCTATCACCTAAATACATGATCAGTTACAAGGTAATTGAAAAATCAAGCAAATTAGCCAAAACCGGTTTGGCTCAGTGGATAGAGCATAGGCTGAGGTTCAATTCTGGTCAAGGGCATGTACTTTGGTTGTGGACACATCTCCGAGTAGGGGGTGTGCAAGAGGCAGCTGATTGATGTTTCTAGCTTTCTATCTCTCTTTGTCTCTGTAAAAACTCAATAAAATATATTTTTTTAAATCAAGCAAATTAACTTAATTGAGGATACCAACATATAGAAAAACAGGAGCTTTGTTCAAAATCACACTATTAAAAAAATGAGAAAGCCAAAAGTTGATTACAGCAGTGCAGACACCCAACTTTTCTCTCCACAAGAATATATTTCCAAGATAAATTATTTATCTGTGGCTGGGGACTGAGGAGGGTGCTTAACATCTGAAAAAAAGAAGAAGAAAAAAAGTATTTCTCATGTCAAAATCTAAGCAAAACAAGAACTGTGTTGTCAACCTACAAAATCTAAAATAGAATTATTTTTAACAGCTGTGTTGTCTCCTGGTGAATTAAGAGTACCTTACCAGGAACACAACTATGGTTTGGGGATTTATTTCCAGCCGATCGATCCACCCCCAGGTTGGTTGACCAGGGATCTGTCTTTAATTGTAAAGCATCTCAGCAGTCTAACTTTCCAGTAGGCTAAATCGCTGTGGCTGTATTTACATTATGGTCTGTGCTGCCTCCTCTAATTGCCCATTCTGGGATTGTTAAATTGATTAGAAAGTTGAGACACTAAAGAATTGCTCTTTCCATCACTTTGAAGACACTAGTGTCACCAGGACATTAAAGAATATACAAACTTAAAACCTGTTTACTTTCTCTTCATTTTCATTGTGACTTTTCGTTTAGAGAAAATAACATTCACTTTTTTTATTTTTATTTTTTGGTCAAATTATACCTTTAACTATTATTGATTAAAATAGAAATTGGTGTTTTTAAGGGTAAAAAATATAATTCAATCTAATATATTTACCCAATGCCTGCTGATTTAATAAGAGCGTTGAATCTGAAATTAGACTGCCAAGGTTTAAATATTGAGTCTTCTAGTTATCTAGTGAGAATTTCAGCATATTACTAACACATGTTTTATGTTTCTTCAATTTTAAAATGAAAATAATAATATTTCTTACTTTGTAGGATTATTTTATATGTTAAATGTGTTAAAACTTATACAGTAATTAAAACATGCCTGGATAAAAGTATTTATTAATTTCTAGAGATATTAACCCCATTTTATAGATATAATAATTGATAACTTGACCGTGAATTAATCCAGTCCTTTATCAAATCTATATTGAAACTTTACATTCTGAATACCACGGTGAATGAAAGGATCTTACAGATCAGTTAAGACATGTGTTTAAACAACAAACAACAAACTAATTTTATGAAGAACACGAGAAAGAAGCACAGAAAAAGAGGTAGTCTGAACAACAATTCAGAAAAAAAATGTATTAAATGTTATAATTCATGACCTTTCTATCTTCACACAATTGCCAGAACATCTGCCTATCTATATTTATCACAGTCTAAGTGGTTATTAAACAATGCAGAAATGTTTTAAAAAAAAATGGGCCTCCTATAAAAAGTCCATTTTTGTAAACTATCTCTGAACATGAGGGCAAGATCGATGATGAGGGAAAATAATATGGTGACACCAAGTTGTACTCTTATAGTTGTATTTTTCTATTTATTTTGTTTTCTGAAGAGAGAATAATGAATTTGAAATCTGCTGGGGGTGGGGAGAAAGACAAGAAAGCTAAGTGATTATGTTACGCCCAGACTTCGTGATCCCCAAGGACCACCAGGGAGCCGAGTCCGATGCAATAAACAAAAGAGCCTTCTCCATGCTAGCATGGGCCCCCCAACTCATGCCGGCAGCATGGCGGAAGAGAGCGAATTTCTCCCAGTCCAGGGGTTTTGAGGGCTAGGGATAACTCCGCCCTGCGGGGCGGAGTTGGGAGCTCATCCTCGCCCCACCCTGCCCTCTCAATTAGTGGCTGTATATACATTTATTTAAAACCTGTGGTTCTAAAGCTTGACTCTGGGTTCAAGACCTAGTTTTTCCACTCACAAGCTGTGTGGCTTTGAGCCAATTAATTTACTCTTCTGTGTAGTTGTTTACCCAATTGTTAAAGATGATGATACTGATAATAAGGTTCTTTTTCTTTGTTTGCAGAATGGTAGAGTGCCAGATATAAAAGAGGTATTCAATAAATGACAGACAGCATAGCTTAGTTACTAAGAGCTTAGCTTCTGAAAAAAAGATTGGATCCAGCAATTGCACAATATGAAAAGTTCACAAATATTACTTAAAACTCTATAACTAACAACCAAAATATTTTTTAAACCTACACATTACAAAGGTTATTTTAAGGGTAGAGTGGATAATTTTTATTTAATTTATGTTGAAAGAATCATTCAGCTCCAGCTCATTAAACTACAAAAATGATTCCATATTTAGTAGCTTAAACAATAATAGACAAGTTTCTGGAAGACCATGTAGGATTGGAAATGTTGCTGAGACCATTTTCTGGACACTATAATCTACCGCATTATAATCTGCTCATAACAATTCATATCCCTCTCATCTGCAAAATACAATCACTCTTTCCCAAGGGCCTCCCAAAGTCTTATCCCATTATGGCATTAGTTTTAAGATGGAGGTTTAGGATCTCATCATCTAAATCAGATATAGGTGAAGCACCTCAAGTGCATTTGTATAGTATAACTTCTAGATAATAATTCCTATTGATATGAAGAGCTATTAGCTAAACAGACAAGTTATCTGCCCGCCCCTCCTCCAACACCAACACACCATGGTTAGGCATGCTGAAGATTTTTCTGTTAAAAAGGGAAGAAAATCTTAAAAAACAAAGGAATCACAGATCCGCAGAAATTTTAAATTCCAGCTAGGTGCACATTACCATATTTGATTCTGCACAGATGTTGGCTTTGTTGTCTGGGGTTTTGGTATCATCCTCTAAGTTATTTTCCATTTGCCATAAAAAGAAAAATTGTTTGTGTTTACAGATGAATTTTTTTGTTTGTTTGTTTGCTTGGTTGGTTTATTTTAGCTTATTTCCTACCACAGAAGTTTGAGAAGCCAAAGGCTTCTTTTTCATTGGACACTACCTATGTCTTTTAGTCTAAACTGGCAGTGTTTCCACCAATATTATTCTCTTAATGAGTCTATGGATTTCTTATAAATCTTATTGTAGTTTACTCCATTAGATAAAACCATACTCATTGATCTCCTTGAAATAATACTTTCTGTATTGTGATTTTTCTATAAGGGTATTTTAGGGCAATGTCCTTAGAGTTTTATAAGCATTATCTTTCAACAGAGAATCTCTGAGATACTAAAAAGGGTTTTTGTCTGATAAGTACTACTTTAAATACTTCTGAACTCTTAACAAAGGGTTATTTAGTTATATCCTTGCCTTTACCTATAGATCATGCTTTTATGACAATCTATTGACACATTCTTTCTTAAATTTCTTAAACTTACTATTGTTCCCATCTGGAGAGGCTGGGAAAAAGGAACACATTTATTTTTAAACCACCAAATACTTGTTCATTTGTATTTACTAGTTGCTTTTTCTTAGCTCATATTTTTCCTCCTGAATTTTACAATAGGCAGTAAGGAAAGAAAAGAGGAGGAGGAGCCAAGAACCTTAGTCACTCTGCCAGAAATTTTCTTAGTGAGGTCACCAGTTCATTAGTTATACTTCTGTTTCCACATCACTGCAGGCCACTGTTGTGAAACTTTCTACCACTACACAAGTTTACCTCAGCCGCCAGCTTCCAATAACATCTGAACTTACTTTCCTTTAAGCTATCAACAGCCAACTCCAATGCCATCAGGCTTTCTGCCTTTGTTCTACCAGTTTTTGCCTGCCCACAACCCCAAATCTACATGACTAAGTGTGAGGTTTCATTACATCAACACTTCTGAGGGAGGAAAAAAAGTATACATAGATAAGTCACAACATAATTATTAATTACTTATAAATTATAACTTCTAAATTATTATAAATTACATATAATATTACATGTAATTTTTATAATTATATATATTTATTTCTGGTTAGCTCTTGGGTCCTTATTGATCATAAGTAATTATTTTTCTGCATTTTTATGCTCTGCCATCTGGGTCCTACTGTCTTGTTGCTAGCCAATTCCTAGGGATATTAAATAACTCACCCTTGACTGTGCTTTTCAAATGCAAATTATGCAAACCAAAACCTATACTCCCAAACAGAGCCACCATTCCTCTTATCTAATCACCCTAGGGCCAGGTAACAGACAACTAAGGATGACCTCCCTGCTGCAGAACCCAAGGAAATGTTCAAATTAGCCCGTCTTAAACCTGCCTCCCCTGCCCTCTGCTTCCTGAGGAGCCACAATCAAGTCTCTTGCCCAAACTTTTCTCTGTTCTTTCCACTTTCTGCAGACCCTGGTGCTTCACTAGGGGGCTCTCCATGGCATGGACTGCCCCACTCTTGGGAACTGTGTGTATAATTGTCTTTTCAGTGGCAATCCTCTCCTGACTTTTCAGCCTTGCCATATCAAACAGCAATAAAACCTATATTTTAGAAGTCCCTTAACCAACCATACCAGGGTGGTAGTTTAAAACCACACACAAATCAGCTTGGTAGTTGGTAGGGCCCATTAATTTAGCTTATAAGTTACTAGAAGCACCACAGTCTGGAAGAGTCTGTAGTGCCAAAACAGTGAAGGAGGAATTTCTGAGAAATAAAATCACCAACGTGGGTCACAGTTTGATGAGAAAGCTAACCTAAAAGATAAGCTATATCAATCTCCCTCTCCTGGTATCTTACAAAATAAGTCAAGTAAATACTTGATATTATTCATCAAAATAATAACATTCTTAGACTTCTGATATCTAGAATATCGTTAAATTTTGAGTTAGAGCAAATTATTACAGTTCATGAGACACTACGCCCTCCTTGCAACTGCCGCATCTACTTAATGTTTCAATTCTGGGTGTTTTAATCCACCACTTTCCCCCTGTACTAATATACTAGACCATTTGTATACACTGAGAAAAATGTCCCTTGTTACCTATATCCATATTAAGAGCTAAAAATTGAAGTATGGTAGCAACCATATTAAGGTAAAAACTGCTGTTTGAATTTTAACCCTGCTATTCTGGCTTTGGCACTCACTTACTTGCTTAAACAATAGAGTAGTTGCCTCAGCTTCCAGATTGAGACCAGGAGGCTAAGGCAATTTTCCTGTGCCTGTGGACCAGGACCACAGGAGATTGATTCCCGCTGACTCAGTAGCTTCAGGAGTAGAAACAGTAGATAATCTTTAGAGATTAACCACTCAGCTCTGTTTCTGTATTATCGGCTATCCCAAGATAGGACCACATTCCAATGTCCAGCAGGATGTGGCTGGGAACCACCCTGCTAGTTGTTCTAAATTCACTTAGAATTTAGAATTTAGAACAAAGGAAAATTCTTATGTTTTAGACCTTTAAAAGGACTGCCTAAACCTGGAACGGTCTGGTTGTGTGGACTCCACCTGCATGTGGTGCTCTCAAGGCCGTCCTGGCCAGTTCAATAAATCCTTGCCTGCTTTTTAAAAATCAATTAGCAGCCTCCAGGGGTCTTATTTTGTACGCAGGGTTTGACCCCACAACAGAAATAACTTTATATATAGGCGTCCCCAAACAATGTATACACACTTTTAGTAATAATAAAGTCAGTGTTTATTAACATACAGTTCATTTCCAACATTTAAAAGAATCTACAGAAATGAATAATTTTTTGTCAAGGCCTGTTTGAAGCAATAGAACTGCATGACCAGTTTGAAGCAATAGTACTGCAAACATTAAGAATGAGCTTTGAGCCAAAACTAGTTTGGCTCAATGGATAGAGCATCGGTCTGAGGACTGAAAGGTCCCAGGTTTGATTCTGGTCAAGGGCACGTACATTGGTAGGAGGTGTGCAGGGGGCAGCTGGTCGATGTTTCTCTCTGATCAATGTTTCTGGCTCTCTATCCCTCTCCTTTCCTCTCTGTAAAAACTCAATAAAATATTTAAAAAAAAGAAAAAGAAAAAAAAGAATGAGCTTTGACCATGAACCAGGAAGTCTTGGTATGATTCCAGTTAGGGCATATGCCCAGGTTGTCTACAGGATTCTCAGTTTGGGAAGTGCAGGAGGCAGCCGATTGATGATTCTCTCTCATTATTGATGTTTCTGTCTCTTCCTCTCCTTTCCTCTCTGAAATAAAATAAATTTTAAAAATAAAATAAAATAATCATTTGTTCAGTATTTGTGTGCCCTCAATTTGTCAACTGCTGCCAGTTTTGTACCATAAACTTTATCTTTAATGTATCACCATATACAAGTCTAGTGGATAAATTGTCTGTGTTCAAAACTTAGTCTGACTTCACCCATTATTTCAAATCAGTTAAACCTGAAAAGAAGTGAAAATTAGGTGAGTTATCAGCTAATAAAGTGTCTATACAAAGAGTGTATATATTTTGAGGGACCATTGAATAATTATAAAGGCAGTGTTTGTATTTCCATGTCCAGTAGCATTTTAGAATGAATTTTCTTTCATCAAAGCTTAGTCTGGCTGAAAAGAAGAAACATCAATTGGGCTATTAGCTGTTAAAGTGTATACACATGTTTCTGGGACACCCTGTATTTTTTCACTTAATCCTCTTAACTACCAATTTATTTTTGTGCTTCATTTTTTTTCATCATCCCTCTGGATTCACAAATGCTTATTATCCAACTTTGTCCAAAAATGTGATTCCACATAACAGACTCGTCCTGGTAATTAAAATTTCACCTCAAATGCCTTCCATTCATTTATTCAATATGTGACAGTAATCATGTAAACAATATTTTTCCTTCTAATTTGGTACCTAGGATTATACAGATTATCATAGTTGGTTTTATTTTAATTGTGAATTCACATTTATCTATTGAAAGTTTTGAGATTTACAGACGTCTGATTTCAAAAGTAGTCATTTGATGCTGTTATATTTTAATTGGATTTAAGTTAACTTTTCCTGAAAAACTTGTGGGAATTTTATTTCAGCTCTTGAAATAAACATCTTCTCGAGTGTGGCAATTGTAAGGTTCCAGACGCAGGAAACAAGAGTCAGAGACCAAGACATATTAAAGGGGAGGCTTATTCCACAGTAATGAGCAAAGTGAGACTCATCACGGAGAAAGTAGAGAAACCAGGATTGCAGGAGGGGGAGGAGAAGAAGGAGGGACCCAAAGCACTGCCTCCAGACTGGTAGAGACAGTAACATATGCATGGGTGGGGACTCCTTTTAAGGGAAGGAACAGGAAGAAGTGGGCCCCAGGTCACTCTGCAGTGCTGATTGGTAGTTCAATGTCAAGCAGCAGAAGCCAGTAATGTCATAACTCCGCCCACCAGTTGAGGGGAGGAAGGACCTATCTGCAATAGCAATCAATTTACCATTTCTGAAATTACTACTGTGATAAAATTTTAATTAGTTTTTGTCTCTTTCTATCATCAGTGGTTGCTAGTGTGATGATCACAATAACCTATAGATTCTAAGATTTTTATTTACTCATATTTTTAAGATCTGGGATAAAGCAGTGTTCTGATTAGGCAAAACATACATACTTTATTCATGAAGAATTCTACATTTGTAAATTGTTTACTTTTAATGATGAACGCTAGAAAGATTCATTCAATTCGTAAGTTTAGCTTATAAATTAGAAGTGAAATAAAATGAAAAGAAGGCTTTTATATATTATTCCTCTACTGAAGCCTGAAAAAATAGCAATGAGAAACTTAAATGTTGAATTCTTATTTTGGGTAAATAAAAACACTAAAAAGACTTGAAATCATTATAAGAACGCTGATTTATAGCTATCTAATACAATTTCTTTAAAATGATAAAATCGGTTTTTGATTTCTTTCTGGAATTTCCTCGTGGTATTTGGAGGGTTGAAGTGCTGATATTCTAAAGTAGGGGTGTCGAACTCAATCAGAGAAGGGGCCAAAATCTAAAATCCAGCCTAAATCGCGGGCCGAATGGTTTACTGAACAGTCATAAACTGACAATGTCATAAACTGACAGCGGAGTGCAGTGATGACAGCACGGTGCGGGCCACATTGCAAGGCCTGGCGGGCTGGATTTGGCCCGCGGGCCTTGTGTTTGACACATGTGTTCTAAAGTATATACAGAACGGGTAAAAAATGTTTTTTAAACAATAGAAATCATTTATTTAATTTGCAGGAGAAGAATAACATACGCAGAAAACAAAATACTGACCTTTACCTATTAAGAGTAAACTGACGCAGAATGAATGGTATACTACCAGTCACATTCAAGAATTTAGCACAATGTGAGCTCCATATAAGATAATGGGTGAAAATCATGATAGCTGAGCAAGAATATTAAGATACCATGTCAATAGAAGAACATTTGTTCTTTTTATGTGGGATCAATTTGTTTTGGGAAATTCACAGCAGAGAAATTGATAAATCAGCCTGTATTCAGGCACTGCCCTGAGCCAAATAGTTATACTTTTATTTCAGATGTGGTCCAATGTAGCTAATATATTTTAAAAGAAAAAAATCTCACTTATGGATACTGAGGGAATAATAGTTTTCTGATTATTTAGAATATTCTAGAATGACATTACTCTATTTTGAAACACAAAATAAACATGGTTAATGAATAAAAAATTAATTTTCTCATTTTTTTTTCTTAAAAAGCCTTCCTTTTCCTGGGCTTTTTTGAAACTACACTTCCCTCCTATTGAATCTATGATAGCAAAGGCCTGTTCTCATGCTGTTGTCTTGTGTTTCTACAAGGAATCTCTAAGTTCACTTATTTTCAAATATTCAAATGGAGGATATTCTTGTTTTATATTGACATGAATGAGGAGAGCATTCACAGAAGTATAATCATGTATAATCAAATACTGCATTTGAAGCAACCTACAGAGAAAATCCAACAATGCTAAATTTAGCAAAAGAGTCACAAAATCCATCTACCTTACTAAATCTCTTGATTATACCAAACCACTCTTGAGACCCAAAATTAACACCAATCTGGAACTTAAATCACTTTACATTATAGAACCATAGCATACACACTGTTCAGCCTAAAGGAGAAACTATTTCCTTAATGATTTATAAGGAGTCTACAAAAACACCCCCAAAATCATGGATATAAAACCAAAGATATCCTGCTCAAATGTAATCATGTTACTAACCTACAGCTGCAAGAACTGGAAAGAAACCAAAATCTTACACAAGAGACTGGATGGCTTTAAAAGCAAGTGCAGTAGAAGATATTCTACTGGAATAAAACCAATTCACTCCAATAGATAATCTATGGAAACAATCATTGAGAAAAATGTCCCTACCAGAACTAGCAACAAACACCAACTTATGTAAGCCAACTATTCCAGATGTCCACCCACGGGCACAGAGCCGCAAAATCAGATGGTATGACCTGAGTGCCAACGAAAAACCTTAAAAAGCACCATGAACAGAAAAAAAGGGCAGTTGATCTTAATGCCACACAACAGATGGCAATAGAATGTAGAAACAATTATTTTTTACACCTTGTGCCAAGGATGGAGAAAAAAAAAAAGGAGTCAATAAACATTCCCATTTGTGGGGAGAGAATATATTGTAGTGTCAAACCTAGAATACTCTGCAGTCCTTTTCAAAACAGAGTAAAATACTTGAGAAGTAAATCTTCATTTTAAACCAATCATACATTTTAATTAAGCAGATTTATATACATTGAGGTCACAGTTCTTTGCCTACAATCAAGGCATATATGTAAAGGTTTGATGCTGCTCAGAAAACCATCTCTTAAATGTAACAAGTAACACAATGAGAGGCAAAGTGTATGGAGTTTACGCTGGCCATCGGACAGATGGAATTTTTGATCCAACGTTTTACTTCTTTACTTCATAATTTTTATAATGTATTTAGCACCCATGGTATGCAGATCTGAGTACCAAAGTTTCTGTGCTGTTTTTTATTGTTCACTGCAGGTGGGCAAAGCCATACCACAGGCGCAGATGGTGCAAGACTACAGAGGGACAGTTTCACACCATCTTTGTGTCATTTGGTAATATGGATTGACAGGAACATACAATTTATTCTTAATGACCCGGATATGATGTGTCCTTGGAATTATTTAATAATGCCCACTACTACTTTGGCACACAGGGTACTACCTTCTCTCATCTGTTGGTATCTATTCAGAGAAAGGAAAGTAAGGATGATATTTCTCAAAGCAAAATATCAATAGACAAATATAGATATACTAGAGGACTGATGCATGAAATTTGTGCAAGAGGAGGCCTTCACAGCTGCAGCGACTGCCTTGATCCCTTCCTCACAGCCAAGGTGGCTGCCTGGATCTCGTGTCTGCAGCCATGGCTTTGTCTGGAAGGTCGTCCAGTCTAATTAGCATATTATGCTTTTATTATAAGTAATAGCTAGACAAACACATAATGCATACCAAAACAAAAGAGCACAGCCTTTTGATTTGTCTGTTACTTTGATTATGAGCCATTGTTTTCCAGTGTTTTTCCTAATTAATGTGTAATAATAGCAGACACAGTACAGGAAAATGCTTCCTAAGTGCCACAGACACCATCTTTATGCTCATAACTCTTTCTTCCTAGAAGAGGAAACTGATCCTTATTAAGATTATATAAAATGACCAAAACAAGATAACCAATAAATCACATGCAAGATATCTAAAAGTATCTATCTATCTTATTAATCTAAGGAAAACTCAGGAACCTTCTATGTACCCAACTCTGAAATAATGACTGAGACCTGTTGTGCTTATATTATCTGTGGCAACATGTTGTTAAAAATCGTTAGGAAATCCAGTGGGAATCATTAAAATTCTCCCCAAATATTTTACCAGGTATCAATATTAATGATCTGTTAGTATATATATGGTTTGGAAATTGAGTTTTGTCCTTGAAGACTTAAATAGGCCAGATGGTTGATTCAAATGGACTGAATTTCTAACAACCCATATTCTTATTATCAAAAGTATCTCTTGGGCAAAATAAACTAATAGTGATGCCCCAGAAATGACAGACTATAGGAACACTGTCTGTGTACACAAATAGCTTATGAAGAATTTTATGTGGTAATATTTTGCTCTATAAATGTCATTGCTTATTTCATATTTTAACATCTTAAGTAGCTTTGCAAATTAAAGTGCCTTATATTTACAGGCAGGAAATAATAATATGTAAATGGCCTGATATCTTATTATAAGAAGTGATGAATATATGTGTTAAGCCTAAATAATACTACTCAAGGTATTTTTATCATTATTCTTAACTAATAATGCACAAATAATACAACATATTTATATGTAACACATATTACATAACCCATACATATTAATGTCATTTTATAAATATGTTAGTTAATAACTTGGCCATAAATTAATCCATGTATTCATAAAAAATTTTAATATTTACATTCTGAATACCATTGGTCCTGAAAGCCAATCCAAAAAGATAATTATGCCTTAAATGAAGACACCACAAATAATTTAAGAATCTGGATATTTTATGAAAACTTCATTTGATTATCATTTGAGGTTTATAACACTATATTTTCACTGTCTTCCCATATTTGGTATAATGCCTTGAACATCATAAGTTCTCAATCTGTCTAACAACTTATTTAAATATTTAATTGTTCATCTACTATGGTGCAATGTTGGGGATTAAAATCAAGTTATGATTTACGAACAAAAAGGTGATATGCCAGTGCCATATATCCTCTAAAATATAATTTGTTCAAATATTTCAATGTCAATAATTTGGTTATGACATTCACCAGAATATATTGGAAAATACTGAATAAAAATTTCTGAATGCTAAGGAAGAAGAGAATATGATAAACTGGTCTCATCCCAGTAGGTGCTATTTTATTAAGCATCATAACTTGTAAATAATTCAGTTTAGAATAGGCAATATAAGGTTAGGAGACTATAATCTCCCTGTTGATAGCTCTCACCAGTAATTGAAGCCTGCTTCATTCTGTACCATCTGTAGGCTCCATGTGGTCCTAGAACACAGAAAGCAGAATTGGACCCTTAAGCATGGATTAATCAATGCTCCTCCATGGTTTGTCATAATTTACTGCAGGCACAAATGTTATGGCTGAAAACTGGTATTAAAATTTCTTTTTCAAATAAAACACAAAGCCAACATTATAGTAAAGAGCAGTACTTTCAAAGCATGCCTGCAATTTCTCCCAGCACATCTAATCTCTCAATTCTTGGAATATTTTTTCTGATATGTTGATTTTGTGTTTTCATAAAGTAACATTCTTTATTCCTCCTGTGTTTCCCCCAGCTTAGATGTCGGTCAATGCAATCAAGTTGGTTCGTTGTATGCCTTTTGTTCTCATTGCTGGTATCAAACTCAGCTTTATAACAAAGGAAAAGAGAAAAGGGTGACTGACTGAGAAGTTTGGTTTTTAACCCCCTTTGCAAAAGCTCTCATCTATACTTTCATTGTTTCCTATAAGAATAATCAATTCTCTGCTAAAACCCAGTACCTGAGACTCCTCATGCACACCCAGAACGGAACAGCTCATAACTACAGAATTTTACTTGGGAATCTTGAGAAACAACTGCTCCCACTTGAGCCATTCCGAGATGACTACAATTATTAGTCAGCTTATTGGACTCCACAAGTTGCAGCAATAAAAGAACATTCCCCAACAGCTTGGAGAGTGAAAATATCATGGAGATTGGTTTGCTCCCTCTGAGTCTGAGTCCCTCGGGAAATTTTGGTCAAACACCCATTCCTAGCTAAAACATTCCTCCCACAGAACAATCACCTGGATAATTGCATTTCCACTCTGAAGCATGCCGAAGGAAAACAACCAAAAAGTAACACACAGTAATTCAGTCATTGAAAGAAACATTTCTGCTGTTCAGTTTCATATTTACCATCATACTTAGAAAGACCTTGGGTCTTGAGTTAAACTGCATTGAAGCATGTTTTTCTTTATTGTTGGAGGCTGGGGTGGGCGTGATGCTGGTGTTGCCAAGGCATTGAATCTGATAAATTCCAGTAGGTAGACGAAAAGGAAAAAAAGGAAACTTTTTTTTACGATTTAAGTGTTGGGTGGATCATCATGAAGGGGAATTTCTCCTGATCCAAAGCAGCATAGTAACCACAGGCCTGATGAGGAGACAATAAACAAGCCTGCCTCTCATAGGCTGAATTCCTCCCCAGCAAGGACTTAGGGAATTTTTATTTTAGTCCAGGTGCAAGCCATTACCCTGTTTTTGACAACAGAATGTGATTTTAGCCTAAATATTTACAAACGAGTACAGGTGGCATTACAAAATAGGCTTTGGAATAGATATTAGGAAGCAGAAAAACAGCAGTCTGTCAAAGAGATTCACTTCTATTGTTTTACTTACAATTACAATAATCTTTTGTTATTCAAAGACTAAACTTTCTGCCTAAAACCATTATCATTATTGACAACATTATTATTACATATAATTATTTATCTCATCATTACAAAAGTGTACACCAAAGCCATCATCAGTTGTTTTCATTCTGTTTATACAGATCACAAAAAAGTTGCAATGTAATAAAATCAGAAACTAAGGCCGGTTTGAATGACTAGCCATTTTTCAAAGTTATTAATCATGCATAGAGCTTTGTTTCAACATAAATGATTTGAAAATATCAAGACAAAAATAGAGGAAATGAATATCAGAAAAATGATTTTAAAATGGAGATCAATCATTGACCCCAATCTTTGTATATTGTTTTTTATCTCTTATTCTTCATCCATTGAACCACATCATAAATGTCTCATATAAAAAACTGCCTATCACTGTCCCTGGCAAATAGTTGTTGCACTACAGATATTAGTAGTTCTTTTGCTCCCAAAGAGTATTACTCACATATATCCAATTTTTTCCAAAAAATCTAATAAAATGTTCTTTTAAAATTTTAGGAAAGGGCCCTAACCAGTTTGGCTCAGTGGATAGTGTATCGGCCTAGAAACTGAAGGGTCCCAGGTTCGATTCCATCAATGGCATGTACCTTGGTTGCTGGCACATCCCCAGTATGTGCAGGAGGCAGCTGAACAATGTTTCTATCTCATCGATGTTTCTAACTCTCTATCCCTCTCCCTTCCTCTCTGTAAAAAAATCAATGAAATATATATTTTAAAAAAATTTAGAAAAGGTAACTGACAAAAAAGAGACAAAGAGACAAAACCGGTTTGGCTCAGTGGATAGAGCTTTGGCCTGCGAACTGAAGGGTCCCAGGTTTGATTCTGGTCAAGGGCATGTGCCTTGGTTGCGGGCACATCCCCAGTGGGAGATGTGCAAGAGGCAGCTGGTCGATGTTTCTAACTCTTTATCCCTCTCTCTTCCTCTCTGTAAAAACTCTCTCTCCCTCTCTCTCTCTCTCTCTCTCTCTCTCTCTCTCTCTCTTTTTATATATATATAAAAGAGACAAAGAATATGTTTTTGTGTTTTAGAGAATTGACTAAAGATTATCTAGAATTGAAGGTATATTGTCCAACTTCGATCTACAAATTTTCTTGAGAATCTAAATCAACATATCACACTACTAAGAATATTCATATCTAATAGTTTATAAAACTATAAAATAAATGACAGTGTAAATTAGTCCCAGACTTATAACTTTTGTTTTAAATTATGTTTAATGTCTGGCTAAGATACACATTATTCCAAGAGCAAAAAAAAAGTTGCATTTGGGTAACTTTTTGAAAAATTATGTTTTTTTTCAAACATAAAAATATTGACAAGTCAAAACTCTGTATTATAAAATCTTAAATAAGAGTAGTGCTTCACAGCTGGCATGGGTCAATGGTTGAGCATTGATCTATGAACCCAGAGGTAATATTTCACTTATATGTGGGGCCTAGGTTGTGGGCTCAATTCCCAGTGGTCATCAGGAGACAGCTAATCAATGATTCTCTCTTATCATTGATGTTTCTCTCTCTTTCTTTCCCTCTCCTTTTCTATCTAAAGTGAATATAAATGTTTATGTATATGTGTGTGTGTGTGTATACTGTATATTTAACATTAAAAAAAGAATAATGCTTAGAACCTTATAGCAAGACTCATAAAACATAAATTTCTAAATACTGTTATATTAAATAAAGACTTTGTCTGCAGTTGACCTCCAAAATAAATGTTTTTTAAAAAAGATCGACATTATCATTTAATTTTAAAATTGCTAGAAAGGGCTATTCACTTTCTCACAATTTCTAGTTTCTACTTTTTTATGACAAATATCTTTTAGATACTTAATATTTCTCTAAATGGTATGAAAATAAATTTTTTAAAATGCAAAGGCACAACAAATTTTTGAATTCTGATAAAAAGCTGAAAATTATAATGTGTTCATATTATCTTTCTTATAATTTTAAAATATAAATATATGATTCACAACATAAATTAAAACTGAACCCAAATCAAAAGATAAGGAGTTTAAGTAAACTCAGCTAATTAGAAAGATCTCTCTCTCTCTCTCTCTCTCTCTCTCTCTCTCTCTCTCTCTCTCTCTCTCTTCTCTTTCTCTTTTATGATGCAACTTTTATTTAAATACATGGGGCATGTGTTACCTTATACATCATCCCAACTGACTCTGATAACAAAAAACATTGCATAAAAAGCTAAACTCAGAGACTATTTCAGGTATTTTGTATCAAATTATCATGTTAGTTTATCTATCAACAAATGAAATAAATCTTATCTGTATTTCTATAAGGAGAAAGATCATTTAGATTTGTTCTCTTTCTTCATTACATAAATGCATATGTATCTCCACATTTATAAACAGAACTGAATCCATGCACCAGTGGGGTCCCTCAGCCTGGCCTGTGGAATAGGGCCAGAACCAGCTCTCCAAATTCCCTGAGGGGTTCCAGATTTCAAGAGGGAACAGGACAGGCTGAGGGACCCCACCTGTGCATGATTAGGGCCGGGGAGGGACGTGGGAGGTTGGCCAGCTACAGAGAGATTATGGGAGGGCTCCAGAGCATGTCCAGCCCATCTCACTCAGTTCTGATCAGCTGGGCCCCAGCAGCAACTAACTTATTGGTCAGAGCATCTGCCCCCTGATGGTCAGTGCATGTCATAGCAACTGGTTGACCGATTAATTGTCTACCCCTGATGGTCAGTGCACATCATA